>NC_091933.1:21502098-21869598 GCF_041260155.1 Ptychodera flava | reverse complement strand
AAAATGTTTAATTTGATTCGCTCCTGTCTGTTAACGTTACGAGACCGAGGCTGCTTAGCAGAGAGAAGTAAGATGTAAACTTTTACAACGAATGCTAAAGTTGTCAGGTTACCTTGTCGACGTTCTGCTTATATGACAGTTGCTGTAACATTTGAGGACATTTTTCATTATGCAAATACAGTTTCTTGTTCTTCCTTCTGGGTACAAAGTATGACCCTACCAACGAAATGCTGAGTATAATGACCAAACTATAATTCAACAGTGAATTTTAGTCGGACAAAACATTCCGCTTGCTCAAAGTCTACTTTTTGCCGTATTCATGCGCTGAGGTTTCCTTGACAACACTAGAAGTACATTGCACTGTCAATGTCAACGTCCATGTACCAGTGTAATTATAGCAGGTTTTAGTGTTTTATGGGTACACCTGTACTTTGTGCTCATCATCAATGACATTCACTCCGAAACCAGCGTTAAGGCCTTTTACTTTGCGGTTCACTTTATGACATGGTCAAGTACCGTGACTGTAACTTCCAATGTCTCTTTGAAATCCACGGTTTATGTACCCGTAAAATATTCGATGTGTTTCCAATAAGCACTGACCCGAAGGTATTTCTTTATCGAGGTCATTTTGACTCGAGTGTCTTCTCGGTCTGTTGCCCAACAAGAACGAACGGGCAGTCGACCCCATACTCATCCACCAAGGACTTTAGGTCGGCCATACTTCACACCCACATGATACTATCAGTCTTCAAACAAAGGTGAAAAATCGATATGTAGAGATCTGGTGCAGTCGTGTATTATAGTAGTATTATTGTCTTTTGAATATCACTTACCTTTTGTTTGTGGTAAGAATCTTTGATCGTGAAGAGGACAACATGATATTGAGTTAAAATTTCAGGGTGTTTTACTAAATCTGTCAAATATGAAACTTTGAAAATATTAGTTACTAAAATCTTCCATGTTCAAGTGATCGTCTCAAGCACGGTATTGTGGAGGGACCGTGTCTCAAGCAAATGAATAACATAGCGTTGAATTTTACATTCTAAGAGCACATCATGTCTTTTTTTTCCGAATTTTGTGGGAAAGCTGACACGTGTCTGCAACTTGACGTTCCTCAAACGTAGATGAAACTCCAGTGCGAAAACTTGATGATGCAGTCGAAAGAATTTAGTGCACTGAGAATTTTCACCGAAAAGAGTGGCTCATGCTGACAAATCCATTGTACTTTTTACTTTTACCAGAAATTAAGGTATCGAGAATCAGTCGAGTACGCATGCGTAATACGGTGTGTCGATCCGAAATTACATCTGAGATTTAATGATCGCTGTCTTCGAAATGTTATGAATCATTACTACCGTCAATTGGGGGTACTACACAGAGCCTCCTCCGCTAGCTAAAGGTGTTTCTTTGGGCAGCAGGGACCCCACAGGCGCTCGTCAGTTGGGTAGTCTGCTAAGTAGATCGATTTTCGGCTCGATCTATAGATCCCGTAGTCGATATGCACGGCATTGCAGCCTTAGTTGCAGTAGCAGGCATATCGATAGATCGAGCAGAAAATCGATCTACTTAACAGACTACCCAGCTAACGAGCGCCTGTGAGGGACACTCCTTCGTCAGCAAGACTATGCTAGGCCGACCTAACTGAGCCATGCGGACTGTATGGCGGTACAGAGCGTGCGGATTGTGTCCGTTAGTGTTAATCAACATGATATCAGATTACAAGTAGAGCAGTTTGTGAGGATCGAATATCGTTTTGGCCTGAAGACATCCGAAAGGGGCTTTGCGGCTGTCTCGGGCCGTGATCAGCACCACCTTCTCTTTGACCTGCATGATGCTCTAACGAAGACGCAGAATGCAAATTAAAATCAGGACTTTTTTAATTAACAGTCTACGGTTGCTGCAACGGAAACTTGGTGATGGTGCCGCATTGTGTAAAAGCTAGTCGGTATCACCTATATGAATACCTGTAAAATTCTTTGAACATCCCTTTGTCGACGCCATGTCTCAGTTGAACTTACGTATATTTGCATGCACTTAATTGCATGTATTCAATTTATATCAATCCCAGCATTTCTTGTCAGATCTGACTGCCAGAAGTAACGCGAAGGATAACTAGAGTTACAGACGAGACATCCGTATTTCTGCAATACACTCTGAATTGACATATGGCATTTGACGACTTCCTAGAAGTTCCTACATGTATGTACCACATGTCAGTGAGTGCATGCGTGAACGTATCTTGAAACGTTTGCCAACGGAAAGTCTATATGCCATTCATGTCTGAAATGTACGATCGCAACCAAACATTACTCGACTAAAACTCAATTATTATTATTATTATTATTTAGCAATCCGATAGTTCATTAACTCTCATTGTTTTTCAAATGCTGCTATAATAGAGTAAGTTTTGATAAAACAAAAAGCGAGGAAACAGACAAAAATATCAGCCAAAGGGACGAGGTACAAGTTAAGTTGACCTTGGCGTAACCTTTTGCGCAAATGAATACTTACTCATCAGATAAGATGCGAAGAATAGAATTTGAATTGCAATTATGTTACGTACAGCGTCCTTTGAGGAACTTTGTGCATGTACTGGCAGGGGAGTCAGCGGAAATGTTGATAAATCGTGTATTCTCTTAATACAGATACACAAATTTACGAACAACGCGCAAAAAAAAACCAAAGTAAAACAAAAAACCGTCACGGTGACGAAATCAGTACAGAAAATGTGATCATGAATTTAAGCCGGCATTATAAAGTAATAAAGGGTTGTCTCCCGGATCTGGGATACACCAAGGAACACGATTCTGGTATATCCTTGATCTATCAGGATGCAAAAACACCGGGGCAACGGGCTTTGGTGACCAGACACCTAAAACGGTACAACTGATTACCTTCCCTCGGTACACACGCATGTTGGCGCGGTGACTGACGACGACACAGAACATGTCATAAATAAACTTAAGGTGTCTATCTGTGGCTTTGGACAGCGTCAACAGATCGACCATATTAACGACTCGGACGTTATCTGTGCAGTATTTTGTGATGGAGATCGCAAGTGCCTTGGAAATAATGATAATAAAATAACATGACTGCGGGGATCGATGGACTATTAAATGTTGCAACTAGATTTAGTAGATTGGAAAATGTAATGTCAGCTCTCGTCAAGGGGCTGTTCGAGTGTTGTTACCTGACAAATACGTACTTTGCATTACTTGATCTTACATCGCTGAGGAATTTGATTTTTATTTAGATTCAATATGACGCATTTGAGCAAAACTTATGATACTGAGATGTCAATGGACGTGATTGTTACGGACTTTCACCGTGTTTGTCTCCGTCTTCCAGAAGACACCCTTATGTCGTTCTGTGCCGTCACCGTGCCAACATAACTCTCGAATTAAAGAAGTTCAAGTCGGATATTAGAAATGGTGGCACTTAAATTTCACGAAACTAATGTGAAGAACATGTTGAAACCCGGTGGTTGTAGTAATTCTCGATAAATCAGAACGAAATCGGGTTTGGTAAACATTTCTCGGGTCATAGCGTCTTACCTGGCACTGTTGGTTGTGCTTTGCATTCCCCTCGGTGGATAGAAACCACGGAGTTGGACTCGACTTTGAATACGATGATAGGGTTCAAGTTTCCCGGGCGACACGACAACAAAGCCGGCGGTGAAACTCGGTGCCGAGTTCGAGGAACAGTGCACAGAGAGAAGCCACAGCTGAGTGAGTTGCCGGACGCGTCGTGAAGACAATTATACCCCCCGTGGACGAACTAACCAAATTAAACTAGGTGTGCACGACGCGTCGAGCTCCTGTCCCCATCATAACAGAACGCGACTGTGCGCATGGCATTTAGGGACGTCGCGCGGCAATGACGGGACTTGTTGCTAGCAGCACACAGTCTCTGCGGTCAATACCTTGACCAACATCTCGGCACCAAAGATAAGATTTATTTCAGTGCGTCATGATGCGCCCCATCTTCGATCACTTACTCGAAAATACAAGAACATATATCACTCTTTTAATTCATAGCGGCCACAAGATTATATGAAAAGAAAATCCCTCAGACGGAAATTTGATTATACCGGAAAGTTTGTTCGGGAAACATGAAAGTTTGTTCGGGCAACACATGAATGACGAGGCACTCGTAAACCGTATTGTCCGACGGACATGGACAAACATGAAATGTAAAAGTAATCGTACCGTGTTTACAATAGCTCACCCATGCAGGACGTTATTCAATTAGTCTACCCATAAATATTTGGATAGCCTGATCGAGGCTAGCTGACCCAGACTTAATAGTTATAGTGCTTTATTACTTTCCAATAGCGTTCGATCAGTCTCCGTCAATTAATTTATGTAACTTCATTGTCAAATCAGTGTATCCTTTGACCTCTGTGAGTGAGTTGTACTCGAAATGCTTTCCAAGATAGCATCATCTTGGTCTTTTTGCCTCCAGGTGATATTCAGGTCTCTTCTACCGACTCGAGGAAGGGTCGACCCGTACAGCGCCGAGACGCAAGACCGGATGAAAATCACAAATCTGCGCATAACCCTGATGAAGAGCCAGCAGTGTCCGTGCGTCCTGAAGAATCCCACCCTGGCGGCAGAGCTTCCAAAGTTGAACTACTTCGCCGTGTACGATATGATCGTCGGCGGAACGTGTTTCTGCAATGGGCATGCCAATGAGTGCGTGCCGATCGAGGATGAGAAAGACACGCCAGAGAACAAGGTGAGCCGGCATTTCATGTGAAGGTAATTTGGGTCATCCGATTGTTCTTTCTGTAGAACCTGTATTCTAATTTATTGGGCTGGTATATTTACGTCTTTTATTTGAAAGGAAGAAAAATGAGCCGACAGTTCAAGCAAAAAAAAAAAAAAAAAAAAAAAGATTTCAATAATTTCTTATTTCCAAACATTCATAGTGGAAACCAGTCGTCTAAAAGTACTTACCAGAACGGAAACAAAAGTATTCACTGGCATTCTTTACCGTACGATTAGGTTCACGGGAAATGCGTATGTCAACATAACACAGACGGAGAGAACTGTGAAAGATGCCTTCCGATGTACAACGACGCCCCCTGGAGGCCAGCAAATGCTTTGACCAACGAACCAAATGCCTGTGCAGGTGGGTCGTCGATTTATTACTCTGTCGGAACCTAATGTTAATCGACTATGGTCGGTGTTCAGTATATAGTGTTGTCGTTGACAAATGATTTCAAGTCTGGACTTCAATTCAGTCGTGAACAATGACACTTGACAATACACACACACAAGCACCATTGCGTTTCGACAAAGTTTTGGTGGAAGAGCAATAAACTGTATTTGAAAGACTATGAATACGTAAAGAATTTACAGCTACTGGTAGGGAATTTAAAAATTTCTTTCAACGACGTTGAAAACACAGTACCCAGAGCTTGACGTGGCATTGGCCTTTAATGTGTTTAAAAATTCCCCGTTGTATTTTATTCATCCAACAGTATGTGAGTGTAATGGACACGCCGACAGCTGCCATTTCGATCCTGAGGTGTGGTCCCAAAGCAGGCAAGTGAGTGGGGGAGTTTGTGACGACTGTAAGCACAACACACGTGGTCGTCAGTGCGAAAAGTGTAAACCCGGATACTACAGATCTACAAGCAAAGATTTGACCGACCCCGAAGTCTGTATCAGTAAGTCCAAGATTTTCTGTATTTAGTGTCAGGCTTAAGTTTTTTGTTAAAACGTTTGTGTTTCCTCTATGTTGGTATGAACAGACAATAGGCGAAAATTTAATACCAGAAATATATCTGTCTTACTGATGACGTCAAAATATGTAACATTAAGAGATTTGCCATTTCTTTCTGTTAAGTGACCGATTGCGAAATATTCTGCCATCAAACATCAACAGAAATAGTAATTTTCAATCCATTAAAGGCAAACGCCTGTTATTGATTTTGGAAAAGTGTCGCGCTTGAGCTCCGCTATTTTTGTGCAACGCACCAGCTCATAGCACAGCTCTGACGATGAGACAACCAAGTTAGTTATACCAGAGTCGTCGACGAGTCTGGATATAACGCGCTGCTAACTCTCAAGTCTCTTTTTAACTTGTTCTAGTGTGTCAATGCAGCGCCATCGGTTCAACTGACCAACCCTGCGACCCGGACACGGCCGCCTGCTCCTGTAAGCCTGGGGTGGCCGGGCCGTTCTGTGACAGGTGTTCTCAGGGCTTCTACGGTTTCGGCGTCAACGGCTGCAGGAGGTGCTCTTGCGCGGAAGGCGCCCAGTGCGATCAGAACAGCGGCGTTTGCATTCCGCCGATCATCGAGTGGACAGTCCAGAACGAAGCGAAGAAGAGGAGAAAAGAGAGGAAGAACAAAGAGAAAAGACGCAGGCAGAACCAGTTTCGGCTTGCTAAGGGCTTGTCAAAGTTCCGTGAGTACATTGGCCTCTCTATTGTTCTGAACCTTCAAAATGTTTACGAAGAGACAGAGAACAAGGGGATGTGGCGAGTGACAACTCTCGCCAAAGTACAGTAATCGAAATATTGAATGGTTGTCCTTTAACTACGTGACTATATTTCAGCTGCATTTAATGAATAAATTTAAAACCTGTTCTTCAGTTATATGAAGGCATTATATATCCAATTTACTTTTTACAAATTTTCAGCACATTTTCTCCATCCACTTCTGAGATATCATGCAGACATTAATTCTCCGTAAATTGAAGCAACCACCTTTGTCACGCGATTAAATTTTAAATACAATGTATGATGGTCAATGCACCTTTCCAAGAAGCCAATATACTAAAGATATTATCACTTGTTTTTTAAATGACGAAATGGTTATAGTTTTTTCACTCATAAGAAGGTATACAAAATCAACCAATTCCAAAATATAGAAACACGTATCTCCGCCATGCCTTTTACAAATTTGGTAAGGAATTGAGGGATGTTCAACATTTTCTGCATACGATCTCGGGTGAAGTGCGCAATTTAGCAGAATTTCTGACATTTCATGATTCAAGTTCGCCACAGGTCATGAAATTTAGTGTTGTCAAGTTTGATATATGGAAGGTTGGGTGACTTATAAAGTATAAAATCGTTTAACATACGAGCATGCTTTCCGGAATACAAAAGATATCATGAATATGTTCACTGGACACATCAGCGTAAAAAATCATTAATTGTAGTCAGAAGGTATGGTCATCTGATAATTCCTACCGTCAACCTTTGCATCTAACTTTACCCGATGGCATGTCATCGTTCGCAGTACTCGTACATCGATATTCAATGCTTGGACGGCCGGGGGCGTACCTCCATAGAAAGGGCGTACACATATTACGTACCGCGGTTTTGACCCCTATTCGACTCACGTAGACTTTTGAATAGAAAAACCTTTGACTATCCTATTTTGACTCAATTACAACTTTTGACTTTGAGATATTGGTTTGGACGAAATTTTAGAGTATTCACCAATGGAAGGATTTGGCCAAAATGTAGACATTTGACCCACTATTTAACTGAAAATTGTAGAATTTGTACTCTGTTATTCGAACTCTCTAGGTACACCTGTACCCAATTCAGGTGAATGCCCTCTGGGCCTGAACACTTCCTGAACTCTTTGTTGATGGCTAATATATAACTTTCGACATTCCCTCATCAGAAAACTGCATCTGTCTACACAAAAGTGTGATTGACACCAACGAAGATCTTTGTCAGTTCGACTATGGTAAGACAAATTTTCATTCTATCACAAGGTGTTCTCAGTAACAATAGCGCCCTCTCTTGAGGGCTTACCCCTTTTAGGCAAATATGCAATAATGTCGGCACAGAAGCACGGGTTTGTTACCATATCCTAACGTGTATCACAATCTTTCTTCCTCTACAAGAGCATTGGCACTGGGGCATCGGCATCAGCGAAGCAAGGCGGTGTTCCGTACGCGTTGCAGTGTAACCTGAGTGTTTACCTTTGAGGGAACTTTGACCCCGCATGCAAATTAAAATTTCGTTCTAAGGGAAAATGCATGATTAAATTACGCTCTAAGAGAAAATAGTTGTAATTTTGGATTTAACAAAAACTTAAGTGACTTTTCTTCTCCCTAAAGTTTGTTAAAGTATGCTTTGCAAACCGCAGGGCATTTTGTACAACATGGATATGTTGTTGTTGATCCATGAATTCCAGTCTGGAATACGATTCAGATACCAACAGCAACGTTGTACCTTAAACAGTTTTAACGAGTTGAACATTTAGCATTTCGACAAGATTTTGAGGGGGAAAACGAGAAAACGTATTTTTTATGAACAGAATTATAACATAATCAATTATTTGAGTTAGCTGAGCTTTCTGGGGTGGTATTTAGAAAAAACTGACCTTGAAAGTCACAACGGCAAGTATTTCTAATATACATATAATACATATGACATACTTCCAGTGAAACGTTTTTCCAGCTGTTCGGTCTCCTTCAATTCCTTAGGGAGAAACGATGTCAAGGAATTTGCACATAGGAAAGACATTTACCCTGCATCCGATCCATTGTCTCGAAATAAACTCTTTCTCTGGAATATTGACACTGAACAACAAGACTCAGTATACCTAGCTGGAAACACGTGATTGTCGCCAAAATCTAAATCATATTGATGATTCGAAACGGGGACAGAACAGTCAAACATCTCAGTAAGGTTAACTTTAACATTGAAATGACTCTATTTAACAAAAAAACCCCAAATAAATCACAGCATATAGTTCTTTACCGTTGGACAGTCTGAGTCTTGATTTCCCGGAGGAAGCGGATAGATTTTGTTCATGAACTAAAGCTTAAGCGTGGATTTCAACTTTCAGTTCTTCACAAACGTTGGATTGGACAGAGATTTTAGAATTTTCGATTGTTCAAACTTAATCTCGCTCCTGCACGGAGAGCCGTCAGGTCTGTTTTTCTGGGATCCGAAAGAGAAGCACATGCCGTGAATGTACTTCGCAGGCGTAGTTTATGATTTCAGTGCGTGAACTTTACGTACCCAGTTGCGCCATAAATTCTCAAAGGGGCGTAATCGCTGTCTCTGGAACATTACATGCATTTTTGGGTGCAATGTTCGGCATAAGGGCAAATGAAATTATAGCTTTGTGTCTCATCCATGGTCTCTCGGAAAATAATGACGCGGCGACATGTTTTTTTTTTAGCTGATTCGAAGTGAAAACAACAATCATCAGAAGTGTTTGTATTCAGCATTTATTCTGATACGCATCGAAATGTACGACATTAAGTTAACTAGTTCACTGTTCTGAACTGGAAAGTCCTCACACGTGATCCTCAGACAGACGTTACCTTTTTCAGCCCGCGTAACGCATTGTTAGCTTGTTAACATGCTTGGAACGATTTCATTCGAACTTGGTACAAAGACGACAAATTATGACTTTACATATGTATGTAAATTTCTTTTTCATACCTTCATGTACTCTCATAACATAAAGCCACATCAATTACTCAACTATTACAAAAATTTAGCTAAACTATGTCCAGTCGTACTTGGTACATCAAAAGTGCACATACACATCAATACGAGGACAATACTTTCGAAGCCATTTTCCGAATATACTTTGACCAATTTCGCTTTACTATGATTTCCGTCAATGGTTTCCAAGTTTATTAACCAAACGGGGATATATCATTGTCATTGACTTGTTACTCTTCTTGTTGAATAATTTCAAATGAACTCGAAAAAAGGCTGCTGCAGCTTATGTAGATGAACACGCCCAAGAAGGAAAAACAAACTTATTTCTAGCGGGGCAAGAGAGGATAACAAAAGGGTGTTCGTCCTCAAATTCCCCTTTACAGCCAGAAAAGGTCGATGGCATAATTTCTACCATTTTCTTGAACTGAACCGTATGCTAATGAGGTAACGTGTGCTTCACCACGTTGCAAACTGCATCACACAGCACATCAAAGTTTTAATCGATGCAAGTTCCTTTATGATCAGCATCATTTATTTTGTGGTCGATTTTGAAAACTATGAAACAGCA
Organism: Ptychodera flava; assembly: GCF_041260155.1. Classification (NCBI taxonomy): domain Eukaryota; kingdom Metazoa; phylum Hemichordata; class Enteropneusta; family Ptychoderidae; genus Ptychodera; species Ptychodera flava. The sequence goes on along the minus strand of NC_091933.1, from coordinate 21,859,598 downwards.
AAGAACTAAGCGACATTGCGACTTGAACGATTGAAAATCTGTCCTGCTTTCAAGTTCAATCTGATTGCTTGTCGTCTAGCTGATTTTAACATCATTACTTTTTCAATTTTCAGTGATCCGTGCTAAGATTCTGAGGGCCGAAGACACGGGATCAAGCGTCGTTGTCACAGCCAACGCAAAGAGAGTGTTCCGGAAAACCGAGGCTGACACCGTGGAGGGAGGGATGAAACTGTACCCGACGTCGTGGATAAAGACTGGCTGCACTTGTCCCGCTTTGCTGCCGGGGGAGGATTACATCATAGCCGGAAATAGGGATGCCAGCACCGGTAGACATCTGGTCGACCAAAATAGTATTGTTACACCCTGGGAGCGAGACGTGGGTAGACTAGCTACCAGCTTGATCGGGAGACGGTGCTCGTAAGACTGACGTCGAAAAAATATACAACATCTATTCTTTCCTACAAGGTCAAAGGGACTTCCCTACATATAATTCAAACTACCTCGGCGATACGCTGTGCCTTGCCTATGCCCTAAACGTGTGTTTGACGCGAAATGGAAAGTTTAAAACCAATACATATATATTTTTATAGGTTTTCAAAAAAACGTTGAATTCCCAAACAAGAACTACGCCACAGTGCATGCTGCATCGGTATAACCAAGAGGAGAGTTCTCGCATCGGTTGAATATAGTCTCCCAAGATTTGCTGCACTTTCGACGAAAACTTGTTTTAAATTATGGGGATATCTGCTTGGGACAAAGTTCGGAAAGAAGCAATGCCTATGAAGATTGTAGCCGACGTATTTACTGTATATTTATCATAATATGCAATACCGTATCGTATATATTTTTGACAGTTTTTGAAGAAACGTGTGATTTTATTACAACTTCATCTAAGATGAAATTAATTAGATGTATTGACGAATGAGAATTTTAATCAACTTTTAATATTTCGCTTTAAATTAATCAAATGTTAACAATCATTGTCAGTGGCATTTATACAATTTTTAGGGGATCGGGGCAAATTCTTGAAAACATTGCAACATTCTTGTGGCGTATAACAACCTTCCACTGCGAGCCACGTGCTGCTGAGGCGGTTTTGGGGGTGGGAGACCTTACAGCAGGAGAGCCATTTAGACAAACATTGTGTAATCTCCTTAGCGAAGTGCTTCCCAAATTCCTTGCTCTAGAAATTTCACCCTTTAGTCCATGAAGTGAATCACGATCATATGATCGTATAGAACGGTTGCGGTGTCATGATTTGACGCCCTCACGACAGACAACAATTTTCACCATCCACGTAACACATCTGAGCCCGACAGGTCGTTCACGCAAAGTCAAACTATAGCAATCATTTGAGATTCGCATGCGCCTGTCACATGGAAAATGTTAACATTATTTACGGAAATCACGCATATTTAAAAAAATCATTCCTTCATCAACATAATCTTTCCCAAAAGCGAATTTTGGGAAATTCGCTTCTTAAACGCGACCATACCATAATCTTCCCGATCAAATTCAAAATTGCCTTTTTCATACGTTGTACTACATGTATTACTAATCCGTGCAAATTAAAGCACATAGCATCAGAGGCAATCAGACAATGACGTTCAATCAACCAAGTCCAATTTGGTGTGATACTGTAAAATCTTTATTTAGCGTTGTGTAGAGAGGGGTTTCTCAAGTCAATCAGATCATAGATGTACCTGTCAGAATTGCAAAATACGGATGACTCAATTTTTCGACGTCATGTGTGACGCGTTTTCGAAATAATAATACGTTTACTTCCTTATTTCAATTGTCACATAGGTTTTACTTTTTTTCTTATTTATAGAGCTAGCTGTCGGTTCTCATGACAAAATATTTTATCAATAAAAATAACAAAGCCCATCACTTAATGCGTTTGCTTCATAAAGTACAGAGGAACCGATCCAATCAATTGGAAACAACAACAGAATGTGATAATTAAGTTATTTGAGAAGTTCTGAAAGTGTAACAAGATGCAAATGTATGTATGTATGTATGTATGTATGTATGTATGTATGTATGTATGTATGTATGTATGTATGTATGTATGTATGTATGTATGTATGTATGTATGTAGGTATGTATGTAGGTATGTATGTAGGTATGTATGTATGTATGTATGTATGTATATATGCATGCATGCATGCGTGCATGCATGCATGCATGTCTGTATGTCTGTATGGATGGATGGATGGATGGATGTGTGTGTGTGTGCGTGCGTGCGTGCATGCATGCATTATGTATGTATGTATGTATGTGTGTGTGTGTGTATGCGTGCGTGCATGCATGCATGTATGTATGTATGTATGTATGTATGTATGTATGTATGTATGTATGTATGTATGTATGTATGTATGTATGTATGTATGTATGTATGTATGTATGTATGTATGTATGTATGTATGTATGTATGTATGCATGCATGCATGCATGCATGCGTGCATGCATGCATGCATGTCTGTATGTCTGTATGGATGGATGGATGGATGGATGGATGAATGTATGTGTGTGTGTGCGTGCATGCATGCATTATGTATGTATGTATGTATGTATGTGTGTGTGTGTGTGCGTGCATGCATGTATGTATGTATGTATGTATGTATGTATGTATGTATGTATGTATGTATGTATGTATGTATGTATGTATGTATGTATGTATGTATGTATGTATGTATGTATGTATGTATGTATGTATGTATGTATGTATGTATGTATGTATGTATGTATGTATGTATGTATGTATGTATGTATGTATGTATGTATGTATGTATGTAATATGTATGTATGTATGTATGTATGCATGTATCTATGCATGCATCTATCTATCTATCTATCTATCTATCTATCTATCTATCTATCTATCTATCTATCTATTTGATATGTGTATTGCGTTATTGCTATCTAGCTATTATGTTCCTGCAGTTTACCGAGAGTTGTCAGAGGCTGTAAGCCCCGTCGCTTGAGGCAGCCTTCACATGAACCAGTGCCTTTAGACTGGTGTGGCCTCTGAGAAAAAATTCAAAGTTGTGATAAAACAGTTTTTGTTCATCGAGATAAACAATTGCGTCTTCTGGCGTACAATGGGGTCTTCCAGTAAAATTGAAGTTATTGCTTTTAATTTGTTTAATATCGTTATAACCGATGACAATACACAGCAAATCAAACTATATCACTATTCCGGAGGGTTTTTATTCTAATTTGTAAGCGATGCGATGAATGTATGTCATGCATCCTTCAAAGGGCGGGTAACTGTACTTTTTAAAATCCTTCCACTGTTTCTTTTTGAATGTCAATTGCAAATTCTTGCTCTACTCTCCAAAGCATGTTGAAATACCCATTATTTAGCTTGTCAACACAGCGTGCATACGACATGTCAAGAGACAGTGTTATGACTGTAATTGTTGACGTATGAATTGTGGTCTGACCAGAATTTCACTTGTCAACAATAACAATGCAGTCTGTACATGTAGAGGCTGGGCTGACAAGCTAAATGTTTTGCATCTAAACACGCTAAGGGAAGTAGACAGCCGAACAGATCAAGAAACTAGTGGACATACAAAACAAAAATAAACATCTAAAAGTCACAGGTATAGACCCTTTAATGAAAATGATGAGCCTGTTTCTTCAGAATTAAACAGTGACATTGCCGAAATGTTCAGTGATCGCCTTTAATGTGCATACATAAAAAAATACATATCTACCAAATGAAAATAAAAATACGAAACCAGTGTTTGAAATTTATCTAAAATTTGCAGTGACTCAACTTACCCAACAAAGTAGGATACATTAACAGAGGGGTTGGAGCAAGGGAATTTTTAAAGATAAGTCATGACTTTCGCCTGGTATCATCGATATTTTTAACTTACCATTATACCCTTTCGCATCACAAGCTAGATCCACTATTATATTTTTATACATTTGTCTTACTTGTATATACATGTCATTATTGCAACAATCAACGACATATTTTCTGGATAAAGCGTTGTATGTGAACTCTATTCCGTGACATTTCCACACTGGGAGGCTGGATCGATACTGAACGTGTAGAACTGAAATCTTGTTCGGCAGAGAGTCTTGCGACATTGTTGACAGTTCCAGCATATCGTGATGCAGTTGTAGAAACCCGGGGGTGTACTTCCATTAGTTGCCAATATGTATACGTGCCGCCCAATGGGATGGGTATTTCAGCAACTTGGAAAATGGGGGTATCAATTCACAGTAAACCAGGGTCTAACTATGACTTTTGACCTGGGTCAAAGGTCATAAGGTCTTAAATGGGGTCCTAAAATATCGAGATTTTAGGTCTAAAATGGGCCTCGGGTTTTTTACGTGCGGCCGCACACCCTTACCACTTCTCAGAGCAAGTATTCCCTCCCTTCGAGTAGAAGACGAGGTTTGAACATAGAGAGGTGCGTATTTCGAGAAAGCCTCTCCTAAAACATTTATATGTTATTATGTATAACTACATTCTAAGTTAAGCTACCGATAAACATTGGACCGGTCGGGAAATCTTATCTAGTTTCGTAAGCATTTGTACGAAGAAGTCACATGGCCCAAAAAGCAGTGGATACAGGGGTAACTACTTTGTCAAAATGAAGCCCCTATGATCACAGTATGGCAAAATTTCATGCAACAGGAAAAATAACTGTGGTGTACAGAAAATTGTCGCGCAAAATAAAACAACATCAAAAGGGGAACGCTCACTACTTCGCGATTCAAGCACATTATAAAGCAATTCCGATAAATGAAGTACAGAACAATTATCAATGAAGGTATGCATGCAATGAATGCAATAGCTTCGCCTTCCAGACCTCGTCGCTTTGCTCATGCGAAACAATCATGTGGTAAAGTGCGCCGTGAGCGGTAGTGGGGCGAAGGATTTCCAAATGAGTTGTCGCGAGTTGCAGTTGCACCGCCTGGGTACGGGTGCTCGCCATGTGTGTGCCGGGCATGTCTGTCTCTATAATGCCAGCGGCGTACATTTCATACCAGAAGATGTTTCACTGGAATGAGGATATTTCTGCTGTCTGATTTGAACGTAAATTTTACGTATAATCACGGTCTCACCTTTGCCCATAGGCTAATTAGCAGTTGGCTACGACATTTACGCAAAGAACTAAAGATCGCTATGAAAGCCTTTGATAAGAATCCCAATGATTATTTTTTAAGATGCAATTATTTCAGCTTGAGGAAAAAATATAGAAAACTTCTGAAATTTAATAAAAGCAGTATAGCAGATGTTTAATAGACAGATTAGAATCAACAAATAATAACTCAACTGAGTATTGGAATATTTTGAAGAATCTTCGTTCCAAATCAGGGGCATCTGTAGATGAGTCTATACATTGTAAGGACTGGGTAAAATATTTTAAGTCACTTTACAATTCATCAACAACTGTCAATGAAAATGGTATTTCACATGAACTAAATGATCTTGAAAAAATAAAGAGATTGAATACGTATCTTAATATGCCAATAAAACACAATGAGTTATTGCTCGCTATAAAACAATTAAAAAATCATAAAGCGCCAGGAGAAGACTCAGTTATAAATGAAATGATTAAAGTCAGTAATAGTCTTTGTATAAGTAGCATTCTTAAGTTATTTAATCACATTTTAGAAAGCGGCAATTTTCCAGCAGTTTGGAAATCCACTTTATTAGTTCCACTTCACAAGTCAGGGGATAAGTGTGATCCGAATAATTATAGAGCAATTGCTCTTTCAAGTTGTTTCTCAAACTTTTTACATCAGTGATGAATAGGAGGCTTATTAAGTATCTTGAGGATAATAATCTTTTTTCTAACTTCCAGTTTGGTTTTCGAAAAAACAGACGTACATCAGACTGTGTTTTTCTGTTAAAGACTGCTATTGATAAGATGTTCTCCATGAAAAGATTGAAAAATTCATCAAACAATCTTTATGTGGCATTTGTAGACTTTAGAAAAGCTTTGATAGTGTTTGGAGAAAAGCCTCTTTTTAAAAATGCAGAGGTTGGTATATCTGGTAGCTTTTACAATGTTGTTAAGTCTATGTATGATGATACTCAGTACAAAATGAAACTGTCCAGTGGTATTTCAGATGGGTTTATTTCCTCATGTGGCGTGAAACAAGGTTGCAATATGTCACCAACATTATTTAATATTTTTTAAATGATCTTCCACACGAGTTTGGTGGTATTTCTGATTCTCCTATCGAAATTGGAGATCAGAAGTTAAATTGTATATTATATGCAGATGATTTGGAGATCAGAAGTTAAATTGTATATTATATGCAGATGATTTGATACTTATGTCAAAATCAGCTGATGGTTTACAAAATTGTTTAGATAAGTTGCATGCTTACAGTAAAATATGGGGCCTTTCAATCAATATCAATAAGACAAAAACAATGATATTTAATAGAGGTAACCGTTTCATAAAGAACCGGCATTTTTTTATTGAGAAAAGTGTGATTGAAGCAGTGAATCAGTACACATATGTTGGTGTTGTTTTTACACCTAATGGAAAGTTCAAACAAAATATGATTAATCTTAAAATAAGGCTATGAAAGCTTTATTCAGCATTAAAAAGTCTATATTGTGTGAAAAAATGTTGAATCCAAAGCTTGTTTAAAACTTTTTGATTGTTTGATTGTCCCAATTCTTTCATATTGTTCTGAAATATGGGGAGCAGAAATTACAAGTGTTGATAACTGCCTTGAAAGTCTTTGTATATCATATCTCAGGTTTATATTAGGAGTGAGTAAACGCACCCCTTTTGAGGGTATTAGATCTGAGCTAGGTAGATTTCCTTGTAAAATTAAGCTCAATATGTCTGTGATAAGATATTGGTGTAGATTAAATAATTTACCAGGAGACCATATTTTGAAAAATGCACTTAGAGAAAATGTACAAATCAATTCTCCATGGGCAAAATTTGTTCATCACGTTTTGGGAAGTTACAATCACAGTCGTGTTTTCAGTGAATTTAGAGTAAATTCTTATTCTCAGTTATGTAAAAAGTTAAAACATGAGTATGAAAATCAATACTTAGAAACTTGGAAGAGAACCCTTTTCAATCATTCAAGGAAGAATGGAAGTGGTAACAAACTGCGCACTGATAGAATCTTCAAGACCAAGTTTGGTTTTGAAAAATATTTAAGAGATATTTCAGATTTCAGGTTACGTAGAAGTTTAACAAAATATAGACTGAGTGATCATAATTTGCGTGTTGAAATTGGTAGGAAATGTAAACCTCATTTACCTTTAAATGAAAGAATTTGCTTGAGATGTGATAGTAATGTAATAGATGATGAGTTTCACTTTTTATTCACATGCAAGTGTCATATTTCTGAGAGATTGATTTTGTGCCAGAAAAGCGGAACAGATTTTTCTATCACTATGAGTGTCGAAGAAAAAGTAGAAGAGATGAAAAAGATTCTTGAACAGAATTTTCTAAACCTTGCTATATTTGTAAGGAATTCTGGTGTTTGCTGACCCCTCCAGTAGCTACCTACAGTTAGCTGTTTACAGTCAGAGTTATAAATTGTACTTCAATTCAATTTACTTGGATTTTAATATCCATTTGATGGTGTTCAGTTTTGGACATGTTGTTCTTTCATCTGAAATGTACCATACCACACTCTCTGTCAGTGTGTGTTGAGTAATACTGGTAATAAAAGATTGATTGATTGATTGACATTGCACATGAAGCATCAGAAAACATGGGCCGTAAGCGTAAGCAGTTTACCTAACAACAAGCTACTGTAGGGTTCTCCTTATTCTTCACATCTTAGATTTTCACCTTAAATTCTACAACAAGGAGGAAGAGCATCAGGTCATAGGGAATAATAATTTTGTCCGTACTTTCTCTTTATTTCTCTATAGCGATCATGTGATTTAAGTCATGTGACTGGGGTCAAGAGAAAGTAGGCTATATACTGTAACGTCATGCAACTATCATCGCGACTTGGCAGCTGAAACTTCCCGATCGCGTTCATACTAAAAACCTCGAAGAGGGTGGTCTATCCGAGGGGAAAATGTCATCATTCTGATGGGTACGAAATCGTTTGCTTTCATTCACATACTAATAGGGCCTAACTGAGGTAAGGGTTTGACTTATATTATAACCTATATGCGCTTGATAAGTGGTAGCAGGCGAATTAGATCTAGCCTGCCTGTTTGTGATCCAAAGATACGCTTAGCGTTGCAAGTTGATCGAAGGCCCGGGATCGAAATCTGAGGCCAAGGCCGGACACAGGTACTACCGCAGTCCGTCCATTGCTACTTGTACGTCCCCAAACAATGTGACACACGTATTAAAGCTTACACTATGTCGTATTATGGCTGTGGTTGAAAGCATAACATGCAGATCAGGTGGCGCTAAGGCCAGCGTGCCCCCTCTGTTTATCTACATCATTCAACAACCTGATTGACTAGGGTGATTTCAGGGACTCATTCGGTTGACCCTCCAATTAATCTCTTTCGAAGATACCTCTTCACCGAGCGAACGCCAGAGTTTGCCCTATTGTTTCGCGTCGAAGATCGCGCAATAGAAAGGACACCAAAGGTCACAACTCATAAATATGCAGATTACATATATGTCACTGGGGTAATTTCATTTTACATCAGACAATTAGTCTAAGATTCTATGACGACAAACACGTCCAGAAAGTTGGAAAAAATGATGAAATTTTTTACAAAAGGTCTGCTTGTTTTTGAAATCAGAGGGCACTACGCTATTTTTAGAAGTTTCTATCCAAAGGGCATTTGGTTGGTGCGGCTCCAGCAATCATTGTAGTGAATAAACAGGCGTAGGGAACCTCTGACGCCTTATTTCCACATTTGCTCGACATGACATTGGTTGATGTAATTTAAATTCTCCTTTTGCAGAAGTTCTATTTCGAAGTCATCTAAAAAGGCAACATTCTTTAAGGATGTTACAACAATGGTCCACAGTCGAGTACCGCGATGAATAACAAAAAAGCTGAAAGAACACACCAGGAAGGTGGGTATGGTTGGTTGACAGTGATCGGCTGTTTCATCGCCACCTTTTTCGTGAGAGGAACGACTGCTTCTCTTGGAGTGCTCTTCATTGCATTTGTGGAACATTATGGTAAAGGATCTGGGGCGACGTCTTGGGTTCCGTCAATGTACAGCTCATTCGGGTTTGCGCTGGGTGAGTCTCGAGTGCATTCGTCTGCCAATTTTCATCGGCGCAACTCAACGACAGTGTGTTTCACTACTAAGCTCATCGCAAACATCGAAATACAATACGAAATGTCTTCCCGATGGAGACAGAATTGTTTTTATGTTAGTTCATGTATTTCATGATTAGTAGGTGTTATATGCTATTCAAACATACATTATTCCCAGCGCACTAGATCAGGGCTCCCATAGAGAGCTAAGCCGAGCATGTGAACACCCTACATGAGCGAAAAAACATTAGGCTGAGCGTGAAAACGCCCTACATGAGAGAAAAGAACATTGGGCTGAGCATGAAAACACCCTACATGAGTAAAAATCATGTTGCATTGTGGGTATTTTCAAGATGGCAGCCGCCATGACAGTCTGCACTGAAAGCTCTGGTGAGTACATATTTTGTCGATTTTACCGTTGAGAAGCATTATTTGGGAAAAATAAAACATCAGAGTATGCAGCAGTGTTTCAAGTGTCTATGCACATAGTTCATTATATAGCAGAAGCTCAAACTACAAAGATTACTTCAATACAAAATCGCTCAGTGTGTGATTAACTGCTACAACTTTACTTCACAGTGTGCTATAAACTGTACAAGAGACTGAAGCGATGGATGTGCATGTTTACGAGTATTTTCGGGGTCGTAAACAGATTTTGTCCTCGACTAGCCAGCTCCAATAACTAAGGTCCACTGAAGACCATTCAAATTATGTACAAAGGATGTGCTTATACTTTTATTCACGATTCTTTCTGTAAACTGCGAAAAATGATCATATTTCTGTGGTTCAAAAACTCCTAAACTTTTCCTTCATTTACAACAGCATGCAACTCTACATACCTTGCTGTACGGATGGCCATGGGTGAACTTGTCAGAGGAAGATCATTGCATTGAGAATGCCACTCAAATCCCAGATGACAACAATAACAATGAAACTGTAACAGCTGATGAAGTGAATGGTACTGATGACAATGAAGGGATTCTAACATTCCAGTAAACACTATCATATCTCTAAATTATTTAACAAAAGACAGTTTTGTATATTGTTCTACAAGTTTTTCGCTCGATAAGGCATGTAGATCATCTGTTATTCTATAAATAGAAAAGCAGAATAATAGGCAGAAAAGGAATCTGTTAGCTTTTCTGTCAGCTGTATTTATCCCAGTAGAGTAAAAGCCAACATGGTCTTGTTTTGTATTCTGCAGCACCAAAGTCTGCTTCGGTCAGTGAGTTTTATTTGCATTTTTATGGAGATGTTCTTTCAAGAAAAGAGCAACACTTGCTGTTTCATACTATTCTATATTATTATGTTTTTCTGTTTATTTCATATTACTCAGTTTTAATAATATGATTTCATTTACTTTGCAAGCAGTAAATATATTGGAATAAATAAGTGAAAAATAAATCTTTTCCATAAAATATTATTAGTTTCTGGTACTTCATAAAATGTGAGAGTGCTGGTGAATTGAAGGGAAAGTCACTATTTTTGACATTACTTTCATTTCATCGTATATGTACCGGTACCTAGTCTAGTATCATCTTTGGATTTTGTAACGTTACCCAAGTTTAGTTTTGCACTATTGCTTCCAACCTGGTACTGGATAACCAACCGTAGACAATATGCAACTGGCTTACCCTGGAAGTCAATCAGAGAATATGACCCTCTGTTGATTGGATTTAGGATAATAGTGCAGGCAGGGGTTACCAATAACTAATTATGTTTATCAGAGTTACACCTCAGTGATCAAATCATTACTGGTTACAATGAGTAGAAACACATTAACTTTTGTTGACTTCCATGGCAAGTCCTCTTGCATTCTCCTCAGCATGCTTGCTCTGGCATTAGGTTTGGAACTATAATACAAAATGCTAGAATCTGTGTTTGACAACATAAAAAAGACTGAGGACATACTTGATTAATGTGTTACACACTGTCCACAAATATGATTTTATTCTCAAGTTTTACAAGTTTTGCCATTTTGATCAGTGCCAAAAACTATCTGTGCCAATAACCCAGGGTCTTCAACTACTAATATAGCATACATGCAATTACTAGAAACAAAACTGTATTGATTCATCAATTATTCCAAAATAATAAATGAATGTGACAAGTCAAGCACTGTATCTTCTTACATGTAAAATGCATGTGCTGAAGCTAGCAAAACTGGGCCATACTGGCTGTTCTGATGGTGAAATTATCCTCTGACCTAAATTTTTTCCAACTTTTTCCAATTCTATTCAACAAATTAAACTTCCCATTGAGATTGTGGTAATGTCAAACACCCTGTGTCAACCCCCCCTTTTTGCTGCCTCATCTAAGTGAGACATCCCAACTGGTTTGTGTCTTGCTCATCTTCTGTTTTTTTCTCTCAAACAAGTGGTTCTGGAAAACAAAAGAGAAGCTGTCATGAGTTATAAAATATTTTAATTTTGATGATATATGTCAAGTTCAGCTGTAGATTGTTGTGAAGTTACTGAGTACAAATTTGATTAGTTTCTGCTAACAAGACAGTTACATCACAACAGCTAGCTATGGTTACCTGTACTTTAATTTAAAATTTGGACCTCTAGAAAAATACAGGAGCAGAGAGAGTAAAAAGAAAATGTCAAAGACTGTGACAGGCTAATCCAGATCTGAACCTTCATGACAGTACATCATGAAAAGATATTCATTTAATTTTGATTTAAAAGTCGACAAGTTTGACTGTTTCGAATAGATGGGCAATGGAATTCCAAATATTCACAGCATTAATAAAGCTGATGATCTCTGACCTGTAGCTGTTCTTAACATTGGTGGGTGAAGGTTACCATCATTAGCACAATGATACATGTATTTTCTCTAATATAGTGTTCACTGCCTTTTAATGGCCCTCTAATTCTCTGCTAAATAGTAAAGCTCACACAAACATGCACATGATGCACGACAAATAGCAAGCACATTGATATTTTGGAGACTTTTTTTCAATAATCCTTATCTTGAATGAAAGTGACATATTAATGTATATAGGACACAATCTGACTCAGCATTATGCATTCAAGTGTCTATGCACAGTTCATTACATCTCAGATGCTCAAACTGTAATAATTACTTCAGCACTAAAACTCGAAGTAGGTGAATGACTGTAGCTGTAAACTTCCAAAACATTTGAGCTGTACAGTGTACAGGAGACTACATGCATCGCTTGTCGGCTGTGCAGTGTGTAAGAAAGTTCTTGCAGTGCTTCAGAGCATTGGTATCTCTATGTTCAGAGGCAATGCTAGCTCTGCATGGCAGGGCTGTGTGTGTTACCGGCGTTATACGGCCTCCCACCATATACCGTATAACGCCGGTAACACACAGCCCTGCCATGCAGAGCTATATTAAAGGCAATGCATGTGTTTATCCTAACCCACTTTTGTGTTGAAGTAATCTTTGTAGTTTGAGCTTCTGCTATGTAATGAACTATGTGCATAGACACTTGAAACACTGCTGCATACTCTGATGTTTTCATTTTTCCCAAATAATGCTTCTCAACGGTAAAATCGACCAAAATATGTACTCACCAGAGCTTTCAGTGCAGACTGTCATGGCGGCTGCCATCTTGAAAATACCCACAATGCAACATGTTTTTTACTAATGTAGGGTGTTTTCATGCTCAGCCCAATGTTCTTTTCTCTCATGTAGGGCATTTTCACGCTCAGCCTAATGTTTTTTTTGCTCATGTAGGGTGTTCACATGCTCGGCTTAGCTCTCTGTGGGAGCCCTGTAGATTAAGCTAAATTATTTTCCCAATTTATTATTCATCCTTTTTTCCTATATTTTCCTTGTCATCGAAATGTTTTTGCATCACTAAGAAATATGCTTCTTTTCGCGTTTTTAACATTTTGACCAACCAATTGTTTGACGTTACAATGAGAAAAAAAGTTTTACCGATGACACGCATAAAATTGAGTAAAGAGGAAATGTGTGCGAACGTAGTCACAGCAACGAACCTCTAATAGCTTTATCGTTCCATAGCGGCTATATTTTCTTCATGTTTCTAACATAGTCCCGTCAGAAAATTACCGGTCGGTATGTTGATAACGTTCAAGTGCCTTTAACTGATTGATATAACCCTCCTCGTCTCCCAGGACCAGTGGCAGCTGCGTTGGCAAAACGATTTGGTCATCGAAGAGTGGTAATGACTGGTGGAATATTGGCATTCACATCGCTGATGCTTGGTTCGTTTGCGTCCAATATTTGGCAACTTGTGCTGACTGTCGGGACCCTTCATGGTGAGTGATGGCGCCCTTCTCAATTCCCGGTGATCAGATCATCTGATGTGTGTAAACCTTTTTGTATTTGATTGAAATTTTTATTCCTGTTAGATAATTCCGATACTAGTCCGTGGTCTTCGAGAGAATTTGTAATCCCCGACATTCTCTGTAAAATGATTCTTTTTTCCCCGTGTATATCACACAGTCGTATTTCTGCTACGTATATTTTTAGCATTTATTCTCAAGCGAGTCATAAATTGGCCCGAGTTTCGCGGACAAGTGTAAAGGTTTGTACATCTTATGGTCGACTTGTCATCAATTGTCACATACGCTTCTGCCAGCTGTATTCGCACCATTAAGGTGGTGGCTTGCGCCTCGAAAGTGAAAAACGTTTGCTCAGACTCTCCTCAATGAAACTTTAAACCACATACTCTAACAAAAAAACGAATAAAAACCAGGGGTCACCGTGCAAAGTTTGGTACTAGGGAAACACATGTACCAAACATTTACCGATACTCGAAATGGCTGGCATCCCTGTGTTACCTGTGAGGAAAATAATATTTTCGATTTTCGCAAAAATTAATGGTGAAAATTTTCTTATACCAAGAGCCTTCAAATGAATATGCACAAGTGGTAGATCAGAAAAGACCCTGTCTGCCCTCGATGCAACTTCTTGCCTTAACAGTAAACACCCAATATTGAGGGTCATGTACTGACTGTTCCTGTACATTTCTTTTCGCGAAGGTTTGGCGGCTGGTCTTTCGTTTTCTCCAACGACATCATACACGGGGTATTACTTCAATAGGCGACACTCTTTCGCCACTGGTATTGGATACACTGGCATCGGAGTCGGATCGATGGTTCTGCCACTGATATTCCAGTCGTGTCTGGATAAGTATGGTTTGCAAGGAACGCTTTGGATTTACGCTGCTATGTCAGCCAACATATGCATTAGTGCCGCCATACTACGACCGGTGAATACCAACAGCAAGAGTCCAACTTCTCAAACGTCTGAACATACCAATACACCTCTGTCTATTGACTCAAACTGCGATGAGCAAAGCAGTCATTTGGATTTAAAGGAGAACAAATTGAACGAGGAAAATCGGACTGTTTCCAGTTCTTGTCGCAAAACAAAGCCAAAGCTCAGAAAGAGGGCTGGTGTATTCTTCACCAGGTTGAATGAATTCTTCGACTGCGGTCGGCTCCTGTCAATACGCTTATACAACGTTTTTCTTGTATCAATCTTTGCGACTGCCATAGGGATTACCATCTCTTTTTCACATTTGGCGCCTCTGATAAACGAGGCCGGCATATCAAAAACAAACACAGCTATTTTAATGTCTATATATGGCATCGGAAATGTGCTGAGCGGACCATTGTGGGGATACATTGCAAGTGCCTGTAAGATCAACATCAATATCTACGTCGGTTGTTGCTACACATGTTACGGAATAGCCGTGCTTTTTACACCGTTCGTACACACGTTTGCGTCCGCTGCAGTATTGACATTTTCTTTGGGTTTCGGAAGAGGGGCATTTGCAGGCCAGATTCCGGTGTGTGTACGAAGAATGGTCGGCGATTCTTTGTTCATGACCGGTTACGGATGGGAACTCACGGTTTCTGGAATCGGACAACTGATCGGTCCGTTGATGTCAGGTAATGCGGAGCACTTTCCATAACCATGTGACTGTTGATATTTCATTATGCGAAGAAATTACTAGTGAATGGCATATTCCAATTATAGTAGCAATGACGTGGTATCGGGTACTTACAAAGTTATAAATAAGTTAATTAATTAGCATTTTGTTAATGGACCCGCCCAATTTTCTTGGAGCAATTAACGAGATATTTTCTATTTTCATTTTCATCCTAGGTTATTTGCGTGACTACACTGGTACATACAACTATTCGTTTTACTTGGCGAGTTTGATAACGATCGGAGGCGGAGTGTTCTTTCTTATTGGCTATGTGGTTGACAGGAGACTCAAGAAAAGATGGAGGCCAGTTGATTCTACGGATGAAACTGATATCACCGAGACTGTTACAGCACTCTGATTCAGGAGGGGGCAAGAATGATCCTTAACAAGTTTCTTTTAAAACCCCTAACATAAATAATAAAAAATGAAAAATGTTAAAACATAATGTGCAATTAAGATATTGTAATGTGTCATCAATATTTTTGCATGGCTATCAGAACAGCAAACATAAAATATTATACAAAAACAACCCTTTATAAAAAACTAATATTAGCTTTCAAGCGACTGAGAAAATACACTTTTTCCAGGTTATCGAAACCGAAGCATCAAAGTATGGCATCGGTTTCTTCAATACTGTTGATCTGCCGTCATGTTGAATAAGCAATCAAAAGACGACCACAGTATACATCAAGGTGACATACGAAGGAAGTCATGCAGTAAACGTACGTTATTGGGACACGTGGAAATTAAATCCTAGTTGATTTCCTACTTTAATAAGAAACTTTGTAGGGTTGTAGATAGATGCTTTACAATATTATGATAATAAATTATACTTTTTCCATGTTACCCACTTTTTTTTTCTGAGCAAACTTGTCACTTTCAACCCTGAAAATAAGTGTCAATTTGTGCCCAGAGAATCGAAATACAGTAATTAACAATTTAATCAAGATTATTGATGACGTTTCACATAACCGACGGGATACACGGACTACTGTACATGTCAGTAATAATTCCTTTGCAAAAATAATGGCTCATCTACTATTTTGAAATGATATCAAATTCAAATCGACCATTTATTGGACTCATCTGTGTAGTTTTAATTTATTTTCTGCCAAGGGCCAGCATCTACCCTTCAGGACGTATTGACACACGCACTGCTAATGTCCTGATGGAGTTAAGAGCAGGATTCAGACACGAAATATGGCCCCATTAGTAAATGTAATCTTGAAAGGAAATGGCAGGAAGTAAAGAGGACGGATTTTCTTCTTATTGAAAGTCAAGAAAAGTGCTAAAAACTATTCATTTAAACATATGTGAATTTTGGATTCGATTATTACTGGAAGGGAAAAGCCATGGTCATTTAATTGTAAACAGGGTCATGAATCTAAAAGTTGACCTAATGCCACATGACGCACATGATTTATAAGAATGGGCAGTGCAATCTCGAGATCTAAGAGAAGGTCACGATCTAGCTATGGCGGGCCACACGTGCGTCATTTCATCACCGTCTGAAGGTTAATGTTACTGCATCCTTTGTTCATGTGCACCGTTGTTTTCGGACTTCCAATGTCAGACAAAAACAAGGTAGTCTTTCGAGCGTCACACGGCCAAATGGAAGGCACACAAGTGAAACAGACTTCAACAGACAGCGCAGACTATCTCGAAGGAGGATATGGTTGGTTTGTCGTGCTTGGGCTTTTTATTCTGACTTTCATCGTCCGCGGCACAGTTTCTTCCTCGGGTATGGTCTTTGTGGCATTTGTGGAGTACTTTGACTCTGAGGCCGGTACAACATCGTGGATAAACTCGATATCTTCGAGCATGTCATTTGCTGCAGGTGGGTAAAAGTTGCCTACCTGGAAGGTATACTTATTAATCGTCATCGCGTGTTTTATATATAATAAACCCGTTACAAAACAACCTGCTGATGTCTTTCTAAAACAGCTTAGACCCCTTGATGAAGCATTTATGACCATCGCATCAGCCTAATCAGAATGACATTACCCGCTGGATGAAAAGCTGTATTGAAATGTATTACTGTTGTGAACTTTCATCGATGACAGATGACCATTTCAGTCCATCTCAGTACCTTTCGGTATGTCGGTAACAAATTGTAGATGTTACTGCCATAAAATGGCATACAAATCTGACACACATTTGATTGTCAAACACATCATTCTCATAATCCTGACAGGAACACTAGCCTTGTGACCCCAGCAATCTGACAACTGATAACTGACCTTGATAACTCAGTATCACATGGCTCATGTACGTATGTATGTAGTAGGTAGGTAGGTAGGTAGGTAGGTAGGTAGGAAGAAGGTAGGCATGCATGCATGCATGTAATGTCTGTATGAATAAATGTATGTATGTCTGTCTGTCTGTCTGTCTGTCTGTCTGTCTGTCTGTATGTATGTATGAATGTATGTATGTATGTATGCATGTATGTATGTATGCATGTTGTATGTATGTATGTATGTGTATGTATAAGTATGTATCCAATTTAGGAAGGGGCCAAGTTGTCTTATCTCCATGATCAATAATTTGTGCACATTCTATAGGTCCGGTTGCAGCTGCACTGTCAAAGAAATTTGGACACAGAAAGGTAATATTTGCCGGAAGCTTTCTTGCCTTTACCTCCTTACTGCTGGGTTCATTTTCTAACAGTATCTGGCAGCTGACTCTCACCGCCGGCTTCTTAAACGGTAAGCGTGCATGTTAGTATGTCTTGAAAAATATCAAGCCTCGGTGACAGATTCGAAGATTTAGAGAGGAGAGAGAGAGAGAGAGAGAGAGAGAGAGAGAAGAGAGAGAGAGAGAGAGAGAGATGGATGACAGCAAGATGTACCGTTTACGTCAATAATAGAGTATATTGTTATGGGGAAACATATTTCACCTTTGAATGTGAGCCAATGTTCAATATCTGCAATAGGCGGGAGCTTTAATAACGTTTTCCTAAACTATTTGCTGCATTTGACTCACATCCTCAATACTGTGCATGTATTCATCATGCATAATAAACGCAGCTCCTATAAGCTACAACTACCGCACTGCTCTATATCCTGGTCAGTGTCTTCTGACTTGGAGGCAAGTTGATTTACAGTGTGTCATGCGCAATCACTTGTTAATTTTAATGTACTACCTCCATGTCAATAACATGATCATGTTTTGAGTTTGAATACAGCAACACGTTTCTTTCTTTCCTCCACAGGACTGGCATATTCACTGGTGATGACACCGGCGACCCCATTCATAGGATACTATTTCAATAAGCGACAAGCACTTGCGAACGGACTAGCTTGGACCGGTTTTGGGTGTGGATCCGTGTTAATGCCGTTTGTTTTTCGGTACTCTCTTGAGAATTATGGCTGGAGAGGTACGCTTCTGATCAATGCTGCTCTCCTTGCGAACATGTGCGTTGGGGCCTCTTTTTTCAAAATGCCGACGAGAAAACGAAGAAAGTGCCGTCTTCAAAATCCTGAAGAACAAAGTCGATGTCTTTTCGTCGATGAAAATGTGCCAAAAGAAGTCGCAGAACACAAATCGTTGCTTCACTTATCTCGTGTTCGTGGAGTAATGAAGCTTATATATGATACCCTTGACTGTTCAGTTTTCATACGAAATTATGTATATGTGATATTCATCCTAGGTGGCTCTATGATGAGTTGCGCACAATTCACAGCATCCTTGTACCTCGCTCCGATCATGTATGAGCGAGACTTGGACGAACGACAAGTCGCGCTTTTGCTCTCTGTGTTCGGTGCAAGTGCCGTGGTCGGAGGACCACTTTTCGGCTTTCTCTTCAGTAGGCTGCCAACCCCGTTAGTGTGGCCTCTCGGTGTTGTCTACCTCGTCTATGGTACAGTCATGTACCTGCTGAGCCTGGCATCATCGGCGACTTCATTTGCCATCTTACACTGCATGCTTGGAATCTGTAGGGCCATCTATGCATCGCAGAGCATGACAGCATTGAGACAGATAGTTGGTTTGAAACTGTATACGTCTGCTTTCGGCTGGTGGCAATTGCTTAATGGTTTGGCACAACTTATTGGTCCGTCGACGGCAGGTATAGTTATCACCTTCTTGTTTTATATATATATATATATATATATATATATATATATATATATATATGTGTGTGTGTGTGTGTGTGTGTGTGTGTGTGTGTGTGTGTGTGTAATGAAAATATATACATTGAAAATTCCTCTCTGTAAATACATTTTCCATCTGTTCTATCTCTTAAATAAGTGTGATTGTGTGATTTTTTTTTTACATTTGGCGCCTCGTACGCACGCTGCATTAAATAGCCTCGAAATAACAAACAGACGGTATAAAACAGGAATCATCCATGCGGTCACAACTTTGTCGAATACAATCACAAATTTGAAAGTTCCCATGGATTCTCTTTTCAGTGTTATTGCACTTGCCCGATTTTTTTTTCTTTAGAAGGTCATTTGGTGTTTTGCTGGAAGAAGGTCATGAACATTCACCGGATGTAAATGCTATTAGATATTATAACGTCACTGACAGTGATTTCATTTAACATAGTTTAAATTTTTGAAGACGCGGGCATTCTTTTTACACCCAAAAGCAATAGATAACACTTAATCAGCAGAGGTATAAAATCCTTATATGCTAATTTGGTTTAACCTTTGCGATACGATTGCCACTCTTTAATGTCATTCTGCTCTGAATTTCCTCTGTGTAGTTTACGTCGTACGATACGCAAGCCGCTGATGTTCCATTATTAATACGCCACGATTAATTTGCATACAGAACAATTACAATACTTATTGTAACACACCTCATCCGCAGTCTGTATTCTAATTCGCCAGTTGATAGTCACGTGGGATGCATTCTTTTTGTGCTGATCCACGTAAACGACGTCATCAGGCATCATTTGTTGGAACTGTTGCCTGCCAGGCATCAGTTCCGAAAAATGATGCCCGCTGACGTCAAAAACGACATTGACGCGTGCGCGGACCGGAATGTAAACAAAGATGTCGTCTGCGGCCGATCGAAACGATAGTCGAGAATTGTTTTGGTTTATCCTACTTTCTGAAGAAGAATTGAATGCTTTGGTTTCCAACAAGGACTCGAAACGGACGAAAACTATAATCAAAGGTGCATTGAACGTTCTGAAGTATTGCGATCCGGGCCTGTTAGGAAAAACGTTTTCGTACCGAACCACTCCAACACATTACATCATAGGCCTACATGAGTTTTGTGTACAGTACGTTCTTATGCATGGCTGCGGATGAGATGTGTTACAAAACACATATTGACTGGCCATGAGGGCAACAGCATACGTCTTTAACCCCTCGGGCCTGTGAGTCACCCCAAAAACAGACTGTTTCCCTCGGCCGTGAACAGTGTTTTTGGGGGTGACTCACAGTCCCTCGGGGTACAGACGTATGCTGTTGCCCTCATGGCAGTCAATATGTGTATATTGCTGCACACTGCATTGATTGATGTTACCTAACACAGAACTGGTCACTTTTCTACGCCCAGGGTATCTCCGTGACTTCTTCGAAAGCTACCGAGCTGCCTTCATATTGGCCGGCAGTATGGGTGTTTGCGGCGGGTTAGTGTTAGTCGTGGGATCATTGGTCCTACAGAGACTGGCGAGCAATGACTCGAAACCGAAATCTCAAGAAGATGGAGGAGTCACCCCTGACGTCACGGAATCGTTAACGGTGACTGAGTAAGATGGTGCAAAGTATGAAGTTATAAACTTCAGCAAAAGCACCTTCTCTATACAGAAGGTCGTTTCCCCGAAGGTCAACCCTTCAAAAGATAATTACAATGATGACGAGAACGAGGACTACTATGACGATATAATGATGATGACAATGATGATTGCAACAGTTATAATGACGTGATCACGGATCAAACGTATACAAAGATTTCACAGGGTGAAATATAATCACATACCTTGGAGAATTCTACAGAGTTATAATTTCTATGTACCGCAGAAAGGCTTTTCCGTGGATCGGGACTTGAATATCAACGATATGCAAGGCAAATTGGTATTAATTCCCAACAAACGTACCGACTGCGTTTTTCGATTTACTACTCTCTGCCAAGCAATGCTTCACAGAATGTATTAGAGTTTGGAACACATATAAATTTAAAGTAAAGAGAATCATCATACGGTCGACATGACATAAGGCGTCACATATATCAATAAAAACAGTTCGAAATGCCTTCAATGTACACCTGACTTTAGAGTAATACCAAGGGTAACCATAGTAAAAGCCAGACCTTGCGACTGAATTTCTCATTTTTATGACATTTTTTCGTAAAATGGGTGATAAGTAAATTTCACAATAAAATTACAATAAAGGAAAGACGTCTTTAGTTTGAGACATTATGGATTGAAAGGGGATCCAGTTCAGGGTCTTGGTAATCGATGTAAATTATCACCCCATCCGGCTGAAGCTCAACATGAATAGAAAGGAAAGAGGGGGCATTTCATATGCAAGTATCAATCGCTCGAAAGACTGCGAATTTCTTCACAAGAGTAGAGAGATACATGTAAATTTAGATAACACTTCGGATCATGAATGTTCATGCAAACAGTCTAGAAGTAAGCCATTTTTCGTTAGCTCTCGGCATTCATCAGATCTTCATGAAAAACAAATGATTTGCGTAAAAACTGAAAATATATTTTGGTTATGGGTATGGGAAACACTCTCTCAACACACGACCTTTCTAGACAAGATTTTTCTCCATCCTCTCAGTTGACTTTAATTACGCAAACATGTTCACAGTACAATAAATCACCCACAATTCAGTTTAATTTGTACACACGACATTAAATTTTTTATTACCTTTTCAGTACTGCCTGAAAGCAATAATCTAAAACCACTAGATTCTTGATTAATTATATCTATTGAAAGTACGATTCGATATTTCAGTATAAAATTCAAAGAAACCATTATATAACCATAAAAGTCACATTCTGCAGGTACTATAAATGTCATACTTTTAGGCAGCAAGTTATGACAAACTGAAGGGGTCATTCTCTGAGGAAACTTAGCATGCAAATTTCTTTTGTCTTTCTGTTTGGAAAAAATCAATATCCTTTTGTTTCATAAAACAGGTACAACTAGTCTCCCTACTTTTCATTACATTATTCTGTATGGCTGAAGACACAATCAGTGGAAAATTGTACAAAAATGCTTCTCCTCTCTCAATCAAGCATACTTTTCTAAATCATTTAAAATGGGAATTGAGAAGAATGGTGTCCTCAAAAGAACGATTTCAGAATTTAAAAAACTAGTCTGTGAATTTGTCTACACATGGGAAACACAGTAGATTTCACGGAGGAGTTTCCGTGTGTACAAATCGTGATGAATTATGGGAAATCTTCAGTACTGTGATGTTTTTATCCCATTAACGAGCTTCAGTCGAGTAGACTACATGATGTTCTCATGCGTTCCATCTTGCCACACCTCTGACATGTAATGTAATGCGGGGTGGTGGTTAGCGACCTTTGCTTTGGGATGTAATGTTTTGTGGCCCACCTGCGAGAAATCTTCAGTTACACATTTTTACTCTCTGTCTGTTTGCAAAAAAGACCAACACAATTTGTGATTTAACTCTGAGAGTACTGTGCGAAAGTTGATTAAACCTGCTACATATAGTATATAACAGATATCTGATTGTTCTATGAAGCGTACTACTATTGATGAACCTGTTGTAAAACACGTGAGCACATTCATTTCACATCTGGTGTTTACATATTTTTTAAAAGTTTTTCAAAAACCACAGACGGCAACGATATTTAGAAACACACAGATCCTTATGCGAAGGCAATCCAAAACACTGTGATGAGTTTAAGAATGTGAGTTTTAATTAGCTACTGAGAGAACGCCATGATGAACACAAGTTAAAACCTCACTATATGATAAGGAAATGGGCATTGGTCTCTCTCTTGCCCCTGTGTAAAGGGGAAACGTTATGGGAAAACAACCCAACAACATGTTTCTTCATGGAATTATTTGTGTAGTCCGAAGATTCCGCTATTTTCCATTTGTCCCTTGAGTGAGCACAGCTAAAAAACTAATTTCCATGAGAATGTTCACCTTGCAGACACAGTAGAGATACTTTCAGAAGAGGTGTTCGAAATAGAAAGATAGTCACGACAAAGTGAGAGGAAATGATGCAGACACGAAAAAATCTGCGAAATTTGACAAATATTCATATGCAATGATGATATGCAATGATGATATCAATATGACATTCATAAGCTGTAACACTGCATTAGAGCAGCTATGTTTGTAAAGATGATAAACAGGGACAATTTTGAACAGTTTTGAAAACAAGGTATTCATTAATAACTAGTCGTCTGATAGCTTTGATACTTGGTATACAAGACAAGTTCTTACGCATTAACTCAACGTGATTAATCCATTTTTGTGTCTGGCAACTTTTTACATTCCAAACAACTTCTTCAAAACAGCCAGTCTGATTACTTTGATATTTGGAATACAGGTTGCCAGGGATGACCGTAATCAGATTTCTTCAAATTATAATGAAACATGCAAATTTGTATTTTACAGGCTAATTTGGCTATTTTGGGGCAAAAATCTTCTCCTCCTTAACGGATGGTTCGAATAATACCAAGGGATGGTATTATTCACACTTTTCAAATTGATAAAATATACAAATTTGCATTTTAAGGCAATTTTTGTCATTTTTGTCAAAACTCTTTTAAAATCTTCTTCGAAACTACTGGTCAGACAGCTTTGATATTAGGGTTAGATCCATAGTGTTGACGTACTTCAGATATTTTCAAATCATGCAGAAATAAGGAAATTTGTATTTTAAGGCATTTTTGTCAATTTTCGTCAATTTTTCTCTTTCAAAAATCGCTCGTCTTATAGCTTTGATATTTGGTACACAGGTTTAGATATATGATCAAAACAAAACATATTAAAATTATGATGAAATCTACTGTACAATTTTGTATTTTTTTGGGGGGGGGAACAATTTTTGCCATACTAGTCGACTCGTTTGATAGCTTTGATTTGGTATAAAGGTTCCTACTGATCAACTAAGTGTGTTTAAACAATTTAAATTAAACAATAATAAAATCCGCAATTATGTATCCGAGGCAATTTTTGTCATATTTGATCAACAAATTTGTTTCTCAAAAACTATTCATCTGATTGCTTTGATATACAGGTATCTACGGATTATCTTAAGGGGGCGCTGCACCCAACACGGCGTATTTGCTCAAAAATCATTTTTTTGCAAACATTAATTCAATTTTAATTAATTTGCTAAGCCAAGATTACACTATTGGTTTGGTTCACCTTTTCGCTTGTCAGGCAGTGCTTAATAAAGAAGTGTTAATTTATGCAAATATATGCAAATCAACCGATTTCCTGGCCCCTCTTTTCTCCTAATGTCAAGATTTCAAAAGAATTTAGGCTAACTCCACTCTGGCCGGGTCAACTTTTCTGAAAATTTCACATTATATTCTATAAATGCTATAACACAAAACAATTACTTTGTTTGGTAATAAAGTTTTACATTTTGAATAAGAGGCATTTCAGTTTTTCAAATTGTGTTATTAATCACTGTTTAGCCCATGCCATTTTAGAATGAGGAGAGATAATGCAAAATAAGAAAGTCGTTTTTCGCTCACGTGTTCATACACATGAGCTAATGTCGCAGCGATTCTGTCTGTCTGTCTGTCTGCCTGCCTGTCTGTCTGTTGGCACTACATACATACATATATACATACATACATACATACATACATACATACATAATACATACATACATAGGTAAACGGAAACATATAGAAATATGGATATTTTGGTAGCCGTCTCATTTGATTAGCTCTTGACACTTAAAATACAATCTGTTCACGTCATTGAGGTTGTTATCTCATTGCTGATTCTTCAATTCTTCTTAGACATTATGTGGAATCCAATTTTGCTCGCCTCTTCAAGGCTAGACATCCAACAATTAGCAATAAACCGCTGCAGACTCCAATGCTACCAGCGAGTAAGAAAGTGGCTCTGTAGTTTCCTGTGTAGTCACGAAGGTAACCTTGGGAGGGGTAACAATAAAAAGTTAGAAGAATTAACAATAGGTGTATGTAACTTAAGATTTGAAACTGTGCACAATGTAGTAATGGCAATTTTACGGTACTATCCGCTCTCACCCTGTTGATTGTGACCAATCGAAATTGATAAGAGGACATAGGATCTGGTCACAACTTTCGGAATCTACAAATTATCATGAAACTGCTCACTCTCAGTGGTGAACCTGTTTATACAGCACTCCATTCATAAAGTGCCACGTGTTACCAACACCACCTTTGATGCTTTCAAACGAATTCGTAAGAAAGTTAATGAAAAAGGTATCTACCCTCTTTGTTTGATAATAAAATAAAACATCGGGTGGCAAACATGAAAGCATTCGTACAAGTATCATATATTCTGCAGAAAAACACAGAGGTGGTAGGGCAAAAGGAAATCATGAGTACTATGTCACTTTGTTCTTAACCTTGTCACAAAGAGTGTTTATTGGTGTGCTGGATCATAAAATCATAAATTCACTTATGTAGAAGTCCACTGATATCGCAAATATGTTTCAGAAATGTTGGATTAACTCATTGTGATGTCTTGAGGGTCGTTTTTGACGACACATTTGACGACAGGGTTAGGCAAAAAAAAATGTGCTGTTCCCATAACCCGACCTACCTATTTTTTTCCTGCCGACCCTAAACTTTTTTTTACTACGTAAACACGGAAATAAAAAAAGAAAGAAAAAACCCGTAAAATCAGCGTTCGTTATTTGACATTTGATTGTCGTTTGAACGACGATGTCTTTTATGTTTTTTTTCCTTTCATATGTATTTTACATTTTTCTGGAAATGTGGCAAGTGTTTGACCGCCCTGAACCCCTGAAAAAAAATCATATTTAAAAATCAAAATATTTTGTAAAAAATCCTGCAGACCTACCTACCCTATTTTTGAAAACCATGTTATCGGAACAGCACAATTTATTGTTTTAGCCTTAATGACGCGGTTCACAGTTGTTTAGGTAAACAGGTGTTTTCGCTTGGTGGCTGTGGGACGCTGTGACATATACGTTCATCCTTACCGTGAATTTCTTTTTATATTTCAATTTTCCTACAACACGTAATATGTAGCACCTACATGTATATTTAATTTTACAAATGCTCTAGAGCCTATTCTGCAAAATGCTTAGTCCATGTTTCTTTACGATATAAACATTCTCGACATTGACTTTATGATAAAATGTATGTTGCATTGCAATTATCTTATTTCTCTTATGACTTACTGCATGATATCCCATTGTTTTAAGGTTGAGAGCGCAAATGAGACTGAATAGCGAACATGCGCCAGTGATTGATTGCGTAAAACGTTTCTCGTGATTGATTGCTTTACCACCATAAAAAAACAAATAGGACGAATATGGAATTGGAAACAAGGCCAGTCAATGTGAATGGCGCGATAAGAGCTTCAAATGTGAAAGTATTTACCTCCTAGTGGCGTTACAGCTAGTTGTGTGAAACCACCGAATAATAGGCTCAAGCAAAAAAAGCAGAAGTGTACCGTTTTAAACCAACTACTTGTCTTAATGCCGTGAGAGACTGTGATACTGTAAGGGCCCTGAAGAATCCGGGTATAGTGTTGAGGATGGCGAACGAAGTTGTGGAAATGATATGATCTTAAGGTATGCGAAGACGCCAAAAAGTATGCAGGCTATCCCAAGAGGCCGTATCGCTGTTCCCAGACGAACGAAAAGCACGCCGCCAATTGGTGCAGCAGCGATACCATACTGCACCATACAACGAAACCAACAGTGCAACATTTTGTCCCTGTAAGCCTTTGCTATACATAAGTGGCGCAAGATATAAGGTTGATAATATTTGTACACAAATCACCATGGCATATGCGATGACGAACGCAACAAACAAGGGTTCGCTGGTAAAAAGGGAACAGTCGAAAATCTTGCATATCGAGTAAATGAATCCACAACGACCCGACGATGGAGTGAGCGGTTTTCGTTTTGTGTCATCCGCTGCGGGATGTTCACCATCGACAATCGATTTGTCTTGGTCTTCAAGATTTCTTTGCTGGTACTTGCTTAATCCTCTTCTCGGCAATCTGAAATAACGATCCAACACATATGTACAACACTAAAAGCGGCTCATACAAGGAGTGTCCCCCTCCAACCATATCTCTCAAGACAATACTGAATTACTAGCGGCGTCACTATAGATCCAAAGCCGACAGCGGTCATGGCTAGTCCGTTCGCGAGTGCATGTCGTTTCTTGAAGTAGTATGCCATAAAGGGGGCAGTCGATGTTCCTGCTAATGAAGATGCCAGCCCTACGGATTGAAGTTAAAGCATCAAAAGCATGGAGAAATGTTTTGTTAGCCTACGATTCTTTCTTAGTTTTAATTCAATTTTCAATGTCATTCAACGATGAGAAATGAACCCATTAACAGCGAGTTTCATGTAATTCAGACCAATATAATAATAATAATGATGATAATAATAATAATAATAATAATAATAATAATAATAATAATAATTATTATTATTATTATTATTATTATTATTATTATTATTACAAGTTTAGGGCTATAAGTATTATATAGAAATCTAATAACAGTTCATTGAAGCTGTGTAGAATTCTGAAAAAGAAGTGTTGTATATTTTAATTTTGTCAATAGGGGTGACTTCCAATTGTTTTACGTGCAGCGCAGAATTATGCATTATACTGTACGGAGAGAGGGGGATATCATTAAGCCAAGGGGTAATTAAACGCTTGTCGAAAAATGACACTAAGCAGTTTACGCGATACCAGCAGGCCTAGACCTAGGCCTAGGTTGTGCGAACTTTACGGATACACGTTCAATCGGTTCAATTTAATTTTGTTTTTAGTTTTCTTCCATCAAAAGTCACGACTATGAAAAAGATTTCCGATATAAATTAACAATCTCTCTCTCTCTCTCTCTCTCTCTCTCTCTCTCTCTCTCTCTCTCTCTCTCTCTGCAGTGAAATTGCTATGCTGCGACCACCGAACGAACATTCCCCACCCCACCCCAACTCTAACATACCGTATCCTGTACTTATTCTTTCATAAACGTATCAATGTATCAATGTACAATGGATTCATTCTGTTGTATAATTGAAAACTTATTCAGACTTACTTCGTAAGCGTCATATTGGCATTGCAGAATAAACATTTTTCTGCATTTCGCATGTTTCGCCCTGGCAGTGTAATCTGGCAGAGACCCTGCGATTCGCGTTCTTCTCTGTCGGAACACGCGCGCGCCCTTCAGAGACGCGACGCGAATCCCAGAGCACGCGCTATTGGGAGTGCGTGGCGTGACATTAGAACGTCTCCGATCTCGCGCTATCGTGTCGTTGGAATGTTGACAGAAACTGGAATTACTGCAGAGAATACTTTTCAGGATATCACATGTGAGTGTCTAAGGTACCAATAAGGACGTTTAGGAAATCCTTTCAGAAAGTTCACGCCGCCTGTAGCCATTTTGTGGAGTATAAGCTTATAAGCTTACGTAACTCAGCACTGCAGCGTATACAGTATTTCTACCGACGGTACTGTACATATTGCCGGAAGATATGCGATAGAATTTTGCGTTTCACGTCGTTCAATCATTCAGATGGAAATGCTGCCCTTCTCCAAACTTTGAAAAAAACAGGATGACAGACTTTGGAATGCTACACTACAGTTTTCGAGAACTCATGGACCGTGGTTTTATTCAACAATCGAGAGGGCTAGGGTGAGTCGAACTTTTCCTATGTCCATGTAGCACTTGTGCAAAAATATGCGAATCCACAGGCCTTTGGCGAATCAATAAATGCGTATCTCACCAAGCTGAAAGGTTGAAAGATGCGTCCGTCACTTTGAGACGAGCTAGATAAATGCAGTCAAACCAGGCTGGGCACA
Source organism: Ptychodera flava (assembly GCF_041260155.1). Lineage (NCBI taxonomy): Eukaryota > Metazoa > Hemichordata > Enteropneusta > Ptychoderidae > Ptychodera > Ptychodera flava. Next base: position 21,830,490 of record NC_091933.1, on the reverse strand, counting down.
AAAATTTGCCATAATATGACTTTGTTCTGGAAATTACGAAGACAACCGGCCGTGCCATGGAACTTTGCAACAAAGTTTCAATATCTGAACTGGCATACTTGAATGACAGACACAGGAAACGATGGCCAATAAAAACGCATTCTCTTAGCATTTTGATAATAATGTATCAATCACAATGACAAAGAAATTATGCCTCCTCCTGACAGAAGGGCCATGGCCTATTTGTATCCCTGCTACACTATGTCTTAGTGCTGAAAAGGCCATGTTGTTGCCAGGTTGTCATGGCGACTTTTAAAATTTGCATACAACTCTGAGGGTTGAACGGGTTGTTAATGGGTCACAAAACTTTGGAGTCCCACTGTCGTCCATTATACCTGTTTCCTTGGGTATTAAAGGTGTGCAAGTATACACATCAAAAGACTAGAAAATTCACTTCATAGGCAGAATCTTGAAAAATAGCCTTTTTTTTTGTCTGGTTAACGAAAAAATACCCCTGATCTAAAATATGCATGGGCTACAATCCACTGTCACTGGGCTACAAACTTCAGAAAATGGTAGCCCAAGTGGACTACCAGGGAAAAAAGTTAATTTCGAGCCCTGGGCAGTATTAAACATGAAACATTTAACTTGTAATATTTCCCCCTTGTCTTGGCCTGCTGGGTTTAAAAGAATGTTTAAAGGTATACAGGCACCATGTTCAAATTTAGCCGTTGCTACCATGGAAAGGGGAGATCTAGCTAATCATAAAGTTTATGGCCAGGCCAGGTCACACAAAAAATAATGCACCACTACATGGTCATAATTTTACTTTAGTTAAACAATCAGAAATAATTTGTCTTCATTATTCTTCCTGGAATGAGGCAAAGAAATCAAAATAAATTATTATAACATGAATATTAATACGTTGTTCATTATAATATATAAAATAAATAAGCACCAGTGAATTATGTTTTAAATAAAAAAACTGTGCGCTACTGTAACTGCCTGTGATAAATAATGGTACACTGGGTGATAAGGGAATCGGGTTCATAAATTAATTGAGATACTAGTAGAATTAATTTTAAGCACATAAAATTAATTTGAAGGCATAAACATAATTCGATGCATAATGAGTTAGTACTGTACTATATAACACTTAGCCTATTTGGGGTGACTGCATTAAACAAAATAAAAAATACTTCAAAAATTATTTCTGGTCTATATAAAATTAATTCTAACACACTAAAATTAACGGAAAATATAATTTTGACCAGAATGGCCCCTAATATACATTATGTTTACTATTCATCCTAGAATGAAGGCAAAGAAATTACAATTATTATTATTATAGAATAAATTTCTTAGTTGTTACTTAGAAATCCATTAAATAAATAAAAAACAGTGAATTATGTTTTAGCATAGATCCTCTCGAGGGTCTATGGTTTTAAAAAAAAACCTGTGGTTCCAAATGGTTACCAAGGCAACATAAAAACAAAAATGAACATGGAGTTCATGCTGTGATAAATACACTTAGGAGAGCATTTGTATAGTAACTTGGATTATATTTTTATTGAATTTGGAAAAAAAATTGAAATTTTAAAACGCAAATAGGTTACTATGGAAACACAGGGCAGTAAAAATTGATATCATATTTTGTCTTTCTAACCCAAAATAAGCCTTTGGTATAATATTTCTATTGATTACTGGATTTTTACACTGGATATTTGGTCTTTCTAACCCAAAATATCCCTTTGATATAACACATTCTGTTGATTACTGGATTTTAGGTGAAATCTTAAAAAACTGGTAATGTTTACTCCTGAATGGTTGCCATGGAAACATCTCACATTAAAATGAGTGTGATATTTTTTGGTGTGCAAACCAGAAAACCCTTATGATCAAATTTTTACGTCAATCAATCGTTCTTTAATAGGAATATGGGAAAAAGTAACATTTTCAATCCCAAAATATTACCATGGCAACTCGAAACATTAAAATAAGTCTGGTTTTTGTGTTCTCTGACCCGAACCCCCCCACTAGATAATTTTCATATCAATCAAAGTAACTTTTCATGGGATATTAGAAAAACTGAAATTTTCAACCCCTAAAATGGTTACCATGGAAACATGGGGCAGTGAAATCGATATCATATTTGGTCTTTTCGACCCAAAATACCCTTATGGTGAAAATTTCACGGAAATTGAACCTATTATTATTCGCGTTATTATTTCTATATAATACTTATATTAATTATTATTATTATTATTATTATTATATTATTATTATTATCATCATCATCATCAGCATCAGCAGCATAATCATAATCTTGGCCATCACCGTGACCATTATCGTTTTTTTATAATCAACGAATTACAGTACCACAGGGTTGTGGTAAATTCACAGTGAATAACTTTTGTTTGGAACACCGTTTACTTTTCAAACTTACGTGAAATTACATATCAGGAAAGCTGGAAACGGGCATGTATACTAACCATTGACGACACCTATGGTCAAGATGAGCTGCCAGATGTTGCTGAAAAACGAAGACAGAACTAACGAAGCGAAAGAAAGAGCTCCGCCCACGAAAGAGACCCGTCGATGACCAAACCTCTTGCATATCATGGCTGTAACCGGACCTAACAAACGTGCAGCAAGATGCAATCTGATTAAAATCCGATGAAGAAATGAATCGGTAGTTTATCTCCTGCTGTACTTCCCTCAACAGATTGGGCAAGATGGTTCACATCACAATCAAAACCGTTTAGACTCCTTAATATTTTTGATTAATTATAATGCATGCCAGTTTTTAGCGGGATGCAAATATTTTGTGGTCTTTGTCACGAAGTATCGAGGTTGTCTTGCCTCACCATTTCATTGACAACTTGTGAAAATCGTTCCGTCATGCCTATGTGATGTTGATATATATATAAAAAGCTCAGAAACAGTAAATGACTTGTATCTTAAGGTACATGTCATTTGATTTTTTACAGTCTGCCTATTGATTGTAATCGAGTATACTGGTGAGATGCCATGAATCACAGAAGGTAATGTGTTCTATTAATTGCTGATCTGGCAAACCACCCGGTGTAAAATGATTATGATCCTGTCTTTACGGCATGGGACAGCTAATTTGCACACCTTTGAATCATAATAAAAATTAAGTTGTTATCATGGCTAGTCTAAGAAGCAATCTGCTACCTAGAATACATGCTTAAGTGTTACGGTCCTCGTTGCGAGTTAAAGGAAGCTCTATTTTATAAGGAATACACATCGAGGTTAACAGCCCCATTGATATTCTGTCCGAAATCCATTGCACGTAGAAAAGGTCATTCGAATTCAGTCGGTTGTGGACAATTCACTCTGCGAAACTGTTCGATCTCTGATCATCGTGATAGCAAACTTCGGGCAAAAATCAGTGTCCTGGTGGGCGTATTCTACTGACGGAGAACCGATTTTCCTGCATGACTTTGTCTCTCGCCCCCATAGAATTTCAATGTCCTTCCGGTGCAGATGCAGTATGTTTGCTTCACTTTTTTCTGCATAATGGTAAAAGCTGATATAAGCTAAGCATTGATAATAGATTTATCACTGGAGACATGTCTTAAGAAAGTATGTTGGAACCCACCTAAGGCCAGTAGCATGCCCATATATACCGAAGTGATCCACGACAGTGTGCCGGCGTCCGAATCGAAGTAATCGACAAATGCCACTAACAGAAGACCCATGGAAACTGCCAAACCACGGAGTACAAACACGATCAAGAAAACCCCGAGGACGACAAACCAACCATAGCCACCTTCGGGTATCTTTTCAGCGTTCCCCTCAAGTTGGTTTGACTGCGAGTCTTTCATTTTGACGACTTTATTCAGGAATAACAAGTACAGTGTCGGTGCATAGACCCGTATCACCCTATTTGTCACAATCAACCCTGTTTGTAACAAAACTTAATTTTCAAAAAACTTTGCCGTATTAGTTGAAATATTAATAACATATGCATATTTGTATGTTTGGGGGCAATTTTCTTTTTTTTTTTTTCCTTGTCAAAACTCATTTTTCCGGAACTGCTTTTGTTACAAATTGGGTTGATTGTTACAAATAGGGGTGACATGTCAACCCTATTTGTAACAATCAACCCTATTTGTAACAAAACATAATTTTCAAAGAGACTTGGCCGTATTTGATGAAATCTTGATGACATATACATATTTATATGTTTGGGGCAATTTTCTTATTTTTAATCCCTAGGAACCTGCACAACGAAATTTAATCTAGCGAGCATTTTCGGAAAAAAATGAGTTTCGAAAAGGAAAAAACAAGAAAATTGCCCCAAACATATAAATATGTATATTTCATCAAGATTTCCTCAAATACGGCCAAGTTAGGTTTTGTTACAAATAGGGTTGATTGTTACAAATAGGGTTTACATGTCACCCCTATTTGTAACAATCAACCCAATTTGTAACAAAAGCAGTTTCGGAAAAATGAGTTTTGACAAGGAAAAAAAAGAAAATTGCCCCCAAACATACAAATATGCATATTTTATTAATATTTCAACTAATACGGCAAAGTTTTTTTGAAAATTAAGTTTTGTTACAAACAGGGTTGATTGTTACAAGTAGGGGTGATACAGACCCTCGAGTTTTTCTCGAGGGTCTATGATCGGTGCTAGGTCTAAAGAAATTATGAACTTTCACTCCTCCAATAAAGCGTATGTACATTGTCCCAGGTAAAAGAGTATTTCGAAACAAAGGGGAAATAGCTATGCAGCTGCCCTTTCGGCAATTCCTTTGTTCTGTGATCCGATCAATTTTGTGTGACGCCTTCTTGAAACGAGTGGGGTTTACAATATGTAAATAAGGACTGCTGTGCAAATGTTTAACCCTAAACGACACAGAAAAGTTCAAAGTTTGCTTCTTATCTAGGTTACGCCTCTTTGTTCTGACTTGAAGCGTGTATTTCTTTCCTCATAAATATTGACAGGTTTTAGAGGGTTTTTCTCACCCTACTCCTTTTACACCTTTGCTAAGTGTGCTGATATCGATGACAATGCACTGAAGAACGTTGTTTACATGATTGTGCTGGATATGCTACTCATGATCACGTTCATACCGATATACTTGTTTTTAATCGCCTTTTTTATCCTACCTTTAAACCGTACGAGACAGTCAGCATTGGGTGTCTAAGGAACCATGAAAGCTTGTCAAGCTGCGTGATATCAACGTGTCATTTATTGGGTATTAAAGTTCATATTGCTCAAAACATGTCTCCAATCTGTTAACGTATGAACATCGATCCCATTCAGTCAATAACGAGGTAGAGTATAACGATCAGGCCTTACAGAAACACCATACCCTCTCTCGGTACTTCATGGTATTATTGATTCGACTGAATGCCTTGTAAGGCATAATCCAAAATTTGTGTTTCTGGTAACCTGACTCATCCTCTTTAAAACCTTTGATTCAAAAGTTTCTGTTTTCGCATTTCAAAACTTACACGCGATTTGTCTATTTTTGTCCCTTGTATGGGTCACATATACCTCGCTCAATAAAATTGTTAAAAATTACAAGCGACCTAACGGCCAATCGAGCTCCGCTGTATTATGTAGAGAATAACTATTTGATGAAGATTGAAATCTTAGATAGCTCATTTCATGATGGCCTGCCAAAAAAATGGCAAAAATAGCTGCAATATACACTATTCAAATTTCATCATAATTTAAATCGCATTAAAATAATCCCTAGGCACCTGCATACCCAATATTAAAGCTTTCAGATGAGTCATTTTTTTGAAAAACAATTTTTTTGACCAAAAATGGCAAAAAATGCCCCGAAAGTACAAAAATACAGATTTCATCATAATTTCAATGTATCACATGGAGGTGGAGCTGCACGTTGCTGACACAGTTTTTTTCAAAGGAATATTTCTCATCTAAAATAACAAGGAAATCCCCTCATACTATATATTTTCGAAAAGCAGATCGGATCCGTACAGATTGGAGAGATGTTTTGAACAATATGAACTTTACTAATACACAGTAAATAACACATTGATATCATGGAGCTTGATAGGCTGTCGTCCAGTGGACACCAGATGCTGACAGAGTGTCATGCAGTAAAAAAGTAGGATGAAAATAGGCGATGAAGAAATAAGTATTTCGGTATGAACGTGATCATGAATAAATAGTACATTCAGCACAATCATGTAAACAACGTTCTTCAAAGCATTATCATCAGTACATATAGCAAATGTGTAAAAGCCATTAGGGTTAACAAACCATATAAAATCTGTCAATGTTTGATTAAGAAAGAAATATACGCTTGGATAAAGCAGTATGCGCCAGATAAGAAGCAAACTTTGAACTTATCTGGGTCGTCTACGCTCAAAGGGTGAAACTTAGTACGGTAGTCCTTATTCACATATTGTAAAACCAACTCAACTTTAAAGGAAGGCGTTGCACAAAATTGATAGGATGACAGAGCAAAGGAATTGTTGAAAGGCCAGCTGCAGTGTACTTAGCTGTTTACCGTTTGTTTCGAAATACTCTTTCATTTGGGACAATGTATATACGTTCCATTGATGGTGTGAAAGTGCATGATTTCTCTTGGCCAAGCAAAGACACTGTAAGCTCACTTGTTATTCCTGAATAACGTCGTCACAATGAAAGACACGCGGTCAAACCAAAGTGAGGGGAACACTGAAAAGGTACCCGAAGGTGGCTATGGTTGGTTTGTTGTACTGGGGGTTTTCTTGGTCGTGTTTATACTGCGTGGTTCGGGAGCTGCCATGGGTCTTCTATTAGTGGCATTTGTCGATTACTTTGATTCGGACGCCGGCACAGTATCGTGGATCGCTTTGGTGTATATAGGCTTGGTGATGGCAGCAGGTAGGTTGCACTATATTATAGTTTCATACATGTCTCCAGTGATAAACCTATTAATTATTAGTAGCTTGCACCATTCTACGGGAAAATGATGTAAACATAAAATACATATGCACAGATAGAGTTACTGTATATGAATTCAATGAGGAGAGCAAACGACAAATATATTCCGTTAGAACGATGAATCGTGAGCAGAATACGTCCACCAGGACACTCATTATTGTCCAAAGTTTGCGATCACGATGATCAGAGATCGAAGAGTTTCGCAGAGTGAATTGTCCGCAACCGACTGAATTCGAATGACAATTTTCTACATGCAATTGATTTCGGGCATAATATCAATTGGGCTGTGGACTAAGATGAGTATTCCTTATTAATTAATTTAGAGTTTAATTTCACTTGCAAGGATGACCGTAACGCTTATGCGTGTATTCTAGATGGCTGATTGATTATTTGAATGACCGTGAGAATGGCGTAATTATGATTCAAAGATGTGCAAATTAGCTGTCCTCTGTCATAAAGACAGGGCCATAGTCATTTTACACCCGTTTGCTAGATCAGCAATTTATAGAACGTTACCTTATAGTTAAGTCTGTGGTTCATGGCATGACACTTGCATACTGGATTGCAATCCAATCAGTAGGTAGACTGTACAAATAAATGAACATGTGCGTAAACAAGTGCATATGAGTCATCAACATTTACTGTTTCTGAGCGTTCATATGAACACCAAGTAGGCAAAAAAAATGTTTTTTGACAAGTTGTCGATGCAAATGGTGCGGCAAGATTACCTCAAAACTTGGTGACAAGAACTTAAAAATTTACCTTCTGTCAAAGATTTAAAGTATGTTGTACCAGTTCCACATACATCATATTTACATGTTAACATTTGACTTATAATTTTTGAGGTATATTAACGGTATTGAACGTGATGTGAATTATCTTGCCGCACATTTGTAAGGTCCAGTGGCAGCCGTTCTGTGCAAGAGGTTTGGTCATCGACGTCTCTGTTTTGTTGGTGGAGCTCTGTCATTCGCCTCGTTAGTTCTGGCTTCGTTTTCCAGCAACATCTGGCAGCTCATCTTGACCGTCGGTGTCATCACTGGTGAGTGTACATGCTCGTTTTTACAACTCCTTTTCTGTAATTTCGCGTAACTTTTATGAAGACGTCATTTCAAAAGTGAAACATACGTCTACCCCGTGGTACTGTAATTTGTTGATATTAATAGAAAATGATGATGATCAAGGTGATGGCCAAGATGATGATGATGATGATGATGATGGTGGTGGTTGTGGTGGTGGTGATGGTGGTACGGTGTTGGTGGTGGTTGTGGTGGTGGTGAATTACAAACTCTCTATGAAAGGATCATTTATCATCGTTGTATAACGTTGGCTTAAAAAGAAAGAATCGTAGGCTTACAAAACATTTCTCAATGCTTTTGATGCTTAAACTTGTATCCCTAGGGCTGGCATCTTCATTAGCAGCATCTTCATTAGCGGTGGTATTGCTTCTGGACCTTTATGGCATACTATTTCAAGAAACGACATGCACTCGCGAACGGACTAGCCATGACCGCTGTCGGCTTTGGATCTATAGTGACGCCGCTAGTAATTCAGTATTGTCTTGAGAATTATGGCTGGAGGGGTACACTCCTCGTCTTTGCTGCCCTGTATGCAAATATATGTGTTGGAGCCTCATTTTTCAGGTTGCCAAGACCAGGAAAAAGCCAGTCCTGCGAAAGAAATTTTGAAGACCAGAATAGATCGTTTGTCAATGGTGAACATGCTTCAGGGGACGACACAACACGTAAACCACTCACGCCATCGCCAGGTCGTTGTGGATTTATTGACTTGATACGTGAGGTGTTCGACTGTTCCCTTTTTACCAGTGAACCCTTGTTTGTAACGTTCGTGATAGGATTCGTATTGATGACATGTGCACATATATTGGCAACCACATATCTCGCACCACTTATGTATAGCAAAGGCTTACAGGGACAACATGTCGCAGTGTTGGTTTCGTTGTACGGTGTGGGTGGTATTGCTTCTGGACCAATTGGCGGCGTGCTTTTCGTTCGTCTAGGAACAGTGATACGGCCTCTTGGGATAGCCTGCATACTTTTTGGCATATTCGCATATCTTGAGATTGTTTCATCCTCAACGACTTCGTTCGCCATCCTCAACATCATGCTCGGATTCTTCAGGGCTCTTACATCATCGCAGTCTCTCACAGCATTAAGACAAGTAGTTGGTTTAAAACGGTACACTTCTGCTGTTGGCTTGTGCCTATTCTTCGGTGGTTTCACACAACTTACTGTAACACCACTAGGAGGTAAACATTTTATATTCGAAGCTCTTATCCCGCTACTAAGATTGAAAGGCTTTGTTTTCAATTCTGCGTCGTATTTCTGCTTGTGCTTTTCCAAGTTGGTAAAGTTGTGAATCACAAGAAACTTTTTTATGGAAGCAATCACTGCAACATCTTCGCTATTCAGTGTCTTTTGCGCTCTCACTCATAAACAATCATACGTTATGCAGTAAGTCACAAGAGCCATTCGACATAGGAACATAAACATTTGCTTGTAGAAAAATTGAAATATCAAAAGATAATTGAGAATAAAATTAAAGTCCGCTGTCACTGCGTCCTACAGCCACCAACCGAACCGAACATTTCTGAAACACATTTGCGAGATCTCTCGATTTCTAAGTGAGATGATGTAAACTCTTATGGTGTCAATTAAGAGAACAAATCTGCATAGTTAAGTACTCGTGATTGTGTTTGCCCTATCACCGTTGTGTTTTCCAGCAGAATACAGCATGCTGGTACGAATGCTTTCATGTTTTGCCACATGATGTCAGTTTGTAATCAAACAAAGGTCAGTTGCTACTCCTTGACCGACTTATTAATGAATGCGTCTCAAACTGCCAAAGATGGTGGTGGCACGAGTATAGCGTGACACTTTCTAACGGAGTGCTGTATAAAGAATTTGCCACTGATAAGCTTAATAAACAGTTTAACGATAAGAAGTAGATTCCGAACGTTGTTATCGGACCCAGTGTTCACATATCAATTAAGATTGGTCAGCGGATCAGTGAGAGCGGATAACATCCCCTAACATTGTCCTTACTACATTCTATACGATGTCAAATCTTATGTTACACACACCTGCTGTCAATACTTCTAACCTTTTATCGTTATCTCCCCTCAAAGGTTACCTTCGTGACTACACGGGAAAGTACACAGCCACTTACTTACTCGCCGGTAGCATTGGAGTCTGCAGTGGTTTACTGCTAATTGTTGGATCGCTGGCCTTGGAGAGAAGAGCAAAATTGGATTCCACACAAAGTCAAAGAAACACTGAGCAATCAGAAATGTGATCACAACTTCAATGACGTCAACAAGGTGGATTTTTTGTGCAAGGAGCTATTCACAATGACGTCAACAAGGTGGATTTTAAGGAGCTATTCACATGAGAAGCCTTCCAAAATTACTATAAATTTAAAAGCGTACATTCATGCATGCATGTATGTATATAATATGTATGTATGAGGAGATCATGTAGAATAAGCTGTAGCATTCATGGGGGAAATTAGACACTTGGAGATCTTGAATCACAACCTGTTGAGCTGCTCACAGTGCCCGCATTTAAATCAAAAGCCCAAAACAATTTTGATCAGCAAAATCAAATTCTTTTTGCAGGTCGAAAATATGTTTAAGATCTAGAAATAGGTTAGATATGTCCGAACTGCGCGAGTCCGGTCCACGAATCCAGTCCGTTCTGTCCATGAGGTCCAGTTTACGTGTAATAAGACAATGTCTCGGCTTCGCTATCTGCAAACTGTAGCGTTCTTTTGTAATCGTTTTGTCATTAACAGTTAGGTCTAGAAATATGTGTGCTGCTACCATAACAAAAGTCTTTAAAAGTATGATCGATCGTTGAATTAAATGTTCGCTCGAGTAATCTGTTTCATTAATTTACACTCTATCGATATAGTGTTACTTGACACCATTTAAGTCAAGACGTCGTGCTTTACAAATTGAATAGCATTCCTTGCAAAAGAGCGCATTTAATTTTCGAAAGAATCACTATATGACATTAAATTGGCTAAAGATGTCCATTTCTCGTGTATGTCGAAATGCGTTATTCGATCTAAGACTATCTCACAACGAAATGATCAAGCATAGTACACCTGGACATTTAACCCTTTGGGCGCCAAAGTCAAGTTTTGTCCCCCTTATAAAATATACCCCAGTCAGTTTTGTCCAGATTTTTGACAAAATTTCGATAGAAAATTGTAGCTAAAGAACTGTGATGTCCATTTGGTCCAAAATTATCAAATTCATAAAAAATTGTATAATGTTTCACAAAACTTTTGTTCTGAAAAATTACAGCACTCAACGGGTTAAACAAACCGACATGTAAACTGCTGTCAAGGATACGTCCCTTCTTTGCTCCACGAGAAAATCGCCCTACTGTCTTAATGTCTGGTCAACAGAGCTCGAATGGGCATGCCTTTGTGGATACACTGGGGGGCAGCTATAGAGCCACTTACTTGCTCGCCAGTAGCGGTACACCGCACTTGCACAGAACAATTATACTTTAAAACAGCCAAAAGTCACAGCTAATGCAGCTTTAAGACTGGTTAATAAGGAAGTCAAACATTAGTAGGATGTTTAGTGGGTGTGAAACTTTTGAAATCGAACTTTGATTAATACAGATATCGTGATAGTTATGTCAATCTCTCTCTCTCTCTCTCTCTCTCTCTCTCTCTCTCTCTCTCTCTCTCTCTCTCTCTCTCTGCACTTTGCAATGGTGCAATATACAACATCTTGTTTCTATTAAACATGTTATAATGACATTATATTTAGAACACGTCGTTTTTGTAAAACCTGAAGCTGATGCTCGTAAGAGAGAGACATCTCTTATGAAAACGGTTTTAACAGCATAGGTAGCCGCTTTGTGTGTTCTTTGTTTGCTGCTATTGATGCACCATTCACAGTCAATAAAATAAAATTATCCATGTATGCAGTTTATTGACACTATGCTAACTGCAGTGACTGCGATTGCAATTCTGATAGGATTGTTGTGAAGTTTCTTTACTCAACTCATTTAGACTTTGCATCCATCTTACATAAAATGTAAAACTTCATATAAAATGTAAAATTTGATCCTCCTCAAGGCTAAGTTTGTAAAATGTGACCCTCCCCTTTGGGCAAGTTTGTGAAATCGTATCCCCCCCTAATTTCTCCGGCCCACCCCTCATAATAACTGAAGGCTCACTTAGTGACGGTCGATTCCTGCGTAGATTTTGATGTCGAAGAAATAGCCTTGATACAATTGTTCCTCATGTTCAAACAAGTAGCGCGTAATTGATGATACCAAATAAATTTCTTGGAAGTTCAACTTAAAATCTCACATGAGAAAATGTGGATGGTGATCAACCTTTATAATATTTTCAAGCATGGACGATTGACTCTCTGAGGTCCTTTTTATCGAAACGCGGATTAAAGACGGACGGGAACAAAGCTATTCTTGTTGCTCCTACGTTTAGTGCAAACGAGATGAAAACACCTGTCCTGAAGTCGCACGCCGAATTACTAGCACAAAGGGCTCTTAAATATAAAGCTTTGTTGAATGTAATAGACATCAAATCAGGTCCAATAATCATTATCATTCAAGTTAACTATGAAATTTACCAGGTCCAAGGAACATATCGAAAATGACAAAGGCAACGGGGTCATCTTGAACCACGAAATAGTGGTGGTACCAGGTGTCCGGAATGGGTAAGCGTACCCTGCCAGCTAGCTGATTGCTGTAAACTGGTAATTTTGCCTGATCCAATGATTGACTTAACTGACTAGATTGGTGAGAAAGATGGCATGAAAAGTTGGCCTCCAATATACTTTACATTTGCATTTTCATTTTGAGCAGACATGCAAAGGAGGGGGGGGGGGTAGGATGACTATGGATATGCGGAAACGATTATTAAACGATTACAAAGAAGGCAAAGCCTCTATACAGATTGTTTGATAAGCGTTCGATGAAGGGAATTTATTTCCGTCCATTTTGGATTTTTCTGTTTTCTAAAATCAAGGAGAGTATATGCAATCACGGAGAATAGGCTTCATTCCACATAAGATGTGGGTATATGTGCACAGAACTGGCGATATCAGGGCTGCATGTTGCACCTGTTGTGCGGGGTTAGTGATTATTTTTGTTTATCTATGACATTATAATATAATAAGTGAGCTTCTGAGCTTCTTTTTGTTAATTTTAAACTGTTCTAGCATAATTTATTGTGATAAAACGCATATTACAATCATTATGATGCATGCTATTTTTATGCACATGCGGATTATGATAATTATGCGTAAATCAGAGTCAATAAACGGTGAATTATCGAGAGAGGGCTTTGTGTCCCAATGAGCCCTGATTGGTATATTGTGCCTCGTCATGGACTATAGGATCAACCTTCTCACGTGAACAGGTTTATATCAGAGATGTGTTGAGCGATAGAACCTTGAACATGCAGTGGATAACATTTTGACATCACGCAGCCGGACAGTCCACCATGGTCCTGCTTGCTGACACCAGAGGTCAACTGTATGTCATATGGTTCCAAAAGTAGAAGAAGAAATAGACGATGAAATAAAAGCATCTCGGAATGAAAGAATTCTTGAGTAGTGCATTCATGATCAGCAATATATCGCAAACGTGTGAGTGGAGTGTGATGTAAACGTGTCCATGTGGTAAGAATTCTTTGATTAAAAAAGGTATATGTACCAACTTCAAGTGGGACAAACCTGATAACAAGCAGAATTTCATTGTCAAGTCTGAACGGGTGGACGTTTGTACTTCAGTCATTATTCATATTGATTAGGTCACAGAGCATGGGTGTTGCCGAAGGCCACGGACAGTATACTCAGCGCTTTTCTCTCTGCCTACCTTCATAGTTGCCTGTCAATAACGTCATCAAAATGAAAGACATGCGGTCAAACCAAAGTCAAGGGAATGCTGAAAAGATACCCAAAGGTGGCTATGGTTGGTTTGTTGTACTGAAAGTTTCCTTGATCATGTTTATACTCCGTGGTTTGGCAGTTTCCATGGGTCTTCTCTTGGTGGCATTTGTTCGGTGTATATGGGCTTGCTGATGGCCGCAGGTATGTGGCACTAGACCTTTCTCAAATTAAATCAAATACGCTTCCAGGGGTTAATCTGTTCAGTAACATTGGAATTCTTTGTGATAGAATGAGACAACTGGATGAAAGGAGACTGAGGTTATCGTTAGTAGAATATGTCACAGAAGGCTCAGGACAAGTATTTAATTTGAATAGGCCATTACGTAGTGTTAAACTAGATCTTCCTATCCTAAATCATTCAGTGACACAAATCCTGTTGAAAGGTGTTTGATCAATGTCAGCGTGAGGTATTGATTATTTTTTTCGTGTGACAGTCATCTCTGCCAGTGGAAGTTTGAGTTAGTAATGAAAATATATGTCCCAGTGGTGTTTTTGCTGAAATTCATACTCACTGCTATGATATCCATGGGCCATATAACTCCCATATTGCCATAGCTTTTTACAGTAATTTCCCACAATAGTCTGCATTTTGATTCAAACAGATGTGTATAGATTTATGCAAAAATGTTTCAAATCAAAACTCAAGCCAAACAGGCATAAGTGAAAGTGTCAAGGCTTGAATATCGGCGCCATTTTTTAACCCGAACTTTGTTCGTGAATCACTGGTGTTGTGCCAGAACACTCACCTTCACCATCTTTTTGAAACTATCTCGCCCCATGTTTGTTTGCTCCACTGGCAGCTGTTTTGTGCAAGAGGTTTGGTCATCGACGGTGGAACTCTGTCGTTCGCCTCTTTAGTTCTTGCCTCGTTTTCAAGCAATGTCTGGCAGCTCATTCTGACCTTCGGTGTCTTCAATGGTGAGTATACGTTCTCGTTTTCAGCTGTCGTGATGAATTTCGCGTAGGTTAGAATGCAGACGTTAATACATATTGCATTTAGTCCCTCCCAACTGATAAAGATACTTCTCGTAGCCTACGGTCCTCTGCAATGCGTTAGATGATAATAGTTATGATGGCCATGGTGACGGCCGAGAAAAAGATGAGATAACGATTTTTAGTTTTTAAATAGCACATTTACACCAATAATAAACAGTAAACAAATGTTATATATCAAAAATCAAAATCACATTACACTCACACAAATTTGTCAAGTGAAATCAAATATAGTCAGGATGTGGTACTGGAGAAGTCAACGTGTCCATAGTGGTGGCAATAATAAATGGGATAAAGAGGAACGAGAGAAGATGTTTGATTTTTCAAATGAATGTTTAATACTACAACTCCTTTACTGAAGAAGAAGAAGAAGAAACGACGACAACGACACGGCGACGATGACGACGAAGATGATGATGATATCAGATAATTCAAAGAATTTGCTATGGTCTGATATATTTGAAACTCCTCGTTAAATAATAATTTTGGTCATTTTTGACATCGGAAAGTAGTATTGGACAAGAAAGTATGGCAGGATGACAAAACATTTCTCATGCTTTTGATTCTTAAATTTCCACCCCTAGGGCTGGCATCTTCATTAGCAAGAACACCGGCTGTTCCCTTCATAGGATACTGCTTCAAGAAAAGACATGCACTCGCAAACGGACTAGCCATGACCGCTGTTGGCTGTGGGTCTATGGTGATACCGCTAGTAATTCAGGGTTGTCTTGAGAGGTATGGCTGGAAGGGGACACTTCTGGTCTTTGCTGCCCTCTACGCAAACATCTGTGTTGGAGCTTCCTTTTTCAGATTACTAAGACCAGGAAAAAGCCAGTTCCGCGAAAGAAGTGTTGAAGACCAAGATAGATCGATTTCGATGATGAAAATGCAACAGGGGATGACACATAACATAGACCGCTCACTCCATCGTCAGGTCGTTCTAGATTTATTAACTTGACGTGCAAGATGTTCGACTGTTCCCTTTTTACTAGTGAACCCATGTTTGTGATATTATTGATCGCGCCTGCCATGGTTGTATGTGTACAAGTAATATCAACCGTATATCTTTCACCACTTATGTATAGCAAAGGCTTACAGGGATATCATGTCGCACTGTTGACTTCTGCATTTGGTGAGGGTGGTATCGCTGCTGGACCACTTGGTGGTATATTGTTCGTTCGTCTGGAAGCTGTAATACGCCCACTGGGGATAGTCTTCATACTTTACAGCATCATCGTATACTTTGAGGCGTTTTCATTTTCTACTACTTCGTTCGCCATCCTCAACATCATGCTCGGCTTCATTAGGACCCTCTCTGCGTCGCAGTCTTTCACAGTGTTCAGACAAGTAGTTGGTTTAAAACGGTACACTTCTGCGGACGCCTGGCGCTTTTAGTCCGTGGGCTGGAGGGCCCACCGTGCACCCCCCCAATAAACCTACTACATGGGTATTTTTTTGTTCTTTGGGATCTGCTGAACTAGAAAAAAGATGTTAACATTGGATATTTTGGGATGCACTACCTGTCTACACTGTTTTTTATTTGTATGTACCGCAAAAAATGGCGAAAAATGGGTAGGGGTAGGGGGTACTATATCCTCCCCTAAATTGAGTAAACCAGCATGAAATAGCACAAATCTTACATTTTCGGAAAGCTCAGATACTGCTCTTTCTAACGAATACTAACTTTAGCAAAATTGATTTGTGTAGATAGAATAGGACGACTTTAAAATGAATTTTTTTTGACAATTTTGAAATTTTCTACCCAAAATACCATGTAACAATTGTGATTTACTTTTTATTAAGCAAAATTTTCACAACTTTTTGTCTTTAAATTATTTATTCCAACATATTAAACAAGAAAAAAAGTGTTAACATCAGATATTTAACTCTGCACTACTTCTCTGGAGTCAATTTTAAATTGCGTGTATCTGTATGGAATGTGCAAAAGCTAGGGGTAGGGGTACAACATTCTTTCCTTGATGAAGTAAAATGGCTTGAAATGCCATATACCTTATCGTTTTAGAAAGCTGAGATACTGCTCTTTCAAAAATGCATAAGGTTTTAGTAAAAAAATATGACGTCATAGAATTGGATAACTTTAAATCGATTTTTTCTGGTAATTCAGTATTTTTAACCGGAAGAAAATACGATAACTATTGTTTCCTCCCAATGAAGCAAATCAAACAGATTTATGGATGTTATTTACTAATTGCAATGTGCTGAAGAAGAAAATAAATGCCAAAATTGGGTATTTACAATGCATTATTGTCTCTACTCACTAAAAGTGGAAGTTTTGCTACATTGGTATATCGTGAATTGGCATTTTATTGTTATGCAATGAATTAATAATACACAGCCTTAAAAAGAAGACTTTAAAACGCGCACACATAGTCATATTGTCATTTTCTCCTTAAAGTTAATAGATTGTTAATGACTCTATTTTTATAATTTACTTTTTAAATATTTTTTTATAAAATAATTTTGATAAGACGTATTTTGAAAATTGTCTATGCCTCCTTGTCTTACTTATACAGCAAGCATTACTAACAATCTATTAGGCCGTCGGCTAGAGGGGCGTCTACATGCACCTTCCCCGACTCCAACCCAACAGGATAACAAACCAGTATTTTTCAGAAGCCTTGAGATCCCTAGAATAAGAAATAGGATTTTAACAGACAACATATATGGACTGAATAGCTGTCACGGTCATGTTTTGAAGGGTACGTACTGCAAAATCACGATTTTGTGACCCACATGGATTTTTGTCAAACCTGTCTTCATGTACGTCATCTGCTGAGCTTACTGTTTAACATGAATTGGCTTATGGGGTATCATTAGAAAGGTGATTTATTCTTCTTGAAAATTGTATATAGTAATATGCAATATATTGTATAGTTTTCATGAAATAGGGCCATAATTTACCCCATACCCCAAAGTTTATGTCGCAAATTACTGTCAAAACTAATCTAAATTCTACCAATTATTTACCTAGATATAATACAAAGGGCAATGCTGTGTATTAACTTTGTGTTATTTGCTACAAGTACATGTTAGAAACCTAAATTAACTTTTGACAGAAAAAATATTAGGATCCTGTAGCTGTAACAGTCATATTTTGAAGGGTCCCGCAAAATCACAGTATTACTGAATCACTTTCGTTTTTGTTAAACCTGTCTTCTTGTAAGTGTTCTGCTGAGCTTATTTTGAACATAACGAGGTATATGCGGTATCATAAGAAAATTAATTTACTTTTCTTTAAAATGATATATTGCAATATGCAATATCTTCTATAGTTTTCATTAAATTAGATCAAAACTTGCCCCATACCCCAAAGTTTTATGTCGCAAGTTACAGTCAAAGGTAATCTCAAATTCTACCACTTATTTTCATAGACACTTTACAAAAGGGATGCTTTGTATAAAATATATTTGATTTGGTACAGGAACATGTCAAAAATATGAGTTAGACTTTTAACAGACAAAATATTGGGATTGAATGACTGTTACTTGTATGTTTTGAAGGGTACCGTGAAGCTCAGATTATTACCGATTCGCATATGTTTTTGTTAAATGTGTCGTCTTGTTAGTCATCTGCTGACCTTACGTTTTACCATAGCCTAGCTTATGGGCTGCCATTAGAAAGACAATTTATTTGGCTTTTAAATGACATATTGTAATATACAATATCTTGTATAGTTTTCATGAAATGGGACCAAACCTTACCCCATACCCAAAAGTTTTATGTCGTAAATTACTGTCACAACTAATCTTAAATTCTACCAATTATTTACCTAGACATTATACAAAAGGCAATGCTTTGTATCAAATTTATTTTATTTGATACAGGTACATATTAGAAACTTGAAATCATTGTCTTTTGTAATATGTCTAGGTAAAAGTTTGGTAGAATTTGAAACCAGTAGTGACAGTAATTTGCAATGTAAACTTGGGGGTATGGGGTAAGTTTTGCTCTTATTTCCTGAACACTAAAGAAGATATTGTATATTACAATACGTTATATTAAAGGAAAAAAAGTATCTTTTTAATGATACCTCAATAGCCAACTATGTTAAAAAATAAGCTCAGCAGATGACTTACAATAAGACAGGTTTAACAAAAAAATTTGCGAGTTGGCAATACCGTGATTTTGTGGTACCCTTCAAAATATTACTGTTACAGCTACAGCATCACAATATTTTTTTCTGTTAAAAGTTCATTTCAAGATTCTAACATGCATCTTTGGCAAATAAACTAAATCTAATAAAAATCATTGCCCTTTGTATTATGTCCTGGTAAATAGTTGGCAGAATTTGAGATTAGTTTTGACTGTAATTTGGAACATAAAACTTTGGGGTATGGGGTAAGTTGTGGTCCTATTTCATGAAAACTATAGAAGATATTTCATATTGCAAAATAGTATTTTAAAGAAGAATAAATTAACTTTCTAATGATGCCCAACTTGCCACGCTATGTTGAAAAGTAAGCTCAGTAGGCGACTTACAAGAAGACGGGTCTAACGAAAATGTATGCGAGTTGGCAATACTGTGATTTTGCAGTACCATTCAAAATATGACTGTTACAGCTACAGCATCCGGATATTTTGTGTTACAAGTTTATTTCAAGTTTCTAACATGTACCTGTATCAAATAAAATAAATTTGATACAAAGCATTGCCTTTTGTATAATGTCTAGGTAAATAATTGGTAGAATTTAAGATTAGTTGTGACAGTAATTTACGACATAAAACTTTTGGGTATGGGGTAAGGTTTGGTCCCATTTCATGAAAACTATACAAGATATTGTATATTACAATATGTCATTTAAAAGCCAAATAAATTGTCTTTCTAATGGCAGCCCATAAGCTAGGCTATGGTAAAACGTAAGGTCAGCAGATGACTAACAAGACGACACATTTAACAAAAACATATGCGAGTCGGTAATACTCTGACTTCACGGTACCCTTCAAAACATGCAAGTAACAGTCATTCAATCCCAATATTTTGTCTGTTAAAAGTCTAACTCATATTTTTGACATGTCCCTGTACCAAATCAAATATATTTTATACAAAGCATCCCTTTTGTAAAGTGTCTAGGAAAATAATTGGCAGAATTTGAGATTACTTTTGACTGTAACTTGCGACATAAAACTTTGGGGTATGGGGTAAGTTTTGATCTAATTTAATGAAAACTATAGAAGATATTGCATATTGCAATATATCATTTTAAAGAAAAGTAAATTAACTTTCTAATGATACCGCATATACCTCGTTATGTTCAAAATAAGCTCAGCAGAAGACTTACAAGAAGACAGGTTTAACAAAAAACGAAAGTGATTCAGTAATACTGTGATTCTGCGGGACCCTTCAAAATATGACTGTTACAGCTACAGGATCCTAATATTTTTCTGTCAAAAGTTTATTTCAGGTTTCTAACATGTACTTGTAGCAAATAACACAAAGTTAATACACAGCATTGCCCTTTGTATTATATCTAGGTAAATAATTGATAGAATTTAGATTAGTTTTGACAGTAATTTGCGACAGAAACTTTGGGGTATGGGGTAAATTATGGCCCTATTTCATGAAAACTATACAATATATTGCATATTACTATATACAATTTTCAAGAAGAATAAATCACCTTTCTAATGATACCCCATAAGCCAGGTCATGTTAAACAGTAAGTTCAGCAGATGACGTACATGAAGACAGGTTTGACAAAACTCCACGTGGGTCACAAAATCGTGATTTTTGCAGTACGTACCCTTCAAAACATGACCGTGACAGCTATTCAGTCCCTATATGTTGTCTGTTAAAATCCTATTTCTTATTCTAGGGATCTCAAGGCTTCTGAAAAATACTGGTTTGTTATCCTGTTGGGTTGGGGTCGGGGAAGGTGCATGTAGACGCCCCTCTAGCCGACGGCCTAATAGATTGTTAGTAATGCTTGCTGTATAAGTAAGACAAGGAGGCATAGACAATTTTCAAAATACGTCTTATCAAAATTAATTTATTAAAAAAATATTTAAAAAGTAAATTATAAAAATAGAGTCATTAACAATCTATTAACTTTAAGGAGAAAATGGCAATATGACTATGTGTGCGCGTTTTAAAGTCTTCTTTTTAAGGCTGTGTATTATTAATTCATTGCATAACAATAAAATGCCAATTCACGATATACCAATGTAGCAAAACTTCCAATTTTAGTGAGTAGAGACAATAATGCATTGTAAATACCCAATTTTGGCATTTATTTTCTTCTTCAGCACATTGCAATTAGTAAATAACATCCATAAATCTGTTTGATTTGCTTCATTGGGAGGAAACAATAGTTATCGTATTTTCTTCCGGTTAAAAATACTGAATTACCAGAAAAAATCGATTTAAAGTTATCCAATTCTATGACGTCATATTTTTTTACTAAAACCTTATGCATTTTTGAAAGACCAGTATCTCAGCTTTTTAAAACTATAAGGTATATGGCATTTCAAGCCATTTTACTTCATCAAGGAAAGAATGTTGTACCCCTACCCCTAGCTTTTGCACATCCCATACAGATACACGCAATTTAAAATTGACTCCAGAGAAGTAGTGCAGAGATAAATATCTGATGATAACACTTTTTTTCTTGTTTAATATGTTGGAATAAATAATTTAAAGACAAAAAGTTGTGAAAATTTTGCTTAATAAAAAGTAAATCACAATTGTTACATGGTATTTTGGGTAAAACATTTCAAAATTGTCAAAAAAATTCATTTTAAAGTCGTCCTATTCTATGTACAAAAATCAATTTTGCTAAGAGAAGTAGTGCAGAGTTAAATATCTGATGTTAACACTTTTTTTCTTGTTTAATATGTTGGAATAAATAATTTAAACACAAAAAGTTGTGAAAATTTTGCTTAATAAAAAGTAAATCACAATTGTTACATGGAAATTTCAAAATTGTCAAAAAAATCATTTTAAAGTCGTCCTATTCTATGTACACAAATCAATTTTGCTAAAGTTGGTATTCGTCAGAAAGAGCAGTATCTGAGCTTTCCAAAAATGTAAGATTTGTGCTATTTCATGCTGGTTTACTCAATTTAGGGGAGAATATAGTACCCCCTACCCCTACCCATTTTCCGCCATTTTTTGCGGTACATACAAATCAAAAACCAGTGCAGACAGGTAGTGCATCCCAAAATATATAATGTTTACATCTTTTTTCTAGTTCAGTAGATCACAAAGAACAAAAAAATACCCATGTAGTAGGTTTATGGGGGGTGCACGGTGGGCCCCTCCAGCCCACGGACTATTTTTATTTGGTGGTTTGGCGCAACTTGTTGTGATTCCAATAGGAGGTAGACACGTTTTCTATCATTTCAACATCTTATCACGCCAGTGACAATGACAGAGTTCGTTTTTCAAGTCATCCTCAGATTATTGTGAAAATAACGAGAAACATTTTTTAACATTCAATCAAATTAGTATCTTCACCTAGCGTATTTCGTGTCTAATTAACCTTACAACAGTGCAATACCATGCAGTAAATCATAGAACCCTTGAGATAATTGCAATTTAACCCAAACTCACTTTATTATTAAATCAATGCCACGAAAGTATCGTTTCACGGTATACATAATGTAAAGAAGCATTTTATGAAAAATTTCTGCATTTTGCAACTTTATAGAGGTTTAAGATTATTAATCAACTTAGAGTAATATACTAATACAGGCTGTTACAAGTATAAGGAAATTGAAGGACACGCAATAAACAAATAATTATCATAGGCAATTCACATTAGAGATGAGGATCCTTTAGCGTTATTACTGTCTAGTCAAGCCACCATGCACCCTAAAACATCATTTTAGCTGTTAACAACCATGAACCTCGTCGTTAACTCTGCTGTCAAATGTGTCGTCGAAAACGATTCTCAAAAACATCACAATAGCTCAATCCAACCTTTCTGAAACAACTTCGAGAGACCTCTCGACCTCTAAACTTGATGTTGATTGGTAATCACACCAACGGAATCTCTTTTGTGTGAAAATTATTAGAATGAGTTGACACAGCTATCATGACTTGTTTGCCCTAGCACAACTGATAATGAACAGTTTAATGATAAGAAGTTCCGAACGTTGTTATCAGACCCAGTGTTCACATATCAATTTAGATTGGTCAGCAGGGTGAGAGCGGATAACACCCCCTAACATTGTCCTTACTACATTCTATACAATGTCAAATCTTATGTTACACACACCTGCTGTCAATGCTTCTAACCTTTTATCGTTATCTCCCCTCAAAGGTTACCTTCGTGACTACACGGGGAAGTACAAAGCCTCTTACTTACTCGCTGGTAGCATCGGAGTCTGCAGCGGTTTACTGCTAATTGTGGGATCTCTGGCCTTGGAGAGAAGAGCAAAATCTAATTTCCTGAAAAAAATTCAGAAGACGCAGAAGTCAGAAGTGAGGTCAAGAATTCAATGAAGTCATCTCCATAGATTTTAAGGATTTAGAATTACTGTACTTTCGATCTGTATATCGTTATGTTTGTATGCATTAAAGAATGCGTGTACAATAATCAATATGTATGTATGTATGTATGTATGTATGTATGTATGTATGTATGTATGTATGTATGTATGTATGTATGTATGTATGTATGTGTGTGTGTGTGTGTATGTACGTATTTATGTATGTATGTATGTATGTGTTGGTTTTTTTTGTTTGTCGGTTTGTTTGATCGACTGTATCAATACGATATATTGGCTAAACTTGCAAAATAAAGTCCTCTGCCATACTGTATAGATTAGTAAGTACATCGTCAATGATTTAACCATAAAAAGATTATTGTAATATCCGAAGTAATATAAAAGTCAAAATAAGTTGAATAGAAAATATATACTTGCCAAATAGCTATGTCACAACCAATTGGCAAGCTGACACAATAAAATATAGCCGACGTCGGGGATTTTCCCTTTCCGTTACAAAAAATTTTAAAGAAGAAATGTTTGATAAAAATTATACTTAAAATTGATATCACATTCTGTCATAATTGTTAACACCTCGAGAAACAATCAAATCTGAGAAATGTTGTGCCTTACCATTGAACGTCATCTGTTTTGAAATCTGCGTTACCAACAGCCATGCTTATGGTGCCATTCAAGCGACAAATTAGCTTTTGTTGAACCTTTCTAACGGATTCTTTTCGACATTAAATGTAGTTTGTTTTGCTTGGCTTCTTGAAACATGCTAAAATACTTCGCAACTGTGCAGAACCTAAACTTTTTGTATCCAGACGAGAGTAAACATTCAGTGAAATATTTTACGGTCTGTACCAAAAAGTCAAGTTCATAATTTCAAGTTAACAACTCTCACCGTGCATCGTTGAACACACACTATTATGCAAAGTGTGGACCTCATGCAAGCTTTTGTAATAAAAACTTAATTGACAGTGGCTTTCATATAGATAAGGATAGCTGCTTTTACTCAATGTTTATGAAAGCAAGTCTGAATAGCAAACTCCATTCTGTCTAGAGGTCACAAACGAAATCATCTGTTAGCATTCAGCAAAGGGGTAATTTTTGACACTTTTGCAGTTGTGTAACGTAATCAGTTTGTACACGTGACTCAATCCAAATAATCTACGTTTTCTTGATGTCACAAGAAGGTCAAAAATAGAGCAACTCTGTCCCTTTAATTTGGTTTCAGGACTTTTTGGAAAATATGAAGGCAATATGAAGGCAGGAATGTGAACATTTACAATGTCTATGCGACCTTGAAGACCCATGGTAACTGACAGCCTTTCTAAACACTTTTTCAGGGTCTGACTAACCAGTCTGCTACAGACAATATACAGTGGACTTTGATTTGTTTCGGGGCCAAGGGTTATAGGTCCAGCAATAATTGAGGCTATGATTTGATGTAGACGACTTCAAAGAGAGTCTTGCAACATGTATGGTGATATTAGGGAGCACCTCTCAATACTAGAGAGTACCTGCATACCTACAAGAAATGCTTTGCGTAGTGTGGAATAGATGTCGGTCAATCTTAGATGAATTACAATGGAAAGCAAATAAAGGCCTACGGTATCACCAAAGACTACTTGGGATGTGTATATCTCGCGTGTTTGTTTTGCTGGCTTTATATCATTCAATCTTTGGCCAAACACCATAGACAAACCCAAGAAATACTTCAACATATATATAGATCAATAACGTTTAGGGAGCGTCAGTTCCTGCGCATCAGTCAAAATAAGTGAGCCCCCTATTCCCATTGCATCAAAAGTGGATGACCCCCCCCCCCCTTTTAAGATGACAAAATGTCATGACCCTGCCCCATTTTGCTTGTGTAAAGCTGCACACACAAACACCTGGAAACGGGGGTGATAGAATAAAAAAAAATTATCAGATTTTTTCAAATGACCCCCTTACAAACTTACAAGGTGTTTATGTTCAAATTTCCCCTTCTGACTTGCTATTTGACTTCTGACTTGCTATAATTTTGACATTACCCCTCAAAGGGATTGGATAGAAATTACAGGTGGATTGCAATATTTTTGTGTAAGAGTATGTTTACAAAATATTTATATTTGGATTAAATTGATAATCAGCTGTTGATAATGATGATTCACTAAACATGGTGGTCTATGAGAAAACTATGTAATACTTTTTCAGTACAAAATTATATCTATGCATGTATAGATATTTGATAATTGACATAAAAGTACTTAATTGGAATAGGGTTGTTACAACTGGTATGTGGACAAAAAATTTGATTTTAGAATTTCACCAAATATGTTCATCCACTATACATGGGAGTCGATGATAAATTTGTTAATAATTCTTTTTTTAATGAAAAACTTGCTATACTTGTGCACATACAGATGTTGAATAATTAACATAAGTGTACTTGATTAAAATATGATGGTTAAAGGTGCATATTATGTGTGCAAGAAATCTGATTTTGGAATTTCACTAAAAATGATCATCCACTATACATGGGAGTCTATTAGGAAACTGTGAATATTTTTTTTCCAATACAAAAATAGGTAAAGCTGTGTATTTATGTACGCTCGATTATTAATATTATTGTACTTGATTAGACTAGGGTGGTAACAAATGGTTATGTTCGCAAAAAATTGGATTTTGGAATTATACCAAAATGTAGATTCACTGTACATGGGAGTTTATGAATAAAATTATGAATATTTTTTTTTCCAATACAAAAATAGGTAAATCTGTGTCTTTATGTACTCTCGATTATTAATATTAATGTACTTGATTAGACTAGGGTGGTTACAAATGGATATGTGTGCAAGAAATTGGATTTTGGAATTTCACCGAAATGTTGATTCACTATACATTGGAGTCTATGAGAAAACTTTGAATATTTTTTTCCAATACAAAACTATCTAAATCTGTGTATTTACAGACATCTGATAATTCATTGTAAAGTACTTAGTTAGGCTGCTTTCACAAATAACGATTAGGGGTGGGGATGGAGGATCTCGATTGAAATCTTATTTTTTTTCAGATCCACCCCCTAAGTACCCTAAAAATTTTTCAAATGCCTCCCCTCTATATGGTCAAATTTTTTCAAGTCCCCCCCCCCAACTATCACAGGCCCGCATATTTGTAAAGGATGTGAGCGCAGAAAAAATAAACATGTATTGCGCCGTTCTGCTCACAGGTGTTCAACACTACCTGTATTAGCACTTCGTATAGTCATATTCCCAAGGCAAGTTCTTTAAATGCATCAGTGATTTTTTTAGATTTATTGGTCTAAAAGCCAACTTGTGTTAATCCAACTCTGGCTAGGTCAATTGCTCCTGTTGAAGAGCACACAAAATGCAATCATGAGAGAGTAGAAAAATTGTGAATTCTGGCTAATTGCCGAACTGCACAGTTACCTACCAAAAAATTGTTTCAAAACTACAAGACCTATATGAATTAGATGCTACTCAAAATTGACAATACCGGAAGGTTAAAATATTCCATCAAATAAATGTTTTAATCTCTGAAATTTTGGGTGTGATAATTGCAAATTTGGTTAAAAAATAAATAATTCCATTTGGTCACATATTTTTTCTTTTAGTCTTTCCTATTCAAAGTTTTACTTCTGTATCATTTTATAATAAGAGTGTGAAAATTTAGAAAATCAAGCATGGTGACCCAATCTTTTTTCTTTAATATTTGATTATTCTCATACGCCAGAATTCAAACATTTCTATGTTTTCTTCCATGTTGTGTTGCTCTCTGGCCTGATCTTGTGTACAAGTGAGTTTCACTGTCATGAGTGTCATTTGACCAAAACTCTTCTTAAACTACCATGTACATCAGAGTCATAGCTGTCTCTGTCACTGTTCAGGTATGCAGTGACAGTGACACTGCAGTAGCAGGGTAGTATCTGATAGTGACACTACCCGTAGGCAGTAGCTGTATTAACTTTGATAATTTCGGCAATATTTTTGTTCAATTTTACAACTGCGTTCTTGTTCTACTCCCTAAAGTATGTTGAATTGTCCAGTATTCAGCTTGCTATCACAGCCTATGTATGTGTACCATGCATTTGTATCACTGACAACTGACTGTCAGTCTCGACTCCAATTAAATTATCACCAAATACATATTTATATTTATATATACAGGCTTTGTCGACAAACTAAATATTGTGTGTTTGAGCATGCTGTAGGGAGATAGCAAGAAACTATAGCTGTTATATTGCATAGAAATATTGCAGAAATCATTAACAGTTGCAGCTTCTGCCCTGTTACGAGGCTAAAGTTTGTTTTTTACGACAAATCACACGTTTAGAGTTTTTCGAGATAAAAGTCATGAAATGAGACAAAATGGTTCTAGATTTTGTTAAATTATTGCTAACTTACATTACAACATTTTGATGACATAAAAAATGGTATTCATTTTTCATTGAATTACCTACAAAAACTTGGAATTGGAAAATGTAAAACTCAAAAGGGATCCAAAATTTTCAAGTCCCCCCCCTACAGGTAGAGCAAAATTTTCAAGTCCCCCCCCCTCCACTACCCCCAAAATTTTCGAATCCCCCCTGTATTCCTCCAGCCCCCCTAACCGTTTTTTTGTGAACGCAGCCTTAGACTAGGATGATTAAAGGTTGATATGTGTGCAAGAAATTGGATTTTGGAATTTCACCGAAATGTTGATTCACTCTACATTGGAGTCTATGAGTAAACTATGAATAACATTTTTACAATGCTAAACTAAATTAATTTGTGCTTTTACAGGTGTTTGAATTGACAATTGATACAAGTGAACTTGATTTAAATAGGGTATTTGAAAGTTCAGATGTTGACAACAATATTTATATTGGAATTTCACCTAAAAGTACAATTTCACTTTTCATGGTACAAGTAGTCTACGGGTAACTGTTAAGTAATTTCCCTGACAAAACTTGCTATATCTCTAATATGTAAGTAATAGGAATTGTTCATTGCCCTCAGTGAGCTCAATTTAGAGTAAGACAAGCCTCAGAATTGCCAAGGCAAGATGTTCATGTGACAGATATTATACTTTTGTTCAGATTTACAGTTAAATGACTTCAGAGAATAAAATCATGCAGTGAATCATTTTGATCTCCCAGAATATTTCTGAACACTGAAACTGCTTTTTGACGGGACGGATACTTATGAAAATTAAGTGATCCCCCTCTGAGCTGTTTGAAAAAGAAATGACCTCCTCCCTTTGCAGTTTTCAAATTTAAGGTGACCCCCTCCCCCCCCCCCCTGGATTTTGCCGGCCCACCCCCGGTCGCAATAACTGAACGCTCCCGTCGAGGTTTCAGCATTATAAGAAAAAGAACATTGCGCATGCGTGGAGCTGCATTTAGTGAGCAGAGACAGCGTTGTTGTTTATTCTGAAAGGGCCTTTCCTTCATGGTCCTTCCAGCGGCAAATTGAGCTCTAGATATCACCGTAGTCTGCAAAGAAACAGGTGTCCTATAAAGAACATCGTCGCCGTCAGTATGGCCAAATATGGGCTACACTATTACGAAGGCGTCCTTTTCACTGACATTTTCCCTGCAACTGCTCTTGACGCCGTGAAGTCGTTCCAGGTCAGGGACGATGACCTATTTGTCCTCACGTATCCGAAGTCTGGTAAGTAAGATTAGACTGTCGATAGTCTCTAGGGCGTTTTAGGTTTGTATCGTTCCTTGGTATCGATGAACATTTAGTAACCAACGTAACTGGTCGTTCGGCTTTCCGGGTGGACCAAAAGACCCTTTCGTCAACCTCATCGGAAGTTTCCGTGCGCATGCGTAATTATATCCACGTCGCCGGCTTGACCTAGTTTCGCTGCAGTTGGCAAAGTCAACCCTCTGGAACGTTCGTCGACTCTCTACGTAGAGTTCGAGTATGCAAAGTCTGCTCCTGTATTTCCGGGTTATTTTTGTCATTTTATGGAAAAAAGCCTATGCGTGAAAATCATCACTCTAATTTTGTAATTTTGCTGTGGTATTAGCTTGCAAAAATGTTTCTAATTTCTGACAAAGTCGAAGTGGTCGATCGTGTGACAGTTCGATAACCATATGACAGTACGAGGCGCCAAGTGTAAAAAAATTAATTTACATAATCAAGCTCTTTTTAGAGATAGAAGAGGTGGAAAATGTAAATATAGAGAGGAATTATGTATATATATATATACATGTAGAATACATACATACATACACATATACACACATATACACATACATACATACATACATACATACATACATACATACATACATATATACATACATACGTACGTACGCACGTACGTACGTATACGTACGTCGGACTTTGACACAGCTCGAAGATTTTACATTAAGCCTCGTTTTCGAGGCTGCTGCTGACTTCTACAGTATCTGACAGCGCTGCAAAATCTTATATCAGCCTCGGTCTGATGAAGTATCAGAACGAGGTTCTATATGTAAGAAACTTACTCAGCTCAGCACAGCTGCAAAAAGTTTATATATATCAACCTCGATCTGATAATACAACTACACACAGCAAAGTTTTACATACAGCCTCGTTTCTGAGGGCACAGCTATAGCTGGGAAGTTTTATACACGATTCGGTGGTAAATTTTACATACAGACTCGTTCTGAAGAGAGCTATAGCTGAGAAGTTTTATACACAGATTCGGTGGGAAATTTTACATACAAACTCGTTCTGAAGACACAGCACGCTGGGAATTTTTATACACAGACTAGGTGGAAAAATTTTACATATACAAACTCGTTCTGAAGACACACCATGCTGGGAAGTTTTATACACAGACTCGGTTGGAAAATTTTACATACAGCCAGCTGGGAAGTTTTAACCACAGACTCGGTGGGAAAATTTTACATACAGCCAGCTGGGAAGTTTTATACACAGACTCGGTGGGAAAATTTTACATACAGCCAGCTGGGAAGTTTTATACACAGACTCGGTTGGAAAATTTTACATACAGCCAGCTGGGAAGTTTTATACACAGACTCGGTGGGAAAATTTTACATACAGCCAGCTGGGAATTTTTATAC
The DNA here is from genome assembly GCF_041260155.1 of Ptychodera flava. NCBI lineage: Eukaryota > Metazoa > Hemichordata > Enteropneusta > Ptychoderidae > Ptychodera > Ptychodera flava. Next base: position 21,800,097 of record NC_091933.1, on the reverse strand, counting down.
ACAGACTAGGTGGAAAAAATTTACATATACAAACTCGTTCTGAAGACACATGCACCATGCTGGGAAGTTTTATACACAGACTCGGTTGGAAAATTTTACATACAGCCAGCTGGGAAGTTTTATACACAGACTCGGTTGGAAAATTTTACATACAGCCAGCTGGGAAGTTTTATACACAGACTCGGTGGGAAAATTTTACATACAGCTAGCTGGGAAGTTTTATACACAGACTCGGTTGGAAAATTTTACATACAGCTAGCTGGGAAGTTTTATACACAGACTCGGTTGGAAAATTTTACATACAGCCAGCTGGGAAGTTTTATACACAGACTCGGAGGGAAAATTTTACATACAGCTAGCTGGGAAGTTTTATACACAGACTCCATGGGACACTTTTACATACAGACTCGTCTTGGATTGAGTGTAATACCTGGTGATGCTTGTGCTCAGAAAGCGTGATTGAACTCTGCCCGGTATCGTACGCGGCTAGACCCTGGCTAGCCCTACGAGTATGGCGAGAGTGTCCGGCTTTGGCTACGCCGCCTCCCACCTCCGGAGGTGGGAGGCGGCGTAGTCAAAGCCGGACACTCTCGCCATACTCGTAGGGCTAGACCCTGGCAAGACGAAAGCCAATACACACATAGTGCTCCGGGATAGTGCTGGCGCTTGTGCTATTAAAGTGCATTTGAACTTTCCGGTTTATTTTGATCTAGTAAGGTATAGCCACAACAATGATCGTGGTATTGCTATCAGGTGAGATCACCACTGATCTGGGCTGCTCGCAGCCTAGCCCTGTGTACATGTCTGTGTGTTCCCCAGGGTGTGTTCCCGGCGTTATACGGCCGGGAACACACAGACCTGTACGCAGGGCTACTCGTCAACCATACAACGGCGTCAACCATACACCGATCGTTCACTGAGACCACTGCAGTCCGTCAGCTGTGCAAAGAACTTTCGCGATCTACACAGTTACGAGAATAAAGACAAAAATTTAATACTGAAATCTTGGTGCAATAAACCCATGCACAATGATGGATGAAGGTAAATTTGAGTAAAAAGACAGCAATTCTTGGTCTTGGACTTTACTCGGGGCATTTGACACAAGGAGCATGGAGGTACCACGAGCATGTAGCTAAGGGACTAGTCAGTTGCGTAGCCAGGGGGGCGGTGGATTCATGGGGGTCACCCTGTCTTTGACTTTGGTGATGGGAGCACCATGTTTTTGAAATGCTCAATAAGGGGGGGGGGGGGTCAGTGTGTTTTTCAAGTTCAACAAGGGCTCATACTTGCATAAAATGCATTGTGCCAGCCACAAATTTCAGCATTGAGTTGCATTTTCGGGCGCGTTACTTTAATAATAATAAGACATATTTTTAGAGCCCTGTCCTAGTGCAAAACTTTATATATTTGACATATATATATATTTGAGATATCTGTATGTTTAAAATTTTTCGGCGCGCCCTTGGGCGCATTTCTTTAAAATATCAAACATATTTTTCAGCATGCCCTTCATATGAAAAGCATGGCAAGTTCTTGATACTTTCTGTTTTCTCTATAAGAAGCAACATGCACTAATATTTCAATCACATTTTCCTTACAATAGTTTCTGGACATTTGCTTATGCATAAAGAGAGTTGGAATACATACAGCTCATTCAAAATACTGTACTCAAACTTTAGAATTGACACTTTTAAGTTCCTATCTTACAACTGACATGACACCAATTTCATTAAAACACAGAATGACTGATTGTTGAAAATATACCCCAAAATTATATATATATATATATAATATATATATATATATATATATATATATATATATAGAATTATTCAATTTACATTCAACCTTTTGTTAACCTTTGTTTCACACAGGGGGTCACCCTGTTTTTGAAAGTTGGAATGTGGGGTCACCCTGTTTTTGAAAGTTGGAATGTGGGGTCACCCTGTTTTTGAAAGTTGGAATGGGGGGTTCAGCCACTTTTTGACATCGGCAAAAATAATCCACCGCCCCCTAGGCCGAAGACACTGACCAGTCCCTAATACAACGGTTGTGTTTACGAGAATTAGAAATGATCAGACACTCAAAACACCAGTAAATCAGCGATGCTCAACCGACAGAGTATATGAGATTCATTGAAGACGGCATGGAGGTCGCAAGAGATCTCTTTCTACCTCCATGCCATGTTCAATGAATCTCATATACTCTATCGGCTGAGTGTCGCTGATTGACTGGTGAATTGGAATATCTGATCATTTCTAATTCTCGTATTCAACACAACCAAGCACCATGCTCTCTGTAGGCCCTACCGCCACTCTCCTTGCGTCGAATGCCCCGAGGAAAGTCCAAGACCAAGCATTGCTGTCTTGTTGCACAAATTTGCCTTCATCCATCATAGTGCATGGGTTTATTGCACCAAAATTTCCGAATTAAATTTTTGTCTTTATTCTCTTAACTCTGTAGACCGCGAAAGTAGGTTGCACAGCCGACTGCATGCAGTGACCTGCAGTGAACGAGCACTGTGTGGTCGACGCCTAGCGCATGTCCTTTCTTCTAGGAACAGCCCAGATCAGTGGTGATCTCTCGTGATAGCAATACCTCGGTCATTGTTGTCGCTAGCACAAAATAAACCGGAAAGTTCAAATGCACTTGAATAGCATAAGCGCTAGCACTATGCTAGCTCTTCATGGCAGGGCTGTGTGTTACCAGCGTTATACGGCCTCCCATAGTGGCTCTTGCGGTGAGAGGCCGTATAACGCCGGTAACACACAGCCCTACCATGCAGAGCTAGCTCTAGCCGCGTACGATACCGAGCAGAGTTCAATCACGCTTTCTGAGCACAAGCATCGCAAGGTATTACACTCAATCCAAGACGAGTCTGTATGTAAAAGTGTCCCATGGAGTCTGTGTATAAAACTTCCTAGCTGGCTGTATGTAAAATTTTCCAACCGAGTCTGTGTATAAAACTTCCCAGCTGGCTGTATGTAAAATTTTCCAACCGAGTCTGTGTATAAAACTTCCCAGCTAGCTGTATGTAAAATTTTCCCACCGAGTCTATGTATAAAACTTCCCAGCTGGCTGTATGTAAAATTTTCCAACCGAGTTTATGTATAAAACTTCCCAGCGTGGTGTGTCTTCAGAACGAGTTTGTATATGTAAAATTTTTCCACCTAGTCTGTGTATAAAAATTCCCAGCGTGCTGTGTCTTCAGAACGAGTTTGTATGTAAAATTTTCCCACCGAATCTGTGTATAAAACTTCTCAGCTATAGCTCTCTTCAGAACGAGTCTGTTTGTAAAATTTACCCACCGAGTCTGTGTATAAAACTTCCCAGCTATAGCTGTGCCCTCAGAACGAGGCTGTATGTAAAACTTTGCTGTGTGTAGTTGTATTATCAGATCGAGGTTGATATATATAAACTTTTTGCAGCTGTGCTGAGCTGAGTAAGTTTCTTACATATAGAACCTCGTTCTGATACTTCATCAGACCGAGGCTGATATAAGAGTTTGCAGCGCTGTCACATACTTTAGAAGTCAGCAGCAGTGCAGCCTCGAAAACGAGGCTTAATGTAAAATCTTCGAGCTGTGTCAAAGTCCGATGTACGTATACGTACGTACGTACGTATGTGCGTATGTATGTATGTATGTATGTATGTATGTATGTATGTATATGTATGTATGTATGTATGTATGTATGTATGTATGTGTATATGTGTGTATATGTGTATGTATGTATGTATTCTACATGTATATATATATATATATACATAATTCCTCTCTATATATACATTTTCCACCTCTTGATTGTTGAGCTTGATTGTGTAAATTAATTTTTTTTACATTTGGCGCCTCGTATGACAGCCCTGATTTTGTGAAGGGACCGTTCCTGATGCGTACTTTGACGAGACCAAACGCTTTAAAGCCCCAGTATTTGTAACTTTTAACAATTTTTTTCATATTTTTGATTAAAATGACATCCTCAGTATGTGAAAGTAGACCATAATTAATACTGACTCGCATGGTTTGCATGCCCAGCCCGCCTCACGATTAACAGTAAAAGGAGTGAAAAATGACTTCTTGTCCGGACCAGAAGTCAGCTTTGTTGACACACGAAACGAAACGTAATCACACCACCGCGCATGCTCAACCACATCTACGCAAGTTTTACAGTGGCGTCCGTAGAAACGTACTACACGCTCTTCGAAAAGGTCTGGTCCATCGAAACTGGAGACTCAGCTAAAAACGCGCGAAAGTTGGGTGAAATACCGGAAAGATATAAATATGTAAGTGTTTACAGATTGTTCCGTCTATAATGACCCATGCAAACAAACGTCTTGAACAGCTAAACTAACGACGGAGCGCGGAGGCAGTCGATTGTAAGCTTCATGCAAGGCACTGCACGTTGTGACCGACAGTACGGAGATCAAGTTTGCTGAATGAATTGAGAGAGAAAAACATATATGAATAAAAATTCAACACTTCACCATCGTAATCATTGAACTAGTCGTTTCTTCAGTATGGAGTATAATAAAAATTTCGTTGAAAATAAATGACGGGACTGATTCTGCTCCGTCTACTCAAACGAAGTTTTGTGTACGGCCAGGCCGGCTAAGCTGCAGGCAACACAGCCTATCAACTTCGCATATCGTTGCCGTACGGCGTAATTGAAAACGCTCAGAAAGGAAAAATTTATCTTGAATGCAGTACAAAAGTCTTACTTATTAAATTTAAAAGTATTTCCAAATGATATCGATCGTAACGGGTATCTAATCCTCACAAGGACTGCAGTAGTACAATTATCGGCTAGCTGCGATGCGATTCAGCTCAAGGCATGGTAGAAATTCGAACACGAGAGAGATCCCGGCCTCACTGCAAAGTCGTCCCCTGCCCACCCGGCCCGACAGCAAACTAACCGCTTGGTTCGATTCTGTTGTTTACATATTTTTGTATAAAATTCATGGTACATATATCTGACTTTCACAACTGTACAATTTGCTTAGGACTGTGATTTTGGCTGTAGTCTACAGACGATCGGAGGGAGCTAAGGCAGGCCCCAAATTTGCATGGACAATGCCCGGTACAATTATATTAGACGCAGCTCGATGAGAAAGTCATTCACATAAACCTACATGAAGTGATCAATACAAAACTTTTAAACATCACTGGTTCTGAAAATTTATGATCAATGGTTCTGACCTACGGACTTTACACTGCGGCGTTGTTTTTGTTTGTGTTTGGCCGGCTACTAGTCCTGTAAGACTGTACTACATGGAGGTAGTAGACTGTACAAGTGCAGCGGGGCCGGGCCGAGATTGGTGTGGGGCCTGCAGCAAGGTAAAGTTGACAGCGTCCATTGCAGAATGCCCGCGTGTTATCCTTTCGCGTTTGGGAGGAAATTTACCGCTGTATTCAGAATGCCTTTTTACCAGTATAAAAGCTGAGAAACTGATGCATCAAGAGCCAAGAGTCTGTAAATTTCTTAGCAGTTGCTCCATTGTTTTTTTACAGCCTTGCGTATACTGGTCCCGATCGTTCGATCGTTCTCACTCAGGCGTTCACAGCTGTTTAGGGAGCCGTCATTATTTACGACCTGGGGGTCGGAGGAATTACATTAGAAACTTTGAAATTTTGAGTCACACCCCAGCCAACCATGATGACTTTGAGTAACCCCCTCTCTAACAGAAATTTTTGCTTACCTGAGCCCATGTAACAATATGTAGATATAAAAGCTCACCCAATAAGTAGTCTCCGACCATATAGTATTGTTAAATTTGGATGGGTAGCATGTCATTATGGTATGGTTAAATGTCCAAATGGTTGTTGAACTCAAGTCATATGAAATATACATTCCTATGATAATATAAAGGATGGATTCACAACAGTTCAGTTTTGCCCTAGATCCTGTGCACTTATAGTGATATCTGTCGAGAACATTTCTCCATCACCGGCCTCTCCTTCCACCTCTGGTAGCGACTGCAGAAAACTACTGTGTGACATGATCATCACCACTGTCGATCCTCATCTTTACTGTCGCTGGTGCCATTGAGTACATGAACAACGATATCATTCTCATCGTCAATATCTTCTCTTTCTTAATAAGTATTGCTACTAGTAGCAGTACTTGTAGTTTTTTGCCTTGCTTCATCTAGTTGATATTTATTTGTTCTGGAAAGTATTTACTTTCTTTTTATTTAATATGTATCAGAGTAAAACATATTGTCAACTCATCATTATGCCATTGAGAACAGAGTAAGACAAAGAAAAACATTTTGAGCACCCCCTTATAACTTTGACCCCCAGGTCGTAAATACTGACGGTTCCCTTACTTGCTGCCAAAGGCCATCGCGTTCACTGCATTCGACAGCCTACCATACATCAAAACTGTGTTGCTTCGATTTCGCAATCACCTTGCCGCTAAAGCATGAATCAGCTGAAATTTATTACTTCAAGTTACTCAACTTTGATAGCTATTTGCCTGCAGAGGTGAGCAAAGTGTATATAGTGTCGTCTTGATTTTACATCGGTACCCGGAGTTCTGAGTGACCAACTGCAGGGTGTTCATCGGTGCACTGCCGACTGCAGTTTGAATAATCCGTATATAACGCACACGGTACCAGAATAGAATGTCAGCCTCCTCTGCCAAAGTTCTGTATCCTCTGAAACACAGTAGCAGTACGTATTTGAACAGAGAAGAACGAAATAAAATCATTCGCAGGCCATTCAGCCGGCGACCATGGGCGATTGCCCATGCAGTGTGAGTGTGGCGTGGCATGGCAAGGCCCCAGCAATGTTGTAGGCTCGATGATGTCATCAGTATCGGCGTTCTCGGTCACGTGCACAGCCTACAAGTTGTCAACAAACTCGCGCGGCAATCCAACTCGATCGGGTAATATTTAGCGTTTGTATGTCACTACAGGAGCACAAATTTGGCTTATTTCTTTACTGAACAACATTTCACGATGGATGTAAGAGAATAACATGTAATTTCGAACATAAAAAAGGTCAAAAGTTACAAATACTGGGGCTTTAAAGTATGACAAAAACTCAGATGTTACGTTTAAATGTCACAAGTTTCAATTTGATTGAAATTTTGTAATAAGTTAGGCTATCAGACAGCGCGCACAACAACCATTGGTCTGGCTGGAGCTGGCCCCTTGCTGGTAACACAATGACTCATTGACAGTTCCGAATCACATTTGACAACTAGCTGTTTTCTTTCCTTGTCATCAGTGAGTCTTTAATAAAAAATGTCCAACGTACAGAAGTTTTGGCTTAACTTCAACGGTCTGAACATGGTTCCTTTCTCAAGGGTGAGCAAATCATGTTTTGAGTCACAAGCCCCCGTAGCCAAAATATTTACTAAGAGCCGGCCTGTCAGTGACTCGTTTAATTTTATGAAGTCCAATTTTCCACTGCTGCTCTCAAACTGCAAAATGTGAGGGAAAAATGTTTGGCATGAGGATTTTTGCCTAAGTTAACGAAACTTCTGAACCCAAAAATATGGCAAGATACAAATCAATTCTTTTTAGCGTAGTGCATGGCCGTTCTTACGTGCATACATGATATGACTGAACTGTGATACTTTTGTGATTCCCAACTACTTCCATATGATATTTCGGTGACCTCAACGACTCTCTGCAATAGAAGCATTGTCTCTTGATATCCATGTCTTAAGTTAGGAAATAAATGAAATTACAACAAAAAAATCACACTAATCATCGCATACACAATGTTTCAAATTGGTGTCGATCCCGATGTCATATCCGCCATAGTTGTCAATGCAAGTCCACCTATTACTCATAGGCCGATTATTTTTTCTCTTGGCACAAGCGTCGCTCACAGCATGGTCCAAATGAATGTTTTTTTTTTTATTTCGAAGATTATACCGATGAATACAACGAATTTCACAGCTATATTGTTTTTATTTTGATCTTTGAAAGATCGGTTTTTTTTCATGCTGCAATTTACCCACTCTGCACAATACTTGATCCATATCATAAGTTGATTTTTTACGTAGATGCTTGACGTTTTCATGCATAACTTTGTTTTTTTTCGAAATAGAGGCATTCTGTCGCTGGATATCCACATGTCAATTGTGAAAATATATGACATCACAACACAAAATCACAGAAAATAGCATCGCATACACGATGTTTCAAACTTGTGTTGATCCCGATGTCATAACCGCCATAATGCCAGTCCAGCTACCGTATCTCAACGGCCGAACATTTTTTCTTGTTAGAGTTTGACACGAGCGATTTCATCGCTCACAGCATGGTCAAAATGAATGGGTTTTTTTATTTCGAAGAGTTATACTGATCACTACAACGACACAGTGTCTTTATTTTGATCTTTGAAAGATCTGTGTTTTCATGCTGCAATTTACCCACTCCGCATAATACATGATCCATATCATGACAGTTGATTTTGTACGTAGATCCTTTACATTTTCATGCATAAGTTTGTTGGTTTTTTAGATAAATTTCAAGCTGCAATTTCTGATAACTACGTTTTTTATTCCAGAATTGCATCATCCATCCATCCATCCATCCATCCTCGTGTTCACTTCTGTACATTGCTTGATGATGATTGAATTTGCTACCCTCCAAATTTACGGAAGCTTTCAGTTGCTGCACTGTCTGCCTCCGAAGCAAGTACGTTCGGAATGTATTCTCATCGATCGCCATAGCTGAGGGTCCATAGCTGTGGTGTTTTAGGCGGGATTTCTGCCTTTTACCGTTACGGGCTAGTTTTGACTTTTACGCGAGGTTAAAATCATAAAAGTCAAAACCAGCCGATAAAAGGCAGATATCCCGTCCGAAAACACCACAGCTACGGACCCACAGCTACGATCGCCAGAGCGGGGACGTTGACAAGGCGACTTCCGCAGCTGAACTAGGTCAAATCGCCATGCAAATGATATGCTAACCTAACTTCCGGTTGAATGAGGAAAAGGTCTATTGATATCCGGGAGGAGGGAAAATGATTTCGAGAGGTTGCCTTAATTTGAAAAAAATCGAGCCAAAGATGGCAGAAAAAATAAAAAAAGAGTTCATCGGCGCTCCCTTCGGGCACACAATGTTTATAATATTTTGAATATCGGCGTACGAAAACATCTTCCATTTTCGGCACACTCTTTGGCCACGACATTATCTTAACATCTGAATTCATTATATCTCATTTCATTAGTGCCCTGATTTTACTATTTTGGCTCACATTTTTGCTGTTGTTTTACATGTACCTAGTATTTCAATTTGTTCATGTGCCACAGTGTCTCATCCTTACACCTGAAAATATCTTGTATACTCAATTCAGCTTGTCCAAAGAGCCTGCACCGGATATCCTGTGTCATTTTTTGTTCTTTGAAATCATGATGTGCCAGGCTTATCATGACTTGTAAACAAAAGTGTTTGTTGTACATAAAGTGGTTCCGGCACTCACCCAATATTACTCTTTTCCAATTTCCATCAATATATGCGATGCAGTGTGACGAGTGTCGGACAAGGCGTTAAGAATTTGCCATGAAATAGACCTACTTATAAACGTCTTTCAAAGCATACACCTGTTAATATCCAAATAGAAGCTGCATTCCAAAATGAGTAGCCATATCAAGAATTCGACCAATGTATCACATGTACTTTTGAAACTGAAATCCCAAGCACTCCTGTACCATATACATATGCAGAAGCTGGATTTTGATTTCTTTGCTTGATTTTTGTCCTATGGGGGATATTCACTTGTCTCTGTTGATAAGGTAATAAATTGGAAATCATTTCGTGTCTAATATATTTTGAGTCTTCACAAAAGCTCTGTTAAAATCATTCAAATGGCATCCAAATAACCCCATTTTGATATTTAAAATTAAAACTAAAATAAAATGTAAAATTAATTCTGTATGAGGAGAGGACACCCCTCCTCAGTAACCACCCTAAGTAATTGTATTATTAAATTGTGTCATTTCAATATTCACCTGTATTTGTAGTCTTTTAAATCCTTAGTCGGTTTGTGCCACATGCTTAGCTACCTAGAACAAACTTTATCACTAACAATGGTAGTCGTTTTCTTACAGATTGAGACCTCGATGACTTCTTCAGTAATTTTGATGCAGTAAAGATGCTTCTATTGTCTTTCAAACCTTCTAGCACGTTGTTTGATTATTGTTCCATTTAAACTTTATGCTGCTTTACATTTCTTTCCTAAAATATACAATTTTGTCATGTCATATGAAGAAAAGCATATTAACAAAAAGAAAGGGAAATATTGGCATTTCAGCGCACGGGGAAGTGAAAAATAAATATGCCAGCATTCACACAGTTGGAAATAATAATGCCAGGTAAAGCAGGGAAAAATTATGGTCCAGAGTCAACCTTCCAAGCCCCCCTCTTGAATATCAAATTGTCCATCCCTAAGTGAGTGATTCTGAATGATTCTTGCTAGGTCGAGTGTCGCACGTACGTGATAGTGCCAGCACTCGTTCAGAATGTTGTCTATTGTTGTACTCCTCTAAGCAATGTCAAAAGGCCAAAACTACGAAAGAGGTTGCTTGAAATCTATGTGAAAGGTCAAATTTTTAAATGGTAGGGGCTTCCGAATAATACCAATGCACAACAGAACGTAGGAAGAAAATGGCGAAGCTTCGATCAGTAGTACTCCAAGTTTCAACCATTAGCTATAGCCGCGTTAGCCAATCATATAAAAGCATTGCAAGTGCATGTCGAAATATATAATACATTCTGATCTCTACCTGCAAATGAACAATCATCAAAATCGGTCGTTTTCAATAGTAAAAATTACAAAATAAAGTTTCAATTTTAATTTTTCATGTCAGGATAAATTGGCGGACTTCCCACGAAATCCAAAAGAGGCCCCACGGCATAGCAGGTGGACAAGTATGAAGCACAGTGACATTTGGGACCATGTCTCATGAAACACGATATTCCGTTGGCAAACCGAGTCTTTAATTAAAATCACTTGATAGTCTTATGTTATGTAATTCTAAAATGGGGATCCTGTCGTTGATGTTGGGTAGGATGACTGTCAATATATTATTGATAGTACACTGTCAACGTGAAGGTATGGAGGAAGATACTGATACAACATATGACATGTACAGTGTGCATGCCGGAAAAATCCTATTTTGACCCCTGTCGAATACATTGATATTGGAACAGTTCTGGTTTGAAAGTAGTCAATATAGGTCAAGTTCAATGTCCTATAATTGCCGAAGTGACTGAAGACAACCAGATGAGAGTTTCCAAACCAACGCATGATGCACAGGCGGTTCCAACCCAGCTATTCTCGCACTACCTCCATGCTGCCATCCTATTGTCTGAACCTAATATACGATTTTGCCACTGAATTGAGTGGTCGACCATATTTCAATATGGCGGATATCTACAGGTAAAACACATAAGATAACAGGACTTGAAGTAAAGCTTTAGGTTGAACAATAATTTAATGCTAAATCAGATGAAAAGATGAATGAATTTACCTCGGTTCACAAACAGGCGCGGTAACTAGTCGTGTTATCACTATCTAAAACTCTTGTTGTGGTGAGAAGTAGACTTTTTACCCACAGTGCATTTCAATACCATGTATTCTGCAACCCCCCCCCCCCCCCCCGCCCAGCGCAATACAAAAGCCTTTTCTGCTTTTTAACGTAGCGGGAAATCCTGCTCCTCTAATAGACAAATCCTTTACAAAACCAATGGAACGATAATCTTAAACTTTGTTGCAGGCACGACATGGACGCAACAGATAGTCTCATTAATTCGAGGCAGAGAAAACATGGAAGTGACCGACAACATTCATATGAACGATCGAGTGCCATTCCTAGAATATGCGGACGATAAAGGAGCTAAGTATGAAGTACTGTCAAAGATTGACTCGCCCAGATATATCAAGTCACATCTTCCAAAAAAGTTGTTGCCGGTAGAATTGTTTGATGTCAAGCCAAAGGTAAGCCCTATATGACGAGTGCTGTATGACGTTTCATGGAAGTGCATGCCATCAATAATAAGATTGCGACAGAGAAATTAATCAGGATGAAATTTAACACATACTATTTTCATTCAATCCTCCAGGTCATTTATGTTGCCAGAAACCCGAAAGATGTGCTGATCTCTTACTACGAATTCAAACTGCACCCATGGGAATGGGAAGAATTCTTTGATAATTTTCTCAAGGGAAATGGTAATAACGCTTACCTGTTACAGTAAGCATCCCTTAATATGATAGAACTGTTTGCGTATAAATGGATAGATGTATAGATAGACGTATTGATGTAGGTATATGGTATATGTATAGATGCACAGAAAGATAGGCACGTTGTTGTAGAAAGAGATGCATTTACCATTCATTGCGTACAATACTTCCATTCATATGTATAAATATAGAGATATATATATATTGTTTGTGTGTTTGTGTTCGTCGTGTAATTAATGTATTTTATGTATTTTAATAAATATTTATATTTGCGTGTTTGAGTACACACACTCCCAGAAACACAAACACACAAACATGTATGAATAATAATGTGTGTTTGTGTGAACATGTTCTGAATGTCTGTCTGAAGATTGCAGGATGCATGAAAATTAAGCAACATATAATACTATTTACTTGAAGTAATTTGTGTTACTATCTATCTGTCTATCTATCTATCTATCTATATATCTACCTATCTATCATAACACAAAATTACTTCAAGTACAAAGTAATGGTATCTGTTAATATATATATATATATATATATATATATATATATATATATATATATATATATATATATATATATATATATATATCGACTCGAACTCATTTCTCCTTCCTGTAGTTATTCATGGATGCTGGTTTGAAAATATATCCTACTGGTGGCAGCACAGGCATGATGACAATGTTTTATTTCTGCATTATGAAGAAATGATGAAGGTGAGCATTATTGTTTTAAAGACTTATCGCCAACGAACATTTGCCAGTTAGTAAACTGCCCTGTTTGTTTGACAAAACACGGTATTGCTAATGGTTGAATCTTACACATTTTCCCCGATACCTCTTACGAATTTATACTTACTTGAGCCGCCGGATCTTCCCCAATCGTCATAAAATGATACGACATGAGAAACACGTGAGGTTTCTCCGAGTCTGACGCTGTTGCTATCACAGTCGCTGGTGATTAGGAGTGCTCTGGAAAGTATGATCTTGTTGTCCACGTTCCAGTTATTCGATGCCACTGTCTGCATTTATCACGGGACAATGCTGGGCATGCTTTTGAAGGATTCTCTCGGAGATCGGCAGGATGGTGAATGGCTAGTCTATTTCTCTTGCCAAAGTCTACACACGGTTTGCCCTCTCCATGGTTTATACAGGCTGGAGCGTATTTTCAAATCAAGTCAAAGTTGAAATGATCAATGACACTGAACGCAATTATTCATGGTGTCTCAATAATCTAGTCACATATAGTAGCTTGCTTGATAAACTTGACCAATTGATCTTGTTCGTGGGCACACAAATATGGTAGGGAACTTGATTTCATTGAACTGTTTATTTAACAAGAAAATAGTAGACTACTGTCTACACTAGATAAGTGCATATAGTACAGTGACCGGGCAGTGTGTATTGCATGACCTGGGCGTCGTTGATCAAGGGATTTTCTGTGTCAAAACTTTGAATTGTTTCATTTTTACGCATCCGATGTATTTTTTAAAATAAGTCTATTCCAAAATATATGAGAGATTTGATTTCGTTGATGGTTGAACAGTAACATTGTGACAAGGTATTTTTCGCGTCCTTTTTCAGGATCCTAAGGCACACATTAGAAGTATTTGTCACTTCTTAAACGAATCTGTGGATGAGGGCACAATCGATGAAATTCATCGTCGATCAGCGTTTGACAACATGAAGAAAAATCCCAAGGTAAACTTCAAGACGGAATTTCAAACAAATATGCTACGAAAAGGTAATAAGTGCTAATACTGAACCTACAGCTGTAACTTTTGATGTGTTTTAGACTATTTTTGTTCTATTTGAAAATGTTAAGTTTCTTGTTCTATCCCCAAATCAAACAAAATGCCCAGCGTTCAATATGTAGACACGCCAAGATATAATTTGAAGACCGGATAAGAATATAGTTGTCAAATAAAAGACCCGTCGTATTGGTTGACAGAAAAAAAATTGCATAAGGCTAACGTAACATGCATATAATAAACTGCCTGTGCCATATATTGTTACAATGCTTAATTTTCTCATTTGCACATTTGATCAATTTACTTTACATGTTAAAGACCTACGATTAGTAACAATTCATTTATATTGCTAAGGTGACCGCAATAAAATGTAAGGTGATATCTAACTTGAATGTTTTGAAAAGCATAGTGGTTTAAAAGACAGCACATGAAGCTAGAACCGTAATGAGGGTGTTTACATAAAGATTCGATCAACATTTGACAACTTTTTAGATATTTCAGTTAAATTGAGTCGCTGAGCACACAATATCCTTGAATATCACTACAAGTTCATTATAGTTTGGAGTGAAGTATATACACCACGTTCATGAAACCTTTGGACAGAAACATGTTTTACGACCGGCTTGTTCTGCCTTCAATTGCTTATGGCAAGTGTCACGACAATTTAATTTGGAAAGCTTTTACTTGAAAAGACTTCAACGAATTGTGATTCGAGTTTTACTACTTCTTCGTGATAGAAAATGACGTCACTGCTGTTTTTCTTCACAGTTTTTATTAGCTCCCATTTGCCATATATATATGGCAATTGGGAGGTTATATGGTTGAAAAAGTCTGTATGTGAGATGTCTGTCTGTATGTATGTATGTATGTATGTATGTATGTATGGATGTCTGTCCGTCCAACGCAAAAACTCCGAAACTGCTGAACGTGTAAAGCTGATTTTTGGTGTAGTGATGCCATATGTGGTCTAGATGTGCCGTTGTTAAAATGAACTTGTTAGTTTTATGGATATGCAAATGAGGTAGAAAAAAGGGCGAAAATGGTCAAAATCAATAACTCAGGAACTACTCTTCTGATCGTTGTCATATTTGGTTTTTAGGTACCTTGGGCCCCACTCATTCAAACATATAGATTTGGTGTCGATATTGGCCGCTTTCTATTTTAATGAATTTTTTCTCTATTTTTTGCCATATCAGTAAAAAATTGTTTCCTCTGAACCAATGGTCTGTTCGCTTTAAAATTTAGTTTTGCAGCTTTCTTGTGATGACCCAAAATAAGATTCATCGAAATTATGGCAAAATTTGCATATTTGTATTTTTGGGCAATTTTTGCCATTTTTGGTCCAAATTGAAACTGTGTATGCCATTACTTTCTAATTGGGTGTGCAGGTTCCTAGGAGTGACCTGAAGATGACTCGGTGAACTAAAGGCCAAATTTGCAAATTTGTGGTACTTTTTGCCATGCTTTCAAATTTGGTACACAGGTGAAATGTAGGTCATTCATTTACAGTCAAGTACTGCCTGTGTGAATGAGCAGATTATGATTGTGCTGTTCCAGGCTGAGGTGTTATTTATAGGAATGATGCAATGTTAGACGGTAATTGATATTCAACTGAATTTGACTTACATTGTATGTAACTCTTGTACTGTATAAACCCTATCAATTCACCCAGAAAAAAATAATTAATATTATCTTAAATAATTGAATTAATTAGGAAATCAACAAAGCCAAAATAATTTTAGTGTAGAATTATTAGAAAGTTCAACATTTTTGACAGTTTATAGTGAAATGTTTACCATTTTGGATGATTAAAACATGTAAAGGCACCTTTCCTGAATCCAGACTTTGACATATTCTGTACCGTCATGTATTGTTCTCTGTATGTTATCTAAAAGAAATTGCTCATAATAGTTTGTCATGATAGGTTGGCCAAATAAAGAAAGATAGAGACGGCTCCTATTTCCAGTTGTGATCAACTTGATAAGGATTAAATAAAATTACATTTTGAGGTAAAAAATAGAGTGGTCAATTAAAAGAGTGGTCAAAGTGATAGGATTTTTATGGTAAAGCTGGGCTATAATATTCCTCATGTTCTATTTATAGCAATTATGCAATCTGTGTAAACAGTGCAATGAAAGAGTTACATGATTCCTTATAATGTTTTTGATGACCTTGAACTTCTTAAGTTGAAAACATTTGTCTCTTCAGTGTGCTTTCTCTGAGTACGTACAGTCTCAACTTATTCAACAGAACTTACTTGCAATGTTAATTTGAGAGTTAAAATGTGCTTGGTTAATAGGATGAAAATACTGATAAAGTTAACAAGCTGAAATTCTTTATAACCTGACAGATATTCTGGGTTTTTTTGACATATGTTGACAAGCAAGGCATGTTTACTTTAATTAGAATGTAATTAACTCTTGTTTATATTATTATAAGCAGTAGTACCAGGTATCAAGTTGAACAAGCTGATATTGATAGGTTGGGCGGCTGTTGAAGGTTAAAAGCTGTAAAAATAAATGTATGTATGTATGCATGTCTATCTGTAGTCTGTCTGTCTGTATGTATGTATGTATGTATGCATGCATGCATGCATGCATGTATGCATGTATGTAATATGTATGTCCATACACATTAAAAACTCCTAAACCGCAGCACCTAGGCTCTTTATAGTGATTTTAGTTACATTTCTTCAAATTGTGGTGAAATGTTGAAAGTTGTATTTTTGAGGCGATTTTCCCATTTTTGGTCAAAAAATCTTATTTTCTGAAAGTGCTCATCCCATTGCCTTGAAAACTTGTATGTATTATCCCAGGGTTTGCCTTTGTCAGATTCGTTCAAATTGTGGTGAGATTTTCATATTTGTATTGTTGGGGCAATTATTCCCATTTTTTGTCAAAAAAATCATTTTCTCCCAAAGTATTTGTTGGATTGCTTTAAAACATGGTAGTCTTGATCCTAGGGTTGTTTTCTGTCAGATATGTAAAAGTCATTATGACATGGAGCATTTCATATTGCTGGGGTATAAGATTAATTTGGACTTACAATGGAATTTCCTTAGTAATCAACCTGTAGGAATGCAATGTCATGTGTGTACTGGTACTTAGTATTTCTGTAAAATGGGAGCACAGTGTCATTGACACTATTTTTATTTTGTTCTGTTTATGTGTGTTTTCATGTACAGGAAAGGTTGGGTCATGGAAGGACAGGCTGACGGCAGAAGAGAATAAAGCAGTAGAGGATACGTTCAGAAGTCGACTGCAGACAATTGGTTTTGAGCCTGTTTACGAAATCGACCAGTAAATGACATAGAAGCACGACACTAACCGCGATGGACGTATTATGTCGCCGTTTGACGGTGATCTGGTGTGGCTGCAAACACCAAACATATTGAGTGTGACCCAATTTTTATTTGATCAGGAGTGAACGATTAATTTTTCTTCACTGTATGAGCGGCGGGTTGGCGTAGATTTTATCACAGACCCTCGTTGGCTAGACAATGTGACTAGATGCTTTCAGCCCCTCCTCTCGCCCGGTAATGGTGAGACAGCAAAATAGCTCAAATAATTTGGGGCTAATGTGCAGCATCTAAGAAGCTGTTATCCAATTGGGAAGCCGAATCTTACCGTTATAATTAAAACAATGCAAATAGACTCCCTAAGTCGCTGTGAATAGTGACAATGGGCCAATCAGAGATAACCTTATTAGCACGCTGCACATCAGCAGATAATTTGTATCGCTCAATGCTAACAAAATAAATCCAGGTTAAGTAGGAAGTCTCAACAAGCCTTGCAATGCATGTGGGCATCTCGTGGTCTCATTGTTGAGCGATACATCAAATGTAAGGCAGAGGCTAGAAGTTGAATAAGCCAAAACATTTAAGTGATGGCAAATATCATATTTGTGCCCGAGATGGAACCCACACTTCCTGTTTGAATGTAAATATACACAAAATTGGTAAAAATATGTTTTTCATTCAATATTGTCAGAAAACACTGTATTTTGCACAACACCAATATCAAAAGATCAGTAATGCAACATCAAATATTGTGTGCAATATCACTTCTTGTGTGAAATACACGATTTTGAAGATTCAAACTCAGGTACTCTCGATGAGATTAAGGTTACACCTCAATCTCATGACATGCAGCTCAAATTCTATCTTCAGGGATGAATACGTAGTAGTCCGTGGGCTAGAGGGGGTCTACGTGCACCCCCGCCACAGGATAACAAACCTGTATTTTTCAGAACCCTTGGGATCCCTAGAATACGAAATGGAATTTTAACAGAAAAATATAGGGACGCAATAGCTGTTATGGTCTGTTTTGAAGGGTACCGCAAAATCACGATTTTCCAAGCCAAATGCATTTTCGTCAAATCTGTCTTCTTGTAAGTCATGTGCTGAGCTCATTTTTTAACATAACCTCAATTGTTTGGTATCATTAGAAAGGGAATTTATTCTTCTTTAAGATGACATATTGCATTATGCAATATCTTCGACAGTTTTTGTCAAATATAACAAAAACTTACCCCTTACCCCAAAATTTAACATTACAAATTACAGAAAATCTCAAATTCTACCAATTTTTTAGCTAGGCATAAGAAAAAATGCAATGCTTTGTCTGAAATCTGTTTTATTTGATAGAGGGACATGTCAGAATTATGAAATAGACTTTTAACAGAAAAAATATTGGGAATCTACATCTGTAACAGTCATATTTTGAAGGGTACCGCAAAATCATAGTGTTGCAGATTTGCATGCATTTTTGTTAAATTTGTCTTCTTATAAGTTATCTGCTGAGCTTGTTTTTGAATACAACCTGGCTTGTTAGGTATCATTAGAGAGATAATTTACTAATCTTTAGAACGACATATTGTAACATGCATTATCTTCTATACTTTTCATGATATATAACCAAAACTTACCCCATACCCCAAAGTTTACATTGAAAATTGCAGTCATATCTAAAACCAAATTCTACCATTTTTTTGCTTGACACAAAAAATCTGGCCGTTTTTGCTATTAAATCTATTTTATTTGTTACAAGGACATGTCAGAATTATGAAATAGACTTTTAACAGAAAAATATTGGGAATCTACATCTGTAACAGTCATATTTTGAAGGGTACCGCAAAATCATAGTGTAGCAGATTTGCATGCATTTTTGTTAAATTTGTCTTCTTATAAGTTATCTGCTGAGCTTGTTTTTGAATACAACCTGGCTTGTTAGGTATCATAAGAGAGATAATTTACTAATCTTTAGAACGACATATTGTAACATGCATTATCTTCTATATTTTTCATGATATATAACCAAAACTTACCCCATACCCCAAAGTTTACATTAAAAATTTCAGTCATAGCTAAAACCAAATTCTACCATTTTTTTAGCTTGACACAAAAATCTGGCCGTTTTTGCTATTAAATCTATTTTATTTGTTACAAGGACATGTCAGAATTATGAAATAGACTTTTAACAGAAAAAATATTGGGAATCTACATCTGTAACAGTCATATTTTGAAGGGTACCGCAAAATCATAGTGTAGCAGATTTGCATGCATTTTTGTTAAATTTGTCTTCTTATAAGTTATCTGCTGAGCTTGTTTTTGAATACAACCTGGCTTGTTAGGTATCATAAGAGAGATAATTTACTAATCTTTAGAACGACATATTGTAACATGCAGTATCATCTATATTTTCATGATATATAACCAAAACTTACCCCATACCCCAAAGTTTACATTAAAAATTTCAGTCATAGCTAAAACCAAATTCTACCATTTTTTTTAGCTTGACACAAAAAATCTGGCCGTTTTTGCTATTAAATCTATTTTATTTGTTACAGGAACATGTCAGAATTATGAAATAGACTTTTAACAGAAAAAATATTGGGAATCTACATCTGTAACAGTCATATTTTGAAGGGTACCGCAAAATCATAGTGTAGCAGATTTGCATGCATTTTTGTTAAAACTGTCTTCTTATAAGTTATCTGCTGAGCTTGATTTTGAATATAACCTGGCTTGTTAGGTATCATAAGAGAGATAATTTACTAATCTTTAATATGACATATTGTAACATGCAATATCTTCTATACTTTTCATGATATATAACCAAAACTTACCCCATACCCCAAAGTTTACATTGAAAATTTCAGTCATAGCTAAAACCAAATTCTACCATTTTTTTACCTAGACATATAAAATCTGGCCGTTTTTGCTATTAAATCTATTTCATTTGGTACAGGAACATGTAAGAAATATGAAATAGACTTTAAACAGAAAGAATATTGGGATTCTATGGCTGTAACAGGCATATTCTGTGGAGTACTGCATAATCACAGCAGTGCAGACTCATATGTGTTTTGTTAACTTTGTCCCATTGTAGGTCATCTGCTGCGCTTATTTTATCACATAACCATGTTATTTTGGTACCATTGAAAAGCTAATTTACTACTTTTAAAATGACATATTGTTATATGCCATATCTTATATAGTTTTTCATGGCATATGACGAAAACTTACCCCATACCACAAAGTTTATATCGAAAATTACTTTCGTAGCTATCGTCAAATTCTACCAATTTTCTAGCTAGACATAACAAATAAGGCAATGCTTTATATGAAATCTTTTTATTTGGTATGGGGAATGTCAGAAATATGAAATAGACTTTTAACAGAAAATATATTGGGACTCTACAGCTGTAACAGTCATATTTTGAAGGGTCCCGCAAAATCACAGTATTGCCAACTCGCTTGCTTTTTTGTTAAATCTGTCTTCTTAAAAGTCATCTGCTGAGCTTGATTTTTGACATAACCTGACTTGTTAGGTATCAATAGAAAGGTAATTTACTAGTCTTTAAAATGACATATTGTAATATGCAATGTCTTGTTTAGGTTTCATGAAATAGGACCAAAGCTTACCCCATACCCCAAGGTTTACACAGCAAATTACGGCAAATCTGAAACTCTACCATTTTTTACAATTTATTAACTTTAAATACCAAAGGCAATGCTTGTATGCAATCTATGAAATATGTGTTTTTGTTAAAAAAAGTATGTTAAAATATGAAATTAACTTTTAACAGGAACATAATATGATTTTGTAGCCTTTTGGATCATATTTGGAGGGGTACCCAGGTATCAGGGCAAATTTGCCGAAACACATACATTTGCAATATATGGGTTCCCCCTCCAAAAATGATCCAAATGGCTACTAAATTGTATCATCTTCCCGTTAAAAGTTAGTTTTATACTTGTGACATACTTTTGTAACAAATAAATTATGTGCAGCAAAAAATGGTAGAATTTAAGATAAGCTGTAATTTGCGATTTGAACTTTTTGGGTATGGGGTAAAGTTTGACCATATTCCAGGAAAACTATGAATGACATTGTATATTACAATATGTCATCTTAAAGAAGAATAAATTTTCCTACTAATGATACCTCACAAGCCAGGTTGTGTCACAAAATAAGTTCAGTAGATGACTTACAAGAAGAAGAATTTAACAAAAAAGGTGCCAGTTTGCGGTACTGCGATTTTGCATTTCCCTTCAAAATATGGCTGTCACAACTATACAGTCCAAATATTTTTTCTGTTAAAAGTCTATTTCATACTTCTGACATGACCCAGTACCATATACGACAGATTTAATACCGAAACAGAGCTATTTTTATCATGTCTAGCTAAAATTCACAGATATTGATCATGTTATCTATGACAGTACTTTCAATATAAACCTTGGGGTATGGGGTACGTTTTGGTCATATTCCATGAAAACTATACAAGATATTGCCTGTTACAATATGTCATTGTAAAGACTATTCAATTATCTTTTCAATGATACTAAACAAACCTGGTTATAATCAATAACAAGCTCATTAGACGACTTATAAGATGACAGATTTAACAAAAACGCATGCAAATCAGGAATACTGATATTTTGCTGTACCCTTCAAAATATAGCTGTTACAGCTATAGAATCCCAATATTTTTTCTGTTAAAAGTTCATTTCATATTTCTGATATGGCCAAGCACAAAATAAAACAGATTTCATACAAAAAATTGCCTAATTTTTATGTTTGCGTAAAAAAAATGCTTGAATTTGACATTAGCTATGACAGTAGTTTTCGATGTAAATTTTGGGGTATGGGGTAAGTTTTGGTCATATTTGATAAAAATCTGTACAAGATATTGCATGTTACAATATGTCTTTTTAAAGACTAGTAAATAATCTTACTTATGATACCTAACAAGCCAGGTTATATTCAAATACAAGCTCAGCAGATGACTTAAAAGACGATAGATTCAACAAAAATGCACGCAAATCTGGAATACTGAGATTTTGCTGTACCCTTCAAAATCTGACTGTTACAACTATAGAATTCCAATCTTTTTTCTCTTAAAAGTCTATTTTATATTTTTGACATGATCCGTTACCGAATGAAATAGATTTCATACAAATAAATGCCGGAATTTATATGTCTAGGTAAAGAAAATGGTAGAATTTGATTTCAGCTATGACTGAAATTTTCAATGAAAACTTTGGGGTAAGGGGTAAGTTTTGGTTATATACAATGAAAATTATAGAAGATACTGCATGTTACAACATGTCATTCTAAAGATTAGTAAATTATCTCTCTAATGATACCTAACAAGCCAGGTTGTATTCAAAAACAAGCTCAGCAGATAACTTATAAGAAGACAAATTTAACAAAAATGCATGCAAATCTGCTACACTATGATTTTGTAGTACCCTTCAAAATATGACTGTTACAGATGTAGATTCCCAATATTTTTTTCTGTTAAAAGTCTATTTCATAATTCTGACATGTCCTTGTAACAAATAAAATAGATTTAATAGCAAAAACGGCCAGATTTTTTGTGTCAAGCAAAAAAAATGGTAGAATTTGGTTTTAGCTATGACTGAAATTTTTAATGTAAACTTTGGGGTATGGGGTGAGTTTTGGTTATATATCATGAAAAATATAGAAGATAATGCATGTTACAATATGTCGTTCTAAAGATTAGTAAATTATCTCTCTAATGATACCTAACAAGCCAGGTGGTATTCAAAAACAAGCTCACCAGATAACTTATAAGAAGACAAATTTAACAAAAATGCATGCAAATCTGCTACACTATGATTTTGCGGTACCCTTCAAAATATGACTGTTACAGATGTAGATTCCCAATATTTTTTCTGTTAAAAGTCTATTTCATAATTCTGACATGTCCTTGTAACAAATAAAATAGATTTAATAGCAAAAACGGCCAGATTTTTGTGTCAGGCAAAAAAATGGTAGAATTTGGTTTTAGCTATGACTGAAATTTTTAATGTAAACTTTGGGGTATGGGGTAAGTTTTGGTTATATATCATGAAAACTATAGATGATACTGCATGTTACAATATGTCATTCTAAGATTAGTAAATTATCTCTCTAATGATACCTAACAAGCCAGGTTGTATTCAAAAAACAAGCTCACCAGATAACTTATAAGAAGACAAATTTAACAAAAATGCATGCAAATCTGCAACACTATTATTTTGCAGTACCCTTCAAAATATGACTGTTACAGATGTAGATTCCCAATATTTTTTCTGTTAAAAGTCTATTTCATAATTCTGACATGTTCCTCTATCAAATAAAACAGATTTCAGACAAAGCATTGCATTTTTTCTTATGCCTAGCTAAAAAATTGGTAGAATTTGAGATTTTCTGTAATTTGTAATGTTAAATTTTGGGGTAAGGGGTAAGTTTTTGTTATATTTGACAAAACTGTCGAAGATATTGCATAATGCAATATGTCATCTTAAAGAAGAATAAATTCCCTTTCTAATGATACCAAACAATTGAGGTTATGAAAAAAATGAGCTCAGCACATGACTTACAAGAAGACAGATTTGATGAAAATGCATTTGGCTTGGAAAATCGTGATTTTGCGGTACCCTTCAAAACATGACCATAACAGCTATTGCGTCCCTATATTTTTTCTGTTAAAATTCCATTTCGTATTCTAGGGATCCCAAGGGTTCTGAAAAATACAGGTTTGTTATCCTGTGGCGGGGGTGCACGTAGACCCCCTCTAGCCCACGGACTAATACGTAGTCCTTTTACCGTACGATGAGCAAAGCAGATGATATTAATGCCCAAGTTTTCAAATCTAACAAGGCCTGAAAACTTGGTCATAATATCTACCTTTGCATTCAAATCTACCAAGGCTTGAATAAGTTGTCCTTTCCTTCGGACGATGAACAAAGTCGATGATATTATGACCAAGTTTTCAAGCCTTCTTAGATGTGAAGATAAAGGGTGCGTCTTGGAGGCATTCCTGTAACGATATTGCTTTATTGATATTTCTTTTCTCATCTTTCAGGTCAAATAGCTTTTTTCAGATTTATGCTTTGTGCTTTTTTTTTACATAAAATAATAACAGTTATATAGATACTGTCTTGGTCTTCTATTTTTTTAAATTTATTCTTTGTGCTTTTTTGTTATCATAACATATTAACAGTTATGTAGATACATTCTTGGTCTTTAAAGGGATATAGTCGTCGGAACTGCGCTCAGAGGTCGCATGGGACCCATACGATTCATGGCAACAATGTATCCAAGGCACAATGGTGATTGATGACAGTTAAAAACATGTCTGTCATAATCTATCATCGTATAATTTAAATGTTGCAGCTATGATGATGAGGTGCATCTTGATATCATGCACGAAATACATTGTTTGTAAACAAGAAACTCGCACAGGCGCAGTTCCGACGACTATATCCCTTTAATGTTGTAATAAATTTAGCTTTCAACAAAAAAGCTGTATGTACTTGATAGTACCTTTTAAAGCATGTTACCCCAATACAATGTCAGACCACCTTTGGGATTTAAGGTCAAGGTCATGATTAGGTATTTTAGAGTTCAATACACTTTCCCTCTTGAACATTTGGTGCTTCATTTCAGGTAGTATATTTCCGTTCATAATCTATTGTTTATCCTATTCTAGACACTGGGATCATCTCAAAACATTCATGAAGGTCACGAACACTGTAGCATCCAATTAGCTATAACTTTTGATATATTTTTCATAATTTTTGATATAAAGTACAGCTACTTATTCTACTGTCAAATGTGTTTTGTTAAACTTCTGAACACAGCCGCTCTATGTGTGTCATGGCCAATGGTATTGTTGACAACTGAATTTAACTCTGGACCAGAATTCATTTGTCATTGGTAACATTGCATATTGCACGCAGTGCATTGTGTTTGCGTGGCCAATATTAAGTGTTTCAACATACTGTTTGAGTGAAGAAGATGAAGAAATGTGGCAGTGTACTCGTTTCTAGAGTACAAATGATGAAAATATTATCAAAAGTTACAATATTGACCCTGTAAGTAATTCAACAGTTCCTTCAAGAATTCCTTCAAGATTTCCTGTAATTATAGAATTTATATCACAATCAACTAATGGACCTATAGGTTAAAAGTTAACAAGTTAGTAGGCCATGTCACAACTCTTCATTTTTCAAATGGTACACCTATAGTAATTTCAGGGGTGTTTTTGCATGGAGGTAAAAATGATATTATGCCAATTATCACAAAGGCAGTAGTCACACAGTAATACAGGGTACTTTATGTTTAAAGATTCTCAAATGCACTCTGCAGTTGTATGACCATGCATCTGCTCGATTTAAGGTAAAATGTCTGATATTAAAACATTGTACAAGCATATTGTACTACAAGGTGGTAAGTGAGGCAAAATGGTCATACAGCCGTTTCTTTTCAGAGGAAATGAAAATAAAAACATTCTGGACAAATTCGGTATTCTTGAACTAATCTTTACTTCATACAGCTTCTAAAGGTTTCACAAGGAGATCAGAAAAGTACTCAAAAAATTAATGTCTTTATATACCTCAGGCTAAAATGTTTAATGTTTTACTTCACTGCACAACACTGCCCTCTTAGGTCAACTGTGAATCTGCCTTTGCTTGACACTTGGCTATATTTTCAATACACACTGCTAGTCTTAGAGTATGAGTCTTAGAGTATGAGTCTTAGAATAGGCTTTGCTCGACAAACATTTATTACAACAAGCGTAAAATTTTCTACCCGTGACCTAATTTGATATTACAATACTGTTATGTAGGTCATTCCCCCCACACTCATCATGACCTGAGTTCAATTAGTCTAGAACTTCTCAAGGTCACTGCCCTTAATGACCTCACAACCTTGAATTCAATTAGTCATGTTTGGAATGTTCTGGAAAGTTGATTAGTTGTGTAAGGGAGATAATTTTAGAACAGTAATTAGCATGTCAATAAAAGTTCTAGATTGTTCTTATATGCCTTTATAAAAGGGACGTGCTCAGCTTCCAGTCAGACTTTTGGGATCGTGTCTCTTGTGTGTTACTAAACTCCAGCAGTAGTCATTCTCAAGACTTTTCAAGACCTTCACTGCCAACGCTGGATTTATACTGTGGACTTTGTGCAGCTTCAAGCCTGCAAGGACTGTTCATTCATCCAACTGACTGTTACAACTCTGAGACTGGAGCTTTGCCGTCCCAGCTGAGATAAGTAGTCTGTACACTTTTAAAGCTTGTACTCTATCCCTGACTTAGCAATTAGTTTTATTTTCGTAATAAATTTTGTTTAAACGTTAACTGCTGAGTTCACCCTTTTGTTCGTCTTCTCTGCACGTAACAAATTGGGGGCTCGTCCGGGAGACGAATATTTTGAGCCGTTTGACAACATTTTGACAGCCTTTTCAAAACTACTGTATACTGTGAACTCAGCGAAATTTAATCATGGCGGAATTTAAACCAGAGGAAATGGATGACCTTGATCAGGACACATTTGATTCCCTCAGAAAAGACGACCTCATAGCACTGGCCAATTTCCTTAAAGTAGAAGTCAAAAGATCCATGCGCAAGAGGGAAATACAGTACATTATTGCAAAACATTTAGTTGATTTAGGCCAATTTGAGGAATCCACCTTGAAAGATTATGAGCCCGAGTCTACTTTTGAACTAAGAAAACTAGAAATACAGGCAGATTTGGAAATTAAGAAAATGGAATTACAAATGAAAGAAAAAGAAAGGCAGGAAAGATTAGAAATGGAAGAAAGACAGAGAGAAAAAGAATTGCGATTAGAAGAACAGCGATTGCAGGTAGAAATAAAACGTTTAGAGCTTGGACAGTCAGGAAAATTCTTCCCTTCAGACAATTTTGACATCACTAAGCATTTCAGGTTAGTTCCCCCTTTCAAGAAAAAGATGTTGATAAATATTTCCTACATTTTGAGAAAATTGCTCAGAGTCTGAACTGGCCTAAGGAGTCCTGGTCTATGCTTTTGCAGAGTGCTTTGGTGGGTAAAGCCAGAGAAATTTACATTCAGTTGTCAGTAGAGCAGGCTTCAAATTATGATTCTGTGAAGGAATTAATTCTCAAGGGCTATGAGTTGGTGCCTGAAGCTTACCGTCAGAAATTTAGGGATTGTGAGAAGGTGAAAGATCAAACTTACGTTGAATTTGCTCGAACAAAAGAACAACTGTTTGATCGTTGGTGTTCTTCTGAAAAGGTCAGTCAGAATTATGACAAATTACGACAACTTGTTTTGATTGAGGAATTTAAAAGGTGCATCCGGAGTGACATCAAGACGTTTATCAATGAACAAAAGGCAGATACATTGGAGGTTGCTGCACGTTTGGCCGATGATTATTCATTGACCCACAAATCTTCATTTCTCAGCAAGCCGTCCAAGTCCTTTTTATACAGAAATAATGCAGGTAAATGTAACTCCTCCTTTTCATCCAAGAATTTCTCAAGGGAGAGTAGGAAATCAAATGACATCACTTCACAAAATTCAAGTTATACTCGGACATCATCAGATCCCAAGTCTAAATCTTCTTCTGATGAACAGTTTGGTACACTTTCTTGTTATTATTTTAAGAAAGACGGCCATTTAATGTCAGATGTTTCAAGTTGAAAAGAAAACGTGAAGGTCAAAGTGGTCAAAGTGGATCTAAGCCCACCGGCTTTATTTCTTCATCAACTCAATTAGAGTCTAATAATGTGTGTAACACATTTTCTGAGGTTAAACCCCTCTTATCCCCAATTAATGAGGTCAAGGTCAATTCTTCACAAGATAGCATTATGGGTATTTTCGAACCATTTATTCATGATGGTTTTATATCACTTTCTAGTGATTTTTCTTCCGCTACCCCTGTCAAAATTTTAAGAGATACCGGGGCTTCCCAGTCTCTTTTGTTGGCAGATACCCTGCCGTTTTCTGAAAAGTCATTTTCAGGTTCTAAAGTTCTTATTAAGGGGGTAGATTGCAATGACTTCATTCCTGTTCCTCTCCATAATGTCTATTTGTCTTCGGACTTTGTTTCTGGACCTGTGACTTTAGGTATTAGGCCTTTTTTGCCTTTCGAAGGGATTCACCTTCTTCTTGGAAACGACCTTGCTGGGGACAAGGTCATTACTAATCCACTTGTGACTGATAATCCTAGTTTAGATCAGGATCCAGAGCCAATTGAACAAGAGATACCCGATTTATTTCCTTCATGTGCCATTACTCGAGCCATGTCAAAGAAAACTTCTGAGAATCAAAATACTCTCAAAATAATGTCACAGATGTTGACTTAAATGACACCTTTCTCAGTCAGGTGTTTGACACGGATCATTCCGTTATCCCTCGTGGATGTGAAACTTCCAGTAAAACTTCTGCTGACCAAAGTCAGACATTTTCTAGATCAAATCTCATTGCAGAACAACACAAAGACCCAGATATTTTGTCTTTGTTTGACAGGGTAGATGATGAAGGTAAAACTTCAGATAGCTCTGTTTCCTATTATACAAAATCTGGTATTCTCATGCGTAATGGAGACCTCCAGATGTTTTGGTTGATGACGATTGGGCTATAAAACATCAAATTGTGGTTCCAAAGCCCTATCGTGCTGAAATATTGCGCCTGGCCCATGAAACGCCCTGGGCTGGTCACTTAGGAGTCAGGAAAACTTATGATAAAATTCTCGGTCACTTTTATTGGCATAATCTCAGGCAGGATGTAGCACATTTCTGTAAAACTTGTCACACATGTCAAATGGTAGGAAAGCCAAATCAGACCATTCCAAAGGCCCCTTTACAGCCAATTCCTGCATTTCAAGAACCATTTAGTAGGATTCTAATAGACTGTGTTGGGCCCCTACCAAAAACAAGATCAGGAAATGAGTACATGCTGACAATAATGTGTACATCAACTCGGTTCCAAGAAGCCATACCACTGAAAAATATAAAGACAAAGACTATAGTGAAAGCTTTAGTCAAATTTTTCACTTTATTTGGCCTCCCCAAATGTGTCCAGTCCGATCAAGGCTCAAACTTTATGTCTGGTATTTTTCAACAAGTAATGGATCAGCTAGGCATTAAACAGTATAGGTCATCCGCCTATCATCCAGAAAGTCAGGGTGCTCTTGAGCGATTTCATCAAACTTTGAAAAACATGATTAGGACCTACTGTTTTGACACAGAGAAGCAGTGGGATGAAGGAATTCATTTTCTGCTCTTTGCTGTTAGAGAGTCAATTCAAGAGTCTCTTGGTTTTTAGCCCATTTGAGCTTGTATTTGGACATACAGTCCGTGGCCCACTTAAGCTCGTTAAAGAGAAATTCCTGTCTGACGACGATGATTGTCTGAATATTTTGCAATATGTGTCAGATTTTCGTACAAAACTCTCTAAAGCATGTGAATTAGCCAGAGAAATCTTGAGTCATCTCAGCAGTCAATGAAAACCAGATATGATAAAAGCACCTCAAAACGGAAGTTTGAACCAGGTCAAAAAGTTCTTGTTCTACTTCCAATTCCTGGCAAACCACTCCATGCTCGTTACTTTGGGCCATACCTAATTGATAAGAAATTGAGTGATTTAAATTACATCATAATAACACCTGACAGGCGAAAACAAAAACAGCTATGTCACATAAATATGCTTAAGCCATATTTAGATAGGGATAATCCTACTAAGACAAAGCCTGTCAGTGCAGTCAGTTCAAACCATTATGAGATAGTGATACTGAAACTGACTTAAGTGAAAATACTCTAAACTCAAAGCTGGGCTCGGTCAAGCTTCAGAACTCAGAAATCCTGGAGAAGCTGGAGTCTACAAAGTTGGCACACCTCCAGCCAGAACAACAACAACAGGTGAAAGAACTGCTCCACGAATATAAACACCTGTTTCAAGATGTTCCAACGAGGACAAACGTCATCTATCACGACGTTGATGTTGGGGACAGTAAGCCTGTAAAACAACATCCATACAGACTGAATCCAACAAAAGCAAATATCTCCAGGAAGAAGTCAAATACCTGCTGGACAATGACTTTATTGAACCCAGTAAAAGTAACTGGAGTTCGCCGTGCATACTTGTTCCCAAATCAGATCACAGTTATCGTATGTGCACGGACTTTAGGAAGGTCAACACTTTAACAAAGACAGACACTTTCCCAATCCCGAGGATTGATGACTGCATCGACCGAGTGGGAAAAGCCAAGTATGTGACGAAATTTGACCTACTGAAGGGATTTTGGCAAGTCCCTCTGACGGATCGTGCTCGTGAAATATCCGCCTTTGTTACACCAGACGGATTGTTCCAGTACAAGGTGATGCCATTCGGAATGAAGAACTCTCCGGCAACGTTCCAACGGATGATCAACGACGTCATATCCGGGCTAGACGGTGTGCAGCTTACGTTGACGACGTCGTCCTGTATAGTGACACCTGGGAGGAACACATTAGGCTCATGCGGAAGTTCTTTGAGAGACTGAGTAAAGCAATGTTGACTGTCAACCTCGCCAAATCTGAGTTTGGTTGGGCGAGGGTAACTTACCTCGGACATACTGTAGGACAGGGTGAGGTAAAACCTGTTGATGCTAAAATCAGTGCCATTTCAAGTTTTCCCATACCAAACTGCAAACGACAACTGATGCGCTTTCTCGGTATGGCTGGTTACTACAGAAAATTCTGTCCAAATTTCTCCACAATTACTGAGCCTTTGACTAACTTACTTAAAAAGAAGTAAAGTTTGTTTGGTCAGAGCAATGCCAACAGGCATTTGATACACTTAAAGCCATACTGCAAAGTGCTCCAGTGTTGTCTGCACCAGATTTCACTTTGCCATTCAAATTAGCTGTGGATGCTAGTGATACGGCTGCTGGTGCTGTTTTATTGCAAGAGGATAGTCATGGTATAGATCATCCTGTTTGCTATTTTTCGCGCAAATTTAACAAATCCCAGAGAAACTACTCTACAATTGAAAAAGAGTGTTTATCTTTGATATTAGCTTACAGCATTTTGAAGTTTATGTTACTTCTTCAAATCAGCCAATAGTGGTTTATATTGATCACAACCCTCTTGTTTTTCTGCAGAAAATTTAAAGGCAAAAATCAGAGATTGCTAAGATGGAGTTTAATGTTACAGGAGTTTAATCTTGACATTAGACATATCAAAGGCAGAGACAATTTAATTGCAGACTGTCTCTCTCGTATTTAGAGTTTATTGTTGTTCACTTTCAAGAAATTTTATTGTTGTTCACTTTCAAGAAATTTTACTTTAGAGTAAAACAAAATTTGAGTACTTAAATCCTTTCAAGATTACATTTGTAAAAGAAAGATTTTTCTTTGAAAAATTTTCTTTTTTGAAGAGGGGGTGTGTTATGTAGGTCATTTCCCCCCACACTCATCATGACCTGAGTTCAATTAGTCTAGAACATTCTCAAGGTCACTGCCCTTAATGACCTCACAACCTTGAATTCAATTAGTCATGTTTGGAATGTTCTGGAAAGTTGATTAGTTGTGTAAGGGAGATAATTTTAGAACAGTATTAGCATGTCAATAAAAGTTCTAGATTGTTCTTATATGCCTTTATAAAAGGACGTGCTCAGCTTCCAGTCAGACTTTTGGGATCGTGTCTCTTGTGTGTTACTAAACTCCAGCAGTAGTCATTCTCAAGACTTTTCAAAACCTTCACTGCCAACGCTGGATTTATACTGTGGACTTTGTGCAGCTTCAAGCCTGCAAGGACTGTTCATTCATCCAACTGACTGTTACAACTCTGAGACTGGAGCTTTGCCGTCCCAGCTGAGATAAGTAGTCTGTACACTTTTAAAGCTTGTACTCTATCCCTGACTTAGCAATTAGTTTTATTTTCGTAATAAATTTTGTTTAAACGTTAACTGCTGAGTTCACCCTTTTGTTCGTCTTCTCTGCACGTAACAATACATCTTCAGATCATAGAGTCATCAAACAACGGAAAGGTCACTCATCAAACAACAAAAACAGAATAGTTGGGTCATCATAACCAGACGGAGTGGAACAGACCTGAACACAAACGCCGGGTAAAAAAATATCCGATATCACCCCTTTCTTAATGCTCAACCAGTGCAACTCCATGAAAGGGGTCTTGGCCATTTTTTTAAACCGATGCCATCATGTCGTAAGCTTACTTTTGAGAAAGCTGAGAGTAGAGTGTAAGCTATGCGTATAAGACATCTTTTAAACATACGACAACCCAATAAGGCAATTTATCGGTGTTTTACTTTTTTGGAGGGGGATGGGGGGTTCAAGTCTCGTAGAGGTTTCACACTTCCAAACTATTGTTTATGGTGATGAGGTTTGAGGCCAAACACAGTGAATTTCTTTGTCATTTGCGTCCCTTGCGGATGGGCGTCTCTGAATGACTGCCCTCTAGAGTCTGCTAAAATCCTATCAATGTGACTACATTGGTTGCTGCCGCATTGCATATTATTTCTGTTATTTGTACAGTCTGTGTGTCCCGCACTTTAATGTCGGCAATTGGATTACTGGCATGATGGTAGGAAGTAAGTTTAGTGTACTAGAACAAAACTGTTGTACTTTGCAGCTTCATATGATTCAATAGCACCCCACGTTTGCTTAATCCTGCCCTTCAATTACTATTATATATCACAGTACTCGACCAAAGATGTCCACAGAGTTAGAACATTTCATTGAAAGCGAACAATCAAATAAAGCAATGCCTACAAATCAGTAACACAAAAATAAAGGGCGCTTCCAAGCAAAGAATTCTTGTGGAAAATTCAAGG
Organism: Ptychodera flava; assembly: GCF_041260155.1. NCBI lineage: Eukaryota > Metazoa > Hemichordata > Enteropneusta > Ptychoderidae > Ptychodera > Ptychodera flava. The sequence continues at coordinate 21,767,018 of NC_091933.1, read as the reverse complement.
CCTGAGAACTACCTCCGTAAGGGGAGAACCATTTGATTTCTGGGGGGGTATGGAGGAAGAGGGTATGGGAGCAAATTTTTTTTTCCTGTCAGAGTGACAGCAATTTTTTTTTTCTACTGTCAGACCTGCATCAATTTTTTTTTTCCAAATGGAGTAGCAGTGCAATTTTTTTTTATTGGTCTTCAAGTTTGTAATGCGTTGTATATAAGGGAGCCGTCATTATTGACGGCCTGAAACTCCGAAATTTCGAGTGACCCTCCCCCCTTCACCAACCATGATGAATTTGAGTACCTTCCTCTCTAACTCTGAAATTTTGACCATTCTCCACTTAGAAAAGTTAAATACCAATAGATGTAATTGTAAAATTTACAAAATACAGCAACAGTAAAGACCCTTCAAATCCTGATGTGCCTTGCTAGACTATCATCAGCTATCTCATGATGGTTCAAAAAGGTGAACACATCAAATGAAATTCAAAGTCACAATAAAATAAAGATATAAAAGATCACGCAGTATCTAATCATATAGTATATTGTTTAATTTGGATGGATATTATGACAGGGTTTTCACTAGGATATCTGACGGGCAGAATTTGAAAGTACAGGCGGAGAACATGAGAGAGGCTTAGGGGGAAAGTGTCACAGGGGCTTTCCCCTATCTTGCATGGAAATTTTTAAGATATCGATGTGTGCAATGGTGCAGTCTGGTGCAATCTGAGAGTTTTTTTAATTTGTTCACTAAGTGAAACTGTTAGAATACCCCAAGGGGAGAGCACGAGAGGGGGTTCCCCCTCTCGTCACTTGGAAATTTTGAGAAATTGATGTGTTTAATGCTGCAATCTGAGAGGAGTTTCAGTTTATTTTGCACTCGGTAAAACTGTTTGAAAATGACATTGAACACTGATATTTTTTACATTTTTTGCATGATCAGTTTTGAGTCACAATATTCAACAACCAAATAATGACAATACAATTTGTGAAAAACAGTTCTGTTTGCCAGAGACTGAAGACAAATGAATATACAGGAACGGAAAATCTGTGACCTTCTCGTGTCATTTCTCCAGCTGCCAGCTTCTAATGAAAAGCCTCAGTATGGTATGTTTGCGATCCGGTGTTTGTGGTCAGAAAAACAAGGCTCACACATTGTATTTCATTATATTTTGTTTTTCCTCAATTTTTCATTGTCAAGGTACATCTTTCTAACAAATTTATATTGAGAAAATATATATTGGTTTTAACACTAGTTTATTGACTCCTGTCTTGTGTTTTAAATTTTCACAATTTACAGAAGTCAAATAGTCCCCTTTAGATAGTGCCTATGCCATTGAGATATTGCAACAGAAATCCTGAAAATGATTTCTTGGGTCAGAAATAGAAGGAAAACATTGAGTGTACTGAGGTGTAAAGTAGACCTATGGAGTGCATGCTTATATCATAAGTGCTAGGAAAAGAAACATCAGAATTGCTTGTGGTAAAACATTTGCGCCGCCTATGGCGGCGCGCTGGCAAAGAATACATGAGAATAAGGTTTCCAAATTTTGCTTATTTCTGGTGCATTGTGACAATTTTTTTTTCTCTTCTGTCTGTTATGACAATTTTTTTTTCTTAGGCCATGACAGGATCAATTTTTTTTTTCTTCTCTCTCACCTGGTGACAATTTTTTTTTTTCAAAATCCTCCATATCCCCCCCAGAAATCAAATGGTTCTCCCCTAACTGTTATGTTTGCGCCTCGACTCTTTTCTAATGTTCTCAACAAGTACCGCCACTGGAGAAAGCGCCCTCACAACTCAGTGTGCAAAAGTTGCTCTACATACAGACGAGGAGAACCTACATGTCTGTGCTCTACATAAAAGAAGCGGCCGAGTTACCGATATTCGAGTTCTCGCATGCCATTACGCGAGAACAATACAGGCACCAAATATGAGTTATGATAAGGTTGATAAAGTGCCACAGATAGCGAGTCACTAATTTGAGCAGTCTGAGGTCAAACAAGGGTAAATATCACGTGAAAGACCAGTTGCTTGCTTGGAAGTTCTACGGGTTGCTAGGTTCAAATCGCCGAAATTGATGCACACTTTCACGTTTCATGTCTTTAGTGTGAACCGCATAGTTTTGCCAAACTAAAGAATAACAAAATAGTATCGTTGACGGCAAGATCGACATGAAATATAAACAGTTAAAGGCAAGTTTAAAGAACACGGGAGCGATACCCGAAGGCGGCTGCGGTTGGTTTGTCATACTCTTGGTTTTCGTGTTTGTGTTTGTAGTCCGCCGTTAAATGTTAAATACCATCTTCCATGGACATTCTCATCGTAGTTTGTGTGCGCATTGACTCTAACGCTGGCACAGTATCATGGATAATCACTATTTGCATGTTTGTAACACAAGCTAGACGCATGTTCCATCGATTGGGCTTAATCTCTGTCATCTGTCGTCGCAGATAACAAAATATATCGCAAATCTGTATACACAAATAATATTGATTTATTGCTCACGTGAAAGTTATCTTTCGTTACAAGTGCCCAGTAATAGCTCTATTCAAGTTTGTTTTTCTCTTGAGCACTCGCTATCAATAGTAAAAAAGTCAGCATTTACATGTATCTCGCCGTATTCATCTGCACCATGTACTGTTATTGTTTCTAGAAACAGAAGGTTAAGGTACTGACTGGTTCAGTGTTTGTTGTCATTTTGATTATACCAGCTCGTATTTGTTAAGACAAGCAAGCAAAAACCCTTAGCTACTCAAAGCAAAGCTTTTTCTTGTGACCTCAGTAAATGAGCTACTTTATACTGAACCAACTAATCTTAGAGAAATCTGGTGGCTGCCTGATTGGCACTTGTTTTCACTTTGAAAGCTCTATAATGTGAATTGGTTACAGCTTGAGTTCGCAAGAAACATGCATCAGAATCTATAATTTTACCAATCATGCAGTTCTAGACTGTCAAGCCTCTGTTTCATTTTCATACAGTGGGAACTAATAAGTACTGTATTATCTGTAACAACTTGTATTGAATATTAACAGCAAAATACAAATGTCTAAGAATGTTATTGCCAAAAGGTATTGTTATTTGTGTCATATGAAAATTAATTAAGTCATGTTGTAGTTGGAACTTGAAAAACTGATGGTACAATTATGGAGTGACTTCTCAGCGCATTGAATGTGGACTGAATTTTGGAATGCTGGAAAGAACACTCCACTCTCCCATGACAGACGCGCACTCTGTGCAGTAAATCAAGTTTCAGGCGTCGACGTCTACTGGAGATGTAATAAGCTACACGTGCATTCCTTTACAGGCTTGTCCGTTCGTGTCGCACCCAAAGCGCATATATTTCCCGAGGGTATAGCTTACATGTCCGTCCCCAGGGGCGGGTGCGTGGTTGGGGTGTCTTGGTCTCAGCACAGGTTTCTTGTTGGCATTGTTTATTTTATTTAAATACGTTGGAGTATGATACTGCCAATAAAGATTTAGACTACCAACCTAAACTATTATATATCATATATTATATATTATATATATATCTTGGTCCTTTAGAACTGGTTTTCTAAAGATTTCTTGTTCTTCTTCACTGTATGCACAGTGTCATATATTTTCCTGTAATAATCTTACGCTGTTTTATCACGCGTGTTATTGCCTAATACACCAAGTCAAGCAAGTTTCAGTTAGGGAGCCTTCAGTAATTACAGGGGGGTTGGCCCGGGGAATTTCGCAAGCACCTGTACCGTAAATGTGACCCTCCCCCCACTCCTCCTGTCTAAAATGTGACCCTCCCCCTTGTCCGACATTCTAAAACTTGACCCCCCCCCCAACCACTGCGGTATTCTCCCTGGAATAAATAAAACAGTATCAGTATATTTACATAACAATTGGTTCAATTGTTATGTTAGGGACAAATTACAGAGGGAGGGCTGGTGTTTTTAGAGGGACAGTCGCAATTTATCATGCAAGAATTTTTCAGGAGATATGGTATGTCATAGAGTTTAGGGAGGGTCACCATATTTTGTGCAACTATAAGAAGGCAAGATGTAGCTGATTTAGTGCTTCATCCAAAAATATCAAATCATAATACATGGAGTCTATCAGGCAAATTATTGACAATTTGCCCCCACAAAACATGCTATATCTGTATTTTATACATGTTTGATAATGTATTTAAATGTACTTTGCTTGAATAGGGAAGTAAAATGAACATTTGTGTACAAGAAATTGATTTCTGAATTTCATCTAAAAAGTTGGTTCACTATCCATGGTGTTTATGATGAAATTATGAATAGTTTTTTCCAATACAAAAAATAGGTAAATCTTTGCATTTCTGTACTCTTGATTATTGATATTAATTTTCTTGATTAGACTAGAGTGGTTACAAGTCTATGGTTGTGTAAGAAATTTGATTTTGGAATTTCACCAAATGTCATTCAATACACTATGCATTGGGGTCTATGATGAAACTATGAATAATTTTTTTCAGTACAAAATTAGATAAATCTGTGCATTTATGCATGCTTGATTATTTAGATTATTGTTCTTGATTAGACTACAGTGGTTACAAGTCTATGGTTGTGCAAGAAATATGATTTCGGAATTTCATCAAAATGTCCATACACTATGCATTGGGGTCTATGATGAAACTATGAATAATTTTTTTTCAGTACAAAATTAGATAAATCTGTGCATTTATGCATGCTTGATTATTCACATTATTGTTCTTGATAAGACAAGAGTGGTAACAAGTCCATGGTTGTGCAAGAAATTTGATTTTGGAATTTCACCAAAATGTCCATACACTATGCATTCGGGTCTATGATGAAACTATGAATAATTATTTTTCAGTACAAAATTAGATAAATCTGTGCATTTATGTATGCTTGATTATTCACATTATTGTTCTTGATAAGACTAGAATGGTTACAAGTCCATGGTTGTGCAAGAAATTTGATTTTGGAATTTCACCAAAATGTCGATTCACTATGCATAGGGGTCTATGATGAAACTATGAATAATTTTTTTTCAGTACAAAATTAGATAAATCTGTGCATTTATGTATGCTTCATTATTAAGATTATTGTTCTTGATTAGACTAGAGTGGTTACAAGTCTATGGTTGTGTAAGAAATTTGATTTTGGAATCTCACCAATTGTCAATTTACTATGCATGGCGGTCTATAAGTGTGTGCGTATTTTGTTGGTGATTTCCTATTCAGGAAATATCACACGGACAATCAAAGTTTTGGCCATAATATCAGCTTCTGTCAAAAGTGACCCTCCCCCCAAGATAGGTTTATAAAAAGTGACCCTCCCCCTTGAACTGTTTTCTAAAAAGTGACCCACCCCCCCAATTCCCCCGGCCCACCCCCCCCTGTAATTACTGAAGGCTCCCTTACTAATCTGTGGACGCTGTCACAAGATTATCACCGGATTAACTTTGACAAAGTCAACAACGAACAGCACAAGCAGACTGTTATGTCCTTGCTGGTGCGTTGCTGGTGCGTTCGTTGTTGACTTTGTCAAAGTTAATCCGGTGATAATCTTGTGACAGCGTCAACAGATTAGTAACTTAGCCCTGCTTCCTTTGGTGCATTAGGCTAGGGCTATCAAATGTATCAGATGATAGACGCAAAATGGAGATAACTTTGCGAAAGATTGTCAAAGGACAAATACAAGACACAGCGAAGGAGAAAAAGAAATCTACGATATGACCATAACACCAAAGGTTGGCAGTATAAATCTTTATTGGTAATTGTATCATAGTCAAATGTATTATATGTAATATAAACAAGAAGAAACGTGCTGAGACAAAAACACCTCTACCCCCGCCCAACCCCAATGGACGGACATGTAAAATATCCTCTATGACATTTCCTTGAGAACTCTACCCTAATACTGTTTTCTAAGGAATTAGTTATAGTGCGTTGAAAAATTACACAGATATACAGAGATTGAGACTAGCTAATAACTAATGCGAATGTACCAGCCAAAGGCCAGCTCCGTTGACGATAAGTCACATAAAGGTTGTCACCCTGACGGAGAAAACAAATATAAGCCGGTATGTTGGCAATACTTTTGTGGGAAGCAATAAACGATTAAAATCGTAACATAGTGAACACATTGATGAAGACGGTACTTTTTATAGACAGTATTGGGGATCTATGTGGTGTCCCCCCCTCTACTGTCTACGGTTTACGAGAATATTTACGTGTGAAAGACTAGGAGGTAGCGTGGGCCGACGCAGGAGGTTCACATAATATCCTGACGGAAATTCCCTGACTTTCCCAACGAGACCGGAACTTTACTTGCATCATTCAAATTTTTGCCAGTTCAAATTGGCACGGATACAGGCCAACCCAAAGCACAAACACACGAGTGGGTTGGTCCGGGAACCTTAAAAATAACAGAGAACCGTGAGGGGGCTCTTGCTATTTTAATCCACGCAAATCACGCAGATATAACACTCAATTTGATTGGACAGAAAACAGTTCTTCAGAGTGACGTCTATTTCTAGCAAACACAAAAGTTATACCGTGAATATGATATGCGATACGTGTTTTTTTTTAAATTGCCAAATGCTAGCGCTACTGCCTCGTTGAGTATACTACAGTACAGTATGGCTGATACTAAAACTTTTATCATGCAAAGAGAAAAGTGCTGGACAAAAAAACCAAAAAAAAAACCCCCCAAACAAACAAACAAACAAAAAGAAAACAACAGAAAGTCAATGCTGTGAAGAGTTTATGGTACATATCTTGCATTGAAAATTGCTTTCATTGGGAGTTCTGAAAATTTTGGTAACTTTACAAGGGGCTGCGAAAAAGACGAATAAGTCTCATTTTATTCCTTCCCACCCCATCCCCAGCGGTAAATTGTGCTCTTTCCCTGAGCACCTGTGGTGAGACTAAATGAGACCTTGACTTTGTTATTGCATAAAGTGGACTTGATATGCAATCTTTTAAAAGGTCGAGCACCATCGACAAACTTGTTTGCGTAAATGCTGCAACGATATATAACACTGAGCGATTTTGGGTTTCTGCACTGCATGCGTTGAGATGAATAATAAGCAGCTAGCAGCTGGCCAGAACAAGTGGACTGCGCATGCGTAGAGTTGTCAGCGGTTTGTGCACAACGCTGATGTCGTTCGTTGTGCGTCTTGTACGCGGCGAGGAAGCGAACTCTGGAACGACCAAAGTGGTAAAACTTGGCTCTAGTCTAGATATCTCGGCAGCCTGCACAAAAAGGGTGCCAAATCAAGAAATCCCATCGCTGTCCGAATGGACCAACACGAGCAGTACCACTACTACGATGGCGTCCTCTTCCCTACCGACTATTTTCCTGCAACTGCTCTTGACGCCGTAAAGTCATTCAAGGTCAGGGAAGATGACCTATATGTCGTCACGTATCCGAAGTCTGGTAAGTGGGAAGTTGTCCATCGACACAGTTCGGACTTTCTCATGCAGTTTTGTTTGCGTCGACACACATGCACGTTCGGCGTGACCGGCCATTTATGATTTAGGGGTTAGGTTTTACCATACTGCAGAGAGTGCCGTCGTTAGTTTATATATCAGTCCCTCTATGTGGATAGAGGGACTGTGGTTTATATATCAGGCCATGGAGGTAGTATAGTACTACCACCTCCATGATCAGGCCTAACTTGGTCGAGTGAGTGGTAGTAGTTGTGAATCCGCAAGCGGTGCTGTGGCGTATCGATAGCGCTCGGGTCAGGGGTTGTGTCAGTGATGACGACGCCGGCCCTGCCAGAACCCGAGCAAGATCAACACACGGCCGAGCCACAGCACTAAAGTAAAGTTGGCGTCGTCCTCATCCTCAAGTGACCTTTGTAGTTGCCGTAACGCTACTCAGCGTCAGCTTCAGCGTCACATCCGAAGAATGCCTATGTGACTCTACCAAGGCCCGATGACGGATAAATGAAGATTATGATAAACATTCGCCCAAAACTTCGAAAAACTGTTGTCTTTCAAATTTCAGTTGGCAAATATTTTAAGAGAAGAATACATACCCTATCTCATAAAGACTCATTTTTTGGTAATGTTTGTCATTTTCAGTCCATGTGTTTTGTCAACTCATGCTTTATATATAGGAATGCCCGAACATGGATGCAAAAAACCTCCGTGGTCAGAAACGTGCAAGAATCACCAACGTGCAAGTAAATGTGAAAGTCCTACTTACATAAAAAACATAAACTAGGAAATTGATAACTTACGGCCTGAATTAGTCGACGTAATTTGGATTTCAAGGAACAACACGCATGCGGCATTCTAGTTACGGCTAAAGAATGTTGTATTTTAACCATGGTGAGATCAACGGACATTATATAAGAAGTTATAAAATATTATAAACTACAGAATCCACAGTGTTATTGAACCAATTGTTATGTAAATTAGCTGATACTGTTTAATTATTCCTGGGGACAATACCGCAGTGGTTGGGGGGGGGTCAAGTTTTAGAATGTTGGACAAGGGGGAGGGGGGGTCACATTTTAGAGAGGAGGATAGGGAAAGGGTCACATTTTACGGTACAGGTGTGCGCGAAATTCCCCGGGCCACCCTCCTGTAATTACTGAAGGCTCCCTAAGAGGAAACTAGTTTCGATTATGTGTACCCTTTTTATATACGGTACTCCGACTTGTAAGTCACACCAGCCGCGCCAGCTACTAGAGTAGAGAAACAGTGGCCGGCGTACTTTATGTACTTACTGTATACGCAGGTTTCCAAGTACGCACACTGCAGCATGCGCTAGGCCCATATTGTCTCATTCTTGTTCTGCCTCGTTGCGTCCAACAAATACGAAAATTCGATTCCTCAAACCTTCGCCAAAATAACCTTAAAAATTTGTTTGCAGGTACAACATGGACACAGCAGATTGTCTCGTTGATTCGAGGCAGGAACGACATGGAAGCAACCGATAATATTCCTGTGATCAAACGAGTACCTTTCCTCGAGTACGCTGATAATAAAAGCCCTCCCAAGTACCAAATACTGTCCGAGACTGACTCACCTAGATACATCAAGTCACATCTTCCGAGAAAGTTGTTGCCAACGGCATTGTTTGATGTGAAACCTAAGGTAAGCCCTGTATGACGAGCAGTTACATACAGATTTAAATAAATACGATCAAAATAAAAAAATTATAGATTACTTAAATAGACTAATCATATGATCTTTGATCTGGTTTTTTTTTTTTTTTTTTTTTGTTTTTTTTTTTTTTGCAGGTCATTTATGTTGCCAGAAACCCAAAAGACGTGCTTATCTCTTACTACGAATTCAAAATCCATCCATGGGAATGGGGAGAATACATGGATAATTTCCTGAAGGGAAATGGTAATTACAGTCACTTTTTGAACTCCAAGACAAATTCTTCAAGTTGAGAGAGAGAGTTATTGAGAGAGAGAGAGAGAGAGAGAGAGAGAGAGAGAGAGAGAGAGAGAGAGAGAGAGAGATGGATTAATGTATCTGTTGTTAAGTAGGAGAGTGGGAGATGCACGCATGCACATTTTTGTTTCATAAGTACATACATACATACATACATACGTACTTACGTACGTACGTATATACGTATGTATGTATATTCGCGGCAATATCTGTGATGTGACATAATACCGACTTTTGAACACATTTTGCCTTCCTGTATAGTTATTCATGGATGCTGGTTTGAAAATATATCCTACTGGTGGCAGCATAGACATGATGACAATGTTTTATTTCTACATTATGAAGAGATGATGAAGGTAAGTACGATACGTTCAGAAGAGTTACCAGTGAAAGCGTTGTTAACTTGGCAGGTTAACTTCCCGGGTAAACGAATATTCTGTCGGCTATGTATGCATTAGTCCGTCGTGTTAAACTGCCCAGGTTGATTTCACGAAGTCATCACTATTGGAGTTCAACCTTACGCATTTTCCCATCATTCCGACTCGTGCATACTTCAACTGCCGGATCATCCCCGTTGCTATCGAGAGAGATACGACTTCAAGTTGAGAAACGACTCACTCCTATTTTATTCACGCTTGTCACTGTCGCTAACATACTGCAATTCGGGCTGGTATCTCGGTGCATTCTTATTAGATATTATCATATATCCATGTCTATCTTTTACTCATTTAAGTGTCACTGACTCGGAAAATAGGAGTGACGTAATGACTGTGTCACCACTCGTCGACAATATCTTATGCACAAGCCAGGAATTCGAAATTTTTGTGCTTGAAAAATAAAAGTTTTCCTGAACGAATCCGCTTTTAAAATGTTGAACTACTTTTTGAGATAATATCAACATGCAGTGGGCAATTGTCATTATTTCTCTATAGTCAGTCGCGTGAGCGAAGAACACTTTGCTCACATTCGTGTATGAAGCAAATGTAAGATGATCTTGCAGTCTACTACACGTACCTTATGCGAAGCTATATATATGCACGGTTTCACAGATCACCATATACACTTTGAATATTTCATATGACTTAATCGAATGGATGCGGGAACGTCAATGCTTCCCAAACAAACCAGATTCATCCTCAGTTGGTTTTCTGGTCTAAACACCAATCATCTGCATAGAGTGCAATAAGGTTTTCCCGCGCTTTTTTTTTCAGGATCAGAAAGCACACATTAGAAAAATTTGTCACTTCCTAAACGAATCTGTGGACGAGGAAACAGTCGATGAAATTCATCGTCGATCAACGTTTGACAACATGAAGAAAAATCCAAAGGCAAACTTCAAGTTAGATGACGCTGGGGAAAGAACGATAATGAGACAAGGTAAGCGTTGATATTGAAGCTTCAGTAGCTGCAGCTTTTGATGTATATTGCTATTTTCGTTCTATAGTTCTTTTACCGGTTCCATGATGCAGTGCGCACTAGGGTGTACAGAGCGTACGTTACTCATAGAACTCTATGGCAGGTTACACCCTGACATATATAAACCGTTGTACCACACGACGTCAGTATATTTTTGTTGTTTTGAGTATTTATAAGTTGTTTGGTGCTGCCACGGCAGTGCATTGTGGAATAACCGGGAAAAGGTCTATTGGAAAACACAGTTGCTTCTTCTACTTCCTAAATCACCATGAAATGCAAACTAAATATGGCTTGTCAACATTGTGTTGCATACTCAATATTTCATTGAATACTAAATTCTAGTCCGGACTTGAAATCATTTGTAAACAACACCTGCCAACATTGCAAAGTGTACACGTGTTGATTAGACCGAGATATTTAAAATGCAATTTAGGAAGACTAATTATAAGAAAAAGCAAACTTTTATCCATTTATCCATCTATCTATCATCTATCTATCTATATATCTATCTATCAATCAATCTATCTATCTATCTATCTATCTATTTATCTATCTATCTATCTATCTATCTATCTATCTATCTATCTATCTATCTATCTGCGGTATATATCCGTTTTAAAAGGCTATTATGCATGCAACGAATTGCCAATGTCGTATATAGTTAGAAAGTTAACTTTTTAAATTTAAATGTTTAATCAATTAAAATCAATTAAAAATCAATTAAATCGCAATAAGGATTCTGCTGTAACGAGAAAAAATTCGACCGTGGAACCATAACAAATAGGATATATTAATGGCAACACATAAAATCGCTGAAGTCGTGACCCCGAGTAAATGACCTGTCTGTTGCACAAATATGTAATGGGGAACCAGGTACCAGGTAAAATCACGAAAGAGCGATACTTTCTGAAATATCTTCCGGCAGTTTACATTTATTATGTCCTTCGGCGAAGAAAATCATACCTATTCTATTCGTTGCCAGCCACTCTTTCTTTTATGTAAGCGTACGAAGCAGTGTGCGAAATTAACGCCGGTCCGACGGTCCGAGATCGACAGATTTCTCGTCGGGCCGAAAGTTTTAAGCAACATGTCGGTCCTTATGACCGACTGGAATTTGGAATAGATGATGAAAATTTCTCGACAAGACCTGTAAAAGATCCAGATAATGATTAACTTTGAATCATATTGATTCAGACTTGAATGTCATTCACCTATCAATGTTTTCCACCGTGGGAGGGTGGGGCAACAGGGGATATTGATCGCACTTCGTGTCCTGGTAGACGCGTTCAAAACATAAACGGTTCATAGAAGAGTTTAAGACAAAAACCTGCTACGAGTACAGTGCTGTTGCCTAAACATATTTGGTTTTGAACATGGAGGTATTTTTTACCTCCATGGTTTTGAACTACGCCCAATACAAGGATAAGATGTTACACGACAGTCCAATAGTGCTACCTGCAGTCGACAGTCAAGTTCACGTTTCGCTACGTTTGTTTCTGGACCACTAGAACATCTTGCTTGCTCGTTGGTCTTCAACAAAAGTTCACAAAACCGAGTGTTAGCACGATATATATCGACGTGATAACAAGTGTACATTTTATAAAACATAGCGGCCTTATCATAACAGTTTTGTCGAGTTGCACGATCCATCGTGTATACTCTCAGCGGCCGAGAGTAGGGCTTCAAATTGTTTTTATGTATACCGTTTTACGACAGGCATGCAAAACTCCCCGTCATCCTGGGCTGTACGCCAAAATATCGCAAAAAATTACGTCTTTTAAGACTTTACGGTAACATTAACTGATCGTGTCGCGATCATTTTTAGCATTTTTAGCGTTTTAAAAGGCGATGAGACCCAGCAATCGCTCAGTCAAATTTTTTCAATCAGAAAATATACATTCATTTCCGCGAGTGGCGACGTGTGCCATTCATGTTGTCTAGCATGCAATTTCTATAATCGAGAAAAAAGTTACGATACTTGGCCTTTTAATTAAAAGTATAACTTCACCTGTTTCTTCATAAATGCAACAGAGGCCACATTTAAGCACATTTATTTTTTGAAAAATTTTGAAAGTAGCCATACGTCATATCAAAACATATACCAAGTATTTTCTTCCTTCTGCTCTACATTATACAATTAAAAAAGACGTAGTGATCAATGTTTGCATAAAAAATTATTCACACACTCCCCTTACTCATGACCTTGTTCAGGGTACTAAGGTATTCTTTCACTTCTCTACCACTCACGTTGGCTAATTTCAGAAGTGATTTTCAGCTCGCCAACATATTCAAATCACAATATCACATGCCCTGGTGTAGTGTACAATTTTACAAAGCCATGTAGAGAACATCATCTCCCATAGACTGTCATGAGAGACAAACTGTCTCGCTTTCATCACCCACACGTAGTCAGTGCATGAGCCTGTATTCGCCGGCCCCTGGGTGTTTGACATCATTTTATGGTCCGAAAGTGGCGAATTTGATATGGCTAGAAAAAAAAGTCCAATTCTCCTGTTAGTCCCATAGCCCCCCCCCCCCCCCGTGGTGGAAAACATTGATAAATGTGTGCGCATGACAGTGAGGAAGATGAGGGTTGTGATCTTTTTCAGATTCCAGATCATGTAGCTGAATGATGCATTCACTTACACTATTCTGCAATCTATGTGAACAATAGTCCTTTTGTATTGAAAAAAGGACATGAAAAATTGAATATTACAACATTCAAAAGCATAGTATTAGTGAAGAGAGTGTTTACTTTAATGGTCGTTAACAACTGCATTCAGTAAGGACCGGCAGTTTTCTGTAAGGACCTGAAGCTTTGGCTTGGTGCAGGCCCTTATGACCTGAAGCTATTTTCTCTTAATTTCGCACACTGGTACGAAGTTAGTCTATTGGTGTTCATTTGCGTATTTTGCACAACGTATGCATTTAAAAGGTCGGTATTCTCCATAGAAGTAATCACAAATTCCCTGAAAACAATTTCGCATTAAGGAATTTCGTTTTAGGGGGTTGGGAGGGGGATTGACACCAAACTAAGGAATTAGGTTTCTAGTGCTTCAGCTTTTATGATCGACGACCCCTAATTGGAGTCGCTTCGTATTCCATCCTTGTCTAGGAGCATCACTGCAATTCTGATGGAATTTAAGCTTAACTATATATATATATATATATATATATATATATATATATATATATATATATATATATATATATATATATATATATATATATATATATATACACACACACACACACACCACGGAAACGTAATTGCTTGGACAGAAAATAATCTGTGCCGAGTTTTTATACCAACGTTTCTCATTGGCAGCTCTGTTCTGACGATAAACAATCAGCATATTACCATACATGATAGAGAACAGCGCCACCACCATTTATCTTTACGATTTGTTTTCATGTGTAGGAAAAGTTGGCTCGTGGAAGGAGCGGCTGACGGCAGAAGAGAGTAAATCCATTGATGAAGCGTTCAGAAGTCGACTTCAGGAAATTGGTTTCGAGCCCGTATACGAAATCGACCAATAATCAGCATTGCATAAAGTACATAACACTTATCCCAAGATTGTCCGACTCATCAAGTCGACAAGTGGTGCTGTACTTATCATAAGGAGTATGACTTAACATTTAATTAATCGGCAATAAACGATGAACTACATGCAATCACGTAAGCAGAGAATAGGCCGCTATATGGCTTTTCATTAACCGTCGTTGGCAATGCAATATGCCAGTGACCGAATGCTTCTACATCCCTTCCACAGTTATTAAGGGTCCTGCTGCTGCATAGCCGTGACATTTGAACGGATCGTATAGAGAACATGACGTGAATCTCACTATGGAGGGAATCTTCACTTTTATTCCGATCTCGAAGTTCATTCCATTGTCTATACACGTATTTGACACAAAGTGTGTGGTCGGGATGGAGGGGGGGTGGAGGGATAGAGACAGGGGGGACGTTAAACAATGAAGGCGGGGCCTGCATCTTACAATACTAGGGGCGAAATGAAGTAAAAGAACTCCCGAAATTTCTGAAAATAAACGTTTTATATCTAAAAGTGCCCGTGTGATTTATATACATGATTTAATTCATGTGATCACTTTCGAAAACAATACCATGGTTATTTATTGATTCAGGTGCTGTAATAAGTCGTATTGACTTGATCATCTGCTGATGTCCCAATTGGCTTATCAATGACTGTCTGGCTTGTTATTTGTCGAGGTCTTAAAAAGTTGTAAATAATCTCTATGTATGGCTGTATGAGAAAGCGAGCCGGAACACACCAATTTTAAAGCAATGAATTTTGCCCTGTACTCATAATCCATCAATGTGTATAAAAAGCGTAAAGAAATTGTACATCGTCAGTTAATCACTGACTCACTCGTAGTACGAAAGATGAGTAAATGACATACAGAGGTTCTGAAATCAAGGTTCTTGCCCAGAGGACGCAAGAACAACTTTGTTGAGTTCGAGAACTTAAGGTACGACAGAAACAAGACAAGGCAAATGGCTGGTATGACCGTAGACTTTCTCTCACAGCTCCTCGTTTGCTATACGCACTATATCTGTGGCATGGCTCAGCACAAGCCGGCTTCAGTAGTGGGCTGCTAGCAAAGAGGGCACTTGCTGGGCCTGGTCGTTGGAGCCAGACCAGCGAACGAGGTGCTGTGAGAGTGTATGACCATTGCTGATGCTTTTGGTGTGATCATAGGTCGTCTTGATCTAATTCATTAAAAATTACTTGAGATTACTTCTACTTGATTACTTGAGATTTAATGTATCATCTTAACATATTCTGCAAAGATGTCGTTAATTTGACGTTTTAGCGGGAGATTCCCTTTAGGCAAAACAAATATTGTGCGTTTCCTTTGATAGTTCGGGAATAGTGCTGTGGTCATGAATTTTATTATTTCTTTTTTAGCTCATATTTGGTTTTATATATAAATACCAAAAAGAGCTTATATGATGAGTCTGAGTGGCGTCTGTATGTCTGTATATTTGTGGGTATGTGTGGATGTATGTCCGTCACACACAAAGGCGCCCATACCGCCAAAGTTACCGTTTCAGTATTTGGTGTACAGGTAGATGTAGGGTTGAGATGTGAATTTGTTCAAATGAACACATCAGTGTCAAAAATTTGCGAATGAGGTAAGAAAAAGGAAAATTCTGCAAATGTTCAGGAGTGGTGGCATGCCAGCATGCTACTCCACTGAGCCTGAGTCATTTCCTGTCATTGTTTATGAACTATTAACAGACCTGTTCAAACTAAGGGATGGACCATTAGATCTTAGGAGGGGGTGGTCACAATGAAATTGTGAACATTTTTATTAGCTCATATTTGGTTTTATATATAAATACCAAAAAGAGCTTATATGATGAGTCTGAGTGGCGTCTGTATGTCTGTATATTTGTGGGTATGTGATGTATGTCCGTCACACACAAAGGCTCCCATACCGCCAAAGCTACCGTCTCAGTATTTGGTGTACAGGTAGATGTAGGGGTTGAGATGTGAATTTGTTCAAATGAACACATCAGTGTCAAAAATGTGCAAATGAGGTAAGAAAAAGCGAAATCCTGAAACAGGCTTGAAACAGGCTTACTCCACTGACTTGAGTCATTTCCTGTCATTGTTTATGAACTGTTACATATTAACAGACCTGCTCAAACCATAGACAGTAGAGGGGAGGAAGACCGTCTATGGTCAAACTAAGGGGGGCTAGCTGCCTTTCTGCTATGCATGTTGCTAAAGTTGACCTCCAGTACCTAAAGTTTCAGACCTTAATTACTTTTGTCATTCTTGTTTTTCTGGTTTAAATATTTCTTGTTGTTTTTCTGGTTGTCCTGTGCAGAAATCATTGTCATAACATCAACGTAGAATTTTCCTGCACTGAACAGATAGAAACAACATTTATTGTTGATCTTTGGTACCCATACTGGTATGTACCAATTCTGATCAAATTTGAGCGGCACCGTATAATTGCGGTATTTTTGTTTTATGGAATGCAATCTATCACAACAGAAAATTTTGCAAAATCGGACTTGATTTATAAAAAATGTGACAAAAAAATAATGGGAAAGAGGTTTTTAAAAGGATAGGTTGGGTTACCGGAAACAAGATTTCTTTTTATTTGGACTTTCTCTACCTAAACAAGTACTCATATATTGTCATTACAACTTTGTTGTATTTTCCGCTAGTTAAGGGAAAGCGTTATTGAAATATGTGTACCCAGCGTAAACGTTATTTATCTATTTTCTTACCTTTCAACGCTTTCGCAAGATTAAAATTTTCCAAGGACGGTGATAGAAGTCGCTCCTGACTCGGAATACTAGAGTTCAATGATCCGCTCTGTATGCAAAATTAAACGTCACTTTAATGTAAATGTCGAAATGTCGTTGTAAGTCAAAGCACGTGATCGATCCATACAACAGATGGCCATACCGGCCGGCGTAGCTTCAAATTTCAGGTGGGTGTTATTTCTGTTTGTGAAGCCATTATTAATAATCATGCCGGTACAAGGATGATGACAAACAAGAGTCGACTGTAACAGATGTTTTTGCATTTTCTGTAAATGTCGAAATAAGAAATGAGTACTTCACAGCGCATGACTTTATAAGATCCATTTTTCCTATAAACTGAGGGATTAAGTGGATGCAAAGACCGTAACTGTTATATTTCAAGCAATTGCATCATCAGAAAGCGGACGTCTGGTCTCGATTCTACAACAAAAAAAGTATCAATGTTATAAACGTTGCAATTATTGACTCTTTCAATGAACAAATATACCAATCTTAGAAGCATTCGTTCTATGATTACGTCAGAGTCGCAAACATTCAAGTAAAACAGTAAAATAAAATTTAGTTTTGCCATCCTTGATGCTAATGATGCTCATGAATAACACATATTCACCTTTGTGCGATATTTATAATCTTTTTTAGATATTTATCTTACATTCCCGATAAATGAAAACCCGCACAAATAAAGTGACGAGCTTGATCAACAAGCAGACTGTTCGGCATGTGCCATATTTTCACCTTTCCCAGTACGAAAGCCGACTACCTCGGGGACTGTTTTCGTGTTTGCCTGTGTACACTCCTCTGCCTATTCTCTTCCGCAACCAGTTCTCGACCAACACGCAAGAAAAAGTTCGCAGAAATTGCCCACTGTTACGAAATAAAACACCGTGGATCTTGATGGTTTGCTTTGCACACATAATGCATTACTGCATTAATGCAGAATTTCAGCTACATTCATACACATGGAACAAAGACATTCATGCAGACAGCCGCCAGACAGAAAAAGACAGAGGACTGATAACACACTGACATAGGTGAAAGCTGGTTAGATGTCTGTTTCAGTCTCAAAATATGTAGACAAGCTACTATAAGCATCATATGTGAAGAAGTATTCGTGTGATTTGTGCTTATACTATTCCACTTCAAACATTCTATCTGAACTCAGATTTAGCATTGTAAAGCAATAATTACTTTATCAGTACTTAAAGGCGGAGCCTCCCTTTAAAAGGGCGCTAAGCTATGGCGGCGTTCATTGTGTAAGTGGAAACCAAACAGGCAACACGCGGGCACACGCTGCAGAAAATGCCACTTTTTAGTTTTTTCTGGCCACAAAAAACGCAGACAGTCTGCCAAACGGTCAGCGCGAAGCTGCTGCCGATCGAACTCTGTGGTTATAATCGAATTTTGACGCGACTGGAAGAAGATTTTTTTGGGAAATTCGAGCGTTGGTGGACGGGAATCAATGACCGTTGGCGATTTGAACCGACCGTCAATCAAACGCTTGTATAAACTCTGTTTACAGGAGTAGCAGAAGGTGCCAAAAGGTTGAGATCATTTTGTGTAATTAATGTTATAGAAATCAAACATCGTACTGGCCAAGTGTTTGACTGGGAGGAGAACCTGGGATTGAAAATTGCGGCTTTAAGCCGATCATCAATTGACTCAGGGGATTGTGACATAGGTTAACTGTGTTATTTTCTTGTATGAAATGACATCCAGCTTGATAACATATCAGCTGCAATGTGCTGTATCCTGCAACTAAATCAAAGCGCATGGATTGAAAATGTTGAAAAAATAATCTGAAGTTAGAGATAGTGGGGCTTTCTTTTAACAGAGGAAGCAAAATGTACTTTTATTGATGTGTGTACTTTATATTTTTACTATTGTGTTTCTATAGTCATGTAACGAGCTCCCAGACAGGACTTTCCACCATTTGGCCTCTCGTAGATGAGAAAATACCAGCAGAGTACAGACTTGACATCTCAGAACAAAATATGATCAGAGCGAAGGAGTTTCTTACATTGGCTATTCAAAAGAAATGGAAGACAGATTTATTTTTAGAGATTGTTGAACTTCAAGTTGACTGACTCTGACGCTCATTGTGCACTTCTGTTTTAGATTCAATGTTATCAAAACAAGGACAGGTTACATCTCATTTTTACAGTAAATATGAAAATTCAAATTCCGACCATAATACACAGCTCAGGAATACTGTGCCATATGTTTTTCATTTTCCTTGTATAAAAACAGAGGAAAATATTTGCACCATTTTTACCCACACACACACACACACAACACAGATAGACACAGACAGACACACAGACAGACACAGACAGAGACAGACAGAGACAGAGACAGAGACACACAGACACAGACAGACACAGACAGAGACAGAGACAGAGACACACAGACACACACACACACACACACATATATATATATATATATATATATATATATATATATATATATATATATATATATTATTTTATATATTTATAAATGCCCGACCTTCAATTCGCATCAACGATTTATCACCCTTGTTCTTTACTGTATCTGCACATTTACTTACATGTAGAAATATTCCTAGCCTGACATTACAAATGAGGGATTTAGAAAATTAGAACTTACTCAGAAATGTTCTTTGGCAGCTCTCGGCCATCGCTGTATTCTGATTTTTTTTCTTGTCACGCAGCGGCCGAGGGCTGCCATTCGACTGAAAAATCACTTTTAAAATAATACTAAACATAAATAATTTTGACGTACTAGTATTTTTATCGACGACGGCTCCAGACCACCATAGAGCTGACATGACATGCGCACTTTTTCAGTTGTTAAACTTTAACCTTTTATCTGTTTGACCTCAATTTATGATTGTTTGTAAGGCAGACTTCTTGCCCAACTCTACATCACGGAAATTGGGTGACGGCAATTCCTGGGCAACTGCACTCCTCGTTTGTGGCAACAACCATCGTCGGTGGAACGTAGGTAGGTATTTCATTCAAGTGGCTGAGAACTGGCAGAGGGAGTGTAGTTATTTGGTCAGGGTAAAGGGGATCAGGGATTAACAAATATGGACTTTTCTTTTAAATACTATACACACGCGACATAGGTAAGAGTTGTATAATAAAAAATGTTTAATACATGACATATGTTGATCATAATTCCTAGATGAATAGTGCCTACACGTGTCTATGGGCGCCTAGCGTAGGCGCAGAGCGGAATTGTAGCAAACAGATGACTGATCAATGCGGCCTGTCGCCCTACATGTGCCGCTGCGATACTATGGGGTAGAATTACCGTGGTTAAGGTAGATATGGAGGTTTGTACCGCCCATTGTTTGAACCTTGTTCAATACTTCATTGATAATACATGATCCTTGATAAAATAAACGTTAGGTTTTATATTTCTCATACCAGAGACCCTAATGAAATCGGTTATACCACGATCCCTCTATCAGGGTAATAGAGGAACCTAGAAAATCTCTACTGTCTATGGTTATACTAGTTACAGTACTGTGTCTCGAGGTTTTACCTTGGTATGTAGTTTTGCCGTCCAACCCACATTCCCAGGCAAAACCTCGAGTTACAGCCCTGCAGCCATAGTTACACTTAGCGTATCGACAAGTAAATTTATAATACGAAAATTATTACATGTTGTCTTCTGTCTATACAAAGTTTACCGAGAAGTGAATTACAGACAAGAGGCTCTTGCAAAAGGAGTAGTAAATACGTTGTCACGTGTCGGAAGTCATATGCACAAAAGCTATTACCATAGGCAATGAGAGAGATTATGCTGCGTTAACAAATAGTGGTAGTGGTCGGAGCTTTAGGAATTGTGATTGAAATGTTATTTTTTCAGATACCCTCAATACCCTTTAAAAAATTTCAAGTCCCCCTCCATATGATCAGAATTTTGAAGTCCCTCCAAATTATCATATAGCCGTATATTTCCTAGGGATGTACGCACAGAAAAGAATAGACATGCATTGCACAGTTCTACTCGCAGATGTTCGACACTACCTGTTATCAGCAGTTTGGAAAACCATATTCCTGAGGCAAGTTTTTAAATTGAATGCATCAGTGGACTTAATGGATTTATCAGTCTAAGTCGACTTGAGTTAATCCAACTTTGTCCAGGTCAATGACACCTGCTGAAAAGCACTGGCACACCAAATGGCGACCATGAGAGAGAATACAAACTGTGAATTCTCGCTAACATTTTGCCAAATTGTGACAAACTTAGCTCAGACAGAGACCTACCAAAACATTTTTTTTCAAAAGTACAAGACATACATTACTAAGATGCTACTTTAAAAAGTTTACAAAATTGACAATACTAGATGGTTAAAATATCCTTTCAAAGAAACACTTTAATCTCTGAAATTTTTGGTGTAATAAGGCTGATTTTAGTTAAAAATAAGTTAATTCATTTAGTCGTGAATTTTTTTCATTTAAATTTGATCTTTACTTTCAAAGTTTTACTTTTGCGTTATTGTACGATGAAAATGTGAAAATTTAATTCACTGCATGTACTTGAAATGAATGGTTTTATATATCAAATTGATTGTAAGTGATTTTGGTGCAGACTGTGACTTTCGATCGTATATTTGTGACCCCATCTTTTTTCTTTAATATTTGATTATTCAAATATGTCAGAATTCAAAAATCTCTGATAACTGTTAAGTCTTCTGATCTTCCAATGTTGTTTGCTCTCTGGCCTGATCTTGTATACAAGTATGTTTCACTGTCATGAGCGCCATAGGGTCCAAACACTTCTTCAACTACATCAGAATCAGAGCTATCCCTGACACTGTCGGTATGCAGTGACAGTGACACTGCCCATAGGCAGTAGCATAATAGTAGCTGTATTAATTTTGATAATTTTAACAATAATTTTATTCAGTTTATACAGTGTTCTTGTTCTAGTCCCTACAACATGTTGAACTGTCCAGTATTCATCTTGCCACACAGCCTGTGTATGTCTGTGCATTTGTATCATTGACAAATGACTTTCAGTCAAAAGGCTAATTCAATTATCACCAATATTTACACAGACCTTTTCGACAAACTAAATATTGTGTGTTTTAGCATGCTGAAAGGAGGCAGCATGAAACTGTATTTGATACATTACAAAGGATTATTTAAAAATTATCAACAGTTGCAGTTTCTGCCGGTTACGAGGCCTACAGTTCAGTACTTGTGTTTTTAAGAAAATTCATTGGCATTTATACATTTTTAGATTTTTCCTGAGCTAAAAGTCATGAAATGCGACAAAATGGTTCAGTACTTTGTTTTATTATTACTAACATTAGATCCATTTATGTTATTCATTTTTCATTGAATTACCTACCAAACCTTTGAATGTACAATGTATACATAATAAAGGGAACCAAGCTAATTTTAGTTCCACCCCATATATGCAGAGCAAAATTCTGCAAGTCCCCCTCTACTACCCCCTAAATTTTCGAATCCCCCAAATTCCTCCAGCCTCTTACCAGTATTGTGAATGCAGCCTTACCAGTATTGTGAATGCAGCCTTACCAGCGAATTACATGTATTTGTCGTACTTGAAGGTACTCAATCAAGGTTAATCGTTGTCCACAACATGGTTGATCCCGGCCGCCTCTACCACTACGAGGGAGTTTTATTTTGCGAAAATCTCTTCCCATCCTCTTCGCTTGATGCTGTACAGAAGTTTACCGTCAGGAAGGATGATGTATACATCGTGACATATCCTAAATCCGGTGAGGCTATCTTTTTTATCTTTCCCCATCCCTAAAGTCCAGGCTAGACAAGATGCACGCAATGTGATGCTTATTTAGCCTGGTCTCTTCAAGCGGCAAGGAGACTGTTTTGACGATGTATAGTTGTTTTCCTATGGTGTTGCTATTCCTATTGTGTCTCATAGACAGTTGTGCGACACAGGACAATTAGTATTAAAACTCGTAACCGCGTGTATCCTCACTGTTTTATTCCAAAAAAGCTATCCCAGTCTGACAACCAAAAACAAAAAAGGCGAAACGGCATGCATAGGTCTAGCAGCAATCATTGTACCAGTACCACCTAGCACAGTCTCTCTGTTATGATTACATTGTTTATCAAGAGAGGACGCTGTAGAGCAGATCCGACTGGAAATTTCCAAATATAGGTTCCTTCACTATTTTCGGGTTCATCCATCGATATCAGAGGTTTTAAGTATCTTTGAAATTAGCTTGTTTGTTGTTATTTTGCGAACCTGGTGCACTTTCTCTTTTTTGTTCAAAGACCCATTTTCCATCATTTGGTCAAATGATGGGTGAATTTACATGTGCAATTTTAGGCTAATTTTCTTAGTCTTTTGTTCCGACATTGTTCACAGTCAAGCTGAAAGACCTACAGCTATGGAAATATTTGATTTTAACATAGAGAAAGATAGATAGAGTCGCAACGGGTATTGTTTAAGGCGTGAAGCGGTTACGTAACCCATCCATGTTCGCCTCGCCTCAGGTTGCTCTCGCCTCTCTTTTCCGAAGAGTGCCGACCATGAATCCTTCGGTAATTTTCGGATTTTCGCCAATTGTTAAGCGAAAGTATGTTCGGCAAAGTTTGTGTTGTTGTTTTCGTGTGGTGCTGAGCAGAATTGACGTGCTGGCGAAAACGGGAGTGTTTTGAGGCTTCAGGAAAGTGAGTTTTACCGTTTTAAAAATTCCTCTCATATTTTTATGAATATATAATGAGTGTGTTTGAACCAAATTTGAAAGTCTTTTATCGATACTGTCTGGTTTTACTCAATGGTTTACGGTCAGTCATACCGTCTTTTACACGTGCGTCAAGGAAAGACATGTTTATGAAACTGCTGGCGTGTTATGTTTTGATTGGCGTGAAGCAGTGTTTTTGGCCTGAGAGCTCACAAAGTAACTATGGTTGCTACGCGACTGGCAGTACGATGCCATCTCGTCGTATATTTCGCATAATCTCGTGTAATTATCAACCACAAACAAAGCCTCCAAAAAGTTTAACACCTTTGAAGCTCATTTTAATATGAAAAGCCAATAGTCTACCGAGACGACCATTGAACAAAAGGCATGCAGGCGTTACCACTCTGTCTATCTTACTCTGTGATTTTAACAGCATACACTATTTGGTCTTTAAATTTCTAGGTACAACTTGGACCCAAGAGATAGCATCTCTTGTTCGAGGTAGCGATGACTTAGAAGAGACCGACAAGTTGCCATTGGACACGCGTATACCGTTTCTTGAGATGGTCCAACCTGAACCGGTTTACAAGTTGTTAGAATCAGTGGAGTCACCGAGATACATAAAGTCGCATTTACCAAAGCGATTATTGCCGCAAGGAATGTTTCACATGAAACCGAAGGTGGGACTTATGTTTGAGTTCAATAGATGAACTCATCTCTCCATCAAAATTCCCATTGTCGTCATCTTTCCTTTATATTACAGAGCTCGCCTCATGTTTGAACGAATGCAGTCAATACACTGTGATAGGCTCGCTCAAAACTTTATGTTACTCTCCCTTTATCTTTTAATTTACAGGTAATTTACGTGGCAAGAAATCCCAAAGACGTATTAATATCGTACTACGAGTTCAAGCTACATCCTTGGGGATGGGAAGAATATTTTAATAACTTCTTGAAAGGAAACGGTATCTAAACATTTTGATACGGTTTAATTTGATTTAGTTCGATGTGGTGTCGTGCTTCAATTTGCTTAGTACTAAAAAGAAACATGTAAATTCTCTCGTCTTCTTCTCCTTAAAGAGTTCCACTTCAAACCACATGACGTTTAGCAACAAATCTCTAACAATGTATATAAAATCATAGTCATACCGTCAAAGTTTTGTCCTGCCTTGGACTTTTTTAAATGCAAGACTTTTAGTGCTGTTTGAGGAAAGTACACACCGAATCCAAGAGTTCGAAGTTTCTCACGTGTAACGTGGCACCACTTTATCAATTAACACGCACGATTGAAACTAATTTGGGGTGATTGAATGGTGAATAAGGTCGTTTTAACCTGCAAATGCTTTTCCTTTTTAAGTTACAAACTTGTTTTTATGAGTAATTTGTAATATTGTAACATTAATAGCTATATGTAATATATATAAGCTAAAACTCTTGAAAAATTTAAAAAAATATGAAGATCCAATTATCCAAAATTAGTTCCAATCGTGTTAATTAGTGAAAGATGTGACGTAGATTAGTTTTCCTTTATGCCAATTACATTAATGAGCATTGTTTCTGTATTAAACTTTCATGCTAGTGATTGATTATAAAAGTGGAATAGTCATCATACCTCGCATCTTACACTTTGTACACTTTTATACATTGATTATAAAGATATCGAGACGATCTCTGCATATAAAAACATATTTGATTCGCAACAACCTCAAAACACTGTCATTCACATGTTCACTGTACCCTTGTTTTAAAACTGAGAACAATTTTATGTAAATGAGATGAGGTATTACCTAAAGGTGCTGCTAAAAATAAAAATTGCAAATTCTTGCTGATACGGAAACATCCAATATACCTTTTTTTTCAAATTTTCTTTTGTATATAGTGATTCATGGATGTTGGTTTGAAAACATTGCATACTGGTGGCAACATCGGAACGATGACAACATTCTCTTCCTTTTCTTCGAAGACATGAAAAACGTGAGTATTTAATTTCCAACAAACTTGACACGGAGTAATGTATAATTGCACTCAGACAATTCAGTAGATTTTCTTTCGCATTCGAACTTACAACCCACGGCACCAAGTCACTTAGCCAAGACATCACAGTCACAGCCGCTCGGCCAAATCCCCAATCGAGCATAATTCGACAACCATCTCAAATACTTTTTATCATGCTGACTCTTGCAAGTTCTAATTTATTAGTTTCTTTAAAGGGACATAAGCTGTAACTTTTGACTAATTTTTCACTACTCTGTTTCAATGTATCAACTACAGAATATTACTATAATCCGATCATCATGACCAATGCCCGGTGTCCTACTAGCCAGCACGGCCTGTATATGTGAAATGACCATTATTATTTTTTGTTTGTTTTTGGTTTTAATTTCTTTTTATTGAAAAAGTTGTTAGTGCTTCGATTCCAATTAACTAGTGATATTAAGCTAAGGAATTTTCAATATAAGTTGACAATGAAGATTCTTCCCTCAAACCTATTACTTTATAAATGGCGATTAATTAATTCCCCGATATGTAATTTTTGCAAAGAGGTTGAAGAGGATTATTATGATTTATTTTGGGATTGTATTTATGTAAATCGTTTTTGGATTTCACTAGAGGAGTGGTTTCAAATGGTTACACAAAATTCCATAACGCTTAATGCAGTATACTGTATACTTGGTGACTCGAGTTCGAGTTCTAGCTTACTTATAAATTTCATCGTCCTTATGGGACGCTTTTATATATTTAGATGTAAAAATGCTAATTCACTGCCAAATATTCTTCAGTTTAAATTGTACGTGAATTCTGTTTACAAAACAGAAAAGTATGTAGCAATTTCAAAAGATAGACAAAGGATACATGTTGAAAAGTTGGGAGCTTTTGTCAACTTTTTTGATGGTTAGCTTGTCTTCTTCCTCTGGTCTTTTTCTGTAGTCTTTGTGTTTGTTTGTTTTTTTCAATTAACCATTATTATTGTTAATAAATGTATTCTAGTCCGGACCTGAATACAAAATTGAAACAATAACAATGCAGATTATACTCATATAGGGTATATTTATGAGCTAAATATTAGGAATTTCTCCATGGTCCAGGGATTCAAATCAGAAACTGCAGATGATACACAGAACAAACAAACTTTAAAAATTGACCAAAGTTACAGCTAATGGATCTTTAAAATGTATATGTTTATTTACTTCATTTATTCATTATAGTTATTTGACTATTTATATTTACTGTGTAGGTGTTTTTTGCTTTTATGTGTGTACATTAATTCTATAAATGTTACATTATGAACACTGGTCTCTCTCTCTCTCTCTCTCTCTCTCT
The DNA here is from genome assembly GCF_041260155.1 of Ptychodera flava. Lineage (NCBI taxonomy): Eukaryota > Metazoa > Hemichordata > Enteropneusta > Ptychoderidae > Ptychodera > Ptychodera flava. Next base: position 21,739,919 of record NC_091933.1, on the reverse strand, counting down.
CTCTCTCTCTCTCTCTCTCTCTCTCTCTCTCTCTCTCTCTCTCTCTCTCTCTCTCTCTCTCTCTCTCTCTCCCCCCCCCCCCTCTCTCTCTCTCTCTCTCTGCCTTCCATGTTCTGGATCTATAGGACTTGAAGGGCAGTGTCCGTAAAATCAGTAACTTCCTGGACAAACCACTGGATGAAAACACTCTGGATGAAATTACGCGACGATCTTCATTTGACGTCATGAAGCAGAACAAAAGTGCCAACGTGAGAGTCCCATTCGGCGAGAAGGCACAAATGCTACGAAAGGGTACGTATCCAGAGGCGGGATATCTTTTAGATCATGTGTCCATACACATGATCAGTTGTTGTTCAACTGTCTTTCTCTCAGTCTGACTGAAATACTTGTCTATCTTTTTTGCTAAGTCACCATCACACAGCGTAGAGAGTAGTTCACAGATGTCATATCTGATTGTATACGTTTCTGTTTGCATCCTCAGGTAAGGTTGGCACTTGGGGGAGTCGTCTAACGCCCGAAGAAAGTCAAGCCATCGACGAAACCTTTAAAGCTAGACTTGCTGAGATCGGTTTAGAATTTGAATACTAGCCTGCACTTTGTCCTATTGCATCCTTAATACTTTGAAACGTTTCATACTTCAGACACCTTTATATGAGTGTGGACTTTTCTGTTGTCCATAGGTCATTTCAGTCAGATATTTCGTGAAAAAGTAGAATTTTCTTAAAGTTTATTAAGTTTTGACATTCTCTAAATACAGAACTTTTCATCAAATAAGATTGATAGGCATTCAACAGGACGCGTACATATTGTAATACCCATTAAGATTGTCTTTGAAAGATTATAAAATGAGTTTCAATGATATTTCAGTTAAATCATGTCAACCATGAAAATCTTATATTTTCACCGTCAGTTCATCAGTCATTCGATATTAGGGAACATGGTAAGGTACCTAGAAGTCACAGTGACACACCCTACAAAAACCTACACGCCATCTCTTATGGGTCAAATTAGTTTTAATCGCCATTTTGATGTATGTTTTAGAAATATTAATTGACAAAGGATAGTGTTATGTATGCTTTAATAGTTATTTAAATGGGCAAGCATGTTAAAATACTTTATACAGAATCTCCCGTGCTATGAAATTCTTTATGTAGCTGACCTGATAGCTAGAGATGAACTTTGTAGGAAGAGGATTGCTTCATCAATGAATACTCACAGTCTCTTCATTATATTTTAATTAAACGTTTAACTTAAGGAACTTTCTTCATTCCCTCGTTCTAGCATAAGTGCATGGTTGTTTACATTGACAGTGTAAGTGATCTTAGTCGTTTGTTCTCCTTTTATATTGGTGCACATAGTTAGTCAATTTACTCAGAGATAAAGCTGATACAAAAACCTGCCCGTTAAAGGGAAAACAAGATAACACAAGATAACACATGCAGTACACATCACAGATACGAATTTCACTGTTATCTGGATTCAATTGAAACTATGGTTTTTACCATGACAGTGGAATACATATAATGTTTTCTTCAAAGAGTATTAAAAGCTCAAAAGATTTGAAAGTACAATTTGCCCCCTTGGATTTTGCATACTTCCATTCATGTTAATCGACGACGATTTGTTCATAAAAAGACTGTCCTGGCTCATGCTTCTGATTTACTTTCTTCACCTGAGAAAGCTAACATTCCAAATTTTCTGATGGATCAAATGCGAAATATTTGCTTCGTATCCTACGGTGAGATGACTCTTGAATAAGATTAGAGGTCTATTTGTATAGCATTGTTCGGAAAACCTCTCACTGTCTGACACAGATTCATAGATGTACAAGCATTGTTTATTTGATCAATTTTCAGGATTGAACAATCATGAAGCATGCAATCATACTTGTTGTTATGATGACATAAATTTTATCATATGGGTTAATTTGTAAATGCTTAATATTGAGAAAGGTTCATAATATTTATTGGGTATATCATCCGTAAAGAAAAACATCGGTTTGGCTTGTGTAATCACCTTTCAACCTGATGACATACCCAATCGGGAAGCACTGCTGGTCCCGCTTTGAACCCGCAGTCATGAATGTTAGTAGTCTCTGTGATCGAATAGACAGCTCCAGAGGGATTTCTTTTCTACGAAGGCGGTATCTTCTTTAAAAATCTATTGTCGGCCTCATGGTTTCATGAAGTGAAAACGTTTTAAGTTCGCAAAGATCATCTGAACATTTTGAACAATCTCAAGTCTGAATTTTAAACAATCTCAAGGGTTAGGATTAGAATAAGAGCAAGGGCTTGATTAAGATTGTGTAGCAATGTTATGTGAATAAGATTGCTAATCAGCAAAACAGAAGCTTTCATAATTCGTTATGTTTTACCGGAAGGACTTTGCCAAAACAGGTTAAAGTTAGTCACTCCTGAAATTGCGAAACTGTAATTTTTTTTCAATTTATGCCTGGTTTTTCGCTTGAAAACTCCTATTCAAAGACTTTGTTCTATTTGGTCATTTTAAATGCATTCGTCATCAGTCCATGGACCACTAGAATCACTGACTTTGACTGGTCGTACTTGTTCTAGACTTACAAACATTTCAAACTTCTTCAGCCTCTCGTCCTTTATATCTAGGAGGCGCGGTATTAGTACCAACATTAACAGACTGGTGTTCAATCGCCTCACTCGGACGTTCATGTCTTGCAACTCGTCCCCGTCTCTCTCGGTCATGGCTAACCTCATCCGTGGAAGTGCATCTTCAATGCGCTGATATCGTCATGGATTTTACCTCGCTGTTGGTACAGTGATACTTCTGCTGGTTCTGCTATTTCTTGTTCTTGTCACTTATTGATTCTATCATTTCTCGGAATCACAGAGTAATGCTGCTTCAGCTACTAGGGAGACTCAACCAATTTGTTCAACTGGTAGTTTGGGAATAGAAGTTGTAGGAGTAAATGTACCAGTCTGAATCGTAATGCTTTCAGTAACTTGAGTTGACACACCAATAAGTTAGTTTTAAGGACCACGTAAAATTGTCGGTACAAGATGACAAATGTGACGTTCAAGGTCTCGAATTTTAAGTCTACTTTGTACATTCTCTACAAAGTTATATACATTTCTGAAATTACATTACTACAAAATTATCATCATTATACAATGGTCATCACATGGAAAACAAGATCACACCATATAATGTACCGTTGTCGATTGTTCTTATTCAAGTTCTTACCAATAATTAATCAAATGTACTACGCTATCTCCTTTCTCCTATTTTACGACCTTGAACAAATATTCATACGCCTTGGCCACGTGAGGGACGCTTCGAGATAAAACGTTTACAGGGCAGGGCGTTACAAATATTTGGCTGGAAGGTCCGACTGTAGTTGAGAAGGTCCGATCTAAACTCTAGTTAAACGTGGACCAAATTAGGAAATTTTAGAACGATATTTTGATCAGCTAATATCAAATCCCTTGGAAAAGTTTGGCTTGGTAGGTCCGACGTTTGGTCGCGAAGGTCCGATCATTCTAAACTCTGGCTATATGTGGGCTAATTTAGAAAGTTTAGAACGATGTTTAGATCAGCTAAGTATCAGATATATCCCCTAAAAATTGGCTGGGCAGATCCAATCTAAGCTACAGCTAAACGTTGGCTAATTCTGAAAGTTTAGACTGATATTTAGATCGGCTAAATATCGGATATATATTTTGTAAAATAGAATTTGTAAGTGGGATCTAAATAGCAGCTAGTTTATAAACACAGACTGGAATTTAAACAAATTTAAATTAGCTTCCTAAACTTTCAGCTAAATTTGCTAAACTTGGATTTAGATTTAAACAAATATAAACTTTAATTTCAAGCACTATTTTCCAGACTTAGATTTATAATCACACAAATCTAAATTACCATTCTAAACTTCCTGCGAAACTTTCTTAACGCAATTTCGCACCTTAAAGCCCCACTAGTCGCAACTCTTGAAATTTTTAAAAATAAATATCTTCCTATTCTCTCCTGGTTTTCTCTGAATTCCAACCTCAGAAGGGATGTGGTTATTCACTGCATTAAGGAAACCATTCCTTTGTGAATCATTTGACAAGTAAATTCAAATTTTTACATTATTTTGATTTCCCGTCATTTTCAAAAATTGGTAATATTACAAATAATACAGAACATAAAATGTCACAGTTGAAATCATTTACCTCTATGCATTACATTGGACTACAGTCTATGCGAAGATTTCAGTGTACATATGCATATAGTACCCACGGTTTTTGCTCTTTCGCATGGGACTACGTTTAAATGAGTGGGCAGATATTTATAATCGTAGTGTAATTTTTATCTTGTTCAAAATTGCGCATATAGTCACAGCGGGTTAAGGTTAAGGTTTCAGTGGCGCGCCCTTTATAGTGCCGAACGTATTCTGCGCACTATAGAGGTCAGTCAAGATGGCAGCGTTATGCAACAGTCCGCGTTCGCGACGCGTCGACGGCAGGGAAATTTGTTTCCAGAAAATCAATAATAAGGCGAAATCAAGCTCAAAAAAAAAAAAAAAAATTGGAAAAATTGAACAAGGTACATGATAAACTTTATCCCGTTCATGTTTCTTTTTGTTACGAATTCAATGGCGTGCAGGTACTTTGTTTCTTCTCAGTGGCATAGCAGCACAACATCGTTTATTACAGTTTGAGATTTACATAGCGTACGTATGTTATGTATAAACATGAACAAATTTGATGCCAAATTTAAAATCCCACGAATAATATTGATTCCAAAATAATGTAAGTGAATTTAGGAAGTTCTATATGCCTCGTAGCTGACCTGTTTCGTGTATTCAAGAAACATTATCCAATTCTAATCCATTTGAAACCAGATATGAACTGTAAATGCTCACATGTTTCATTATATATTGCAGTTATGTATAAATTTGAACATGTGCCACATGTTTGCAACTTCATTGAAAGTATTATGATCAACATAATAAACAATATTCACCACAGATTAACTCTATAGGTCATTAAGTATTAAAATATGTAATTAACTGAAATAAAAATAATTAATTTCTTTGAGTGCTATTATTGTATCACCACTTATATAGCAAGTGTAATTGCCTTTGGTCAAGTCCTTCAAACTATATATTCCAAACTTTGAAAGCTCATTAGATATGCAAACTATTAATTAGCTGACATGAAAACTTAAGTGCGAAATGACTTCCAATATTGGTATAACCTGGTATAATCATCAATGTCATAGCATGTTATGCCAACTTTGATCAAATAAATCCAAGAATATATCCCTAATTAGGAACGTTAATTAAATACACACATTAGGAATTGGCTGAAGCAAAAATGCTTAATGCCTTTCAATAATGTTAGCTTACATAATAGTATCTTTAATGTACATAGCAAGTTTCATCAATTTTGGTCATGTAAATTCAAATATATATCCCTAATTTCAAAAATTCATTAAATATGCAAATTAGGAGCTGGATGAAGTAAAAATGCTTAATGACTTTCAATAATGTCGTATCGTAGCATCTTTAATGTACATAGCAAGTTTTGTCAACTTTTGTTCAGTCGATACAGATAAATATCCCTGATTATGAAAGTTCATTAAATATGCAAATAAGGAATTGGCTAAAGTTCAAATGCTTAATGATTTTCAATAATGTTCTATCATAGTATCTTTAATGTACATAGCCAGTTTCATCAACTTTGGTCTCGTTAATTCAAATAAATACCCCTATTTAGGAAAGTTCATAAAATATGCAAATTAGGAATTGGCTGATGTAAAAATGTTGAATGACATTTAATAATGTTCTATCATAGTATCTTTAATGTACATGGCAAGTTTCATCAATTTTGGTCATGTTACTTCAAATAAATATCCTTAATTTCAAAAATTCATTAAATATGCAAATAAGGATTTGCATGAAGTAAAAATCCTTAATGACTTTCAATAAGGTTAAATCATAGTATCTTCAATATGCATACCAAGTTTCGTCAATTTTGATCGAGTAAATTCAGATATATACTCCTAATTAGGAAATTTCATTAAACATGCAAATTAGTAATTATCTTTCACGTCACCCCTTAATATCTTTCAAAGCTGATATATCTTGGTGTGATCAACATTTGTAGCGAATCTCATCAAATTGTGTGCTGTCGTTGTCAATATATATCATTTTTTTCTAAAATCATTAATTATGCAAATGAGCAAAAAGTAAGCAAGCCACACCCACCAAAAACTAATCAGTTCTTGCCATTTGCAAACTGAATCTATGTACGAGATTTGATTCTGATCTGATGAGCCGTTTTTGAGATATTGAGTACACAGACAGACAGACAGACAGACAGACAGACAGACAGACAGACAGACAGACATCGCTGCGACATATGCCCACGTGTGTCAACACGTGAGCAAAAAATGTAAACACGTACCGCGAATACAACTACGACGTTGCGTGCTAGCCACAGTCAGTGGGCATGGCCCAGCCCCCCCCCCCCCAAAAAAAATATTGATTCATTGTTTGATCACTTCAGTGGTACCTAATATAATAATAGTGTAATTTGAATAAAGTGAGCTTTTTCTTACAAATTATATATACTTGTCTAGTAGTTTAGTTTTCAAAATGACTAAAAGTCCATTAATTCACCACTACACTGATGGTATATCAGTCTTACAATGTTGTCCAGGAGTTTTTAAGTTCAAGATAGGAAAACACCCTCACTAATGCCCCATTGTATTTAATTATGTTTCCATTCAACATGTTAAAGCACAGTGATACCTACATCTCATCATTATTCAGTCCAAATAATTTTACAGCAATCTCTCAGCACTGATACAAAAAAAACATTGTATGCATGATTGTCACGGTAGAGTAACATTCAAAAGATGAAGTAAACATGATTTAAAGGCATTATTGATGCAATATCTTGTTATGTCACATATTTTATCGTTGTGAGTCGTCAAGAATTTCACAATTTACGAGTATATCATGGAAACATTGCCATAAATTATGAAACATAATTTCTCATCTTTGCCTCCAGGGGGCGCACTTCAACATCAAAGTCTCCGGTTTTTAGAACTTTTGGCTATATCTAAAGAACTAAGGTGGTGACCCCCACTTTTTTTTCTATTGATATACTTTTTGGTCACTTATCCCTCGATTGAGGAAGTTTCATCAAAATCTATTGGCGGGAAATACTAAATTTTGCCATGTTATTTCTTAATTATTCAGCCCATTGTTTTCCTGTGCATAAATATGAAAATTATAAATTTTAATGACTGGATATCTCAAAAATTTCATGGTGACACCCTAATTTTTGTTGACAATATTAATCTATGTGGGGTTCTTGGTCCTTCCAGAAATTTTAATTGAAATCTATTGGTGAGAAATAAAAGGCGCACCAAACCTTAAGTGTATATACACACAGCTAACTCAGTACATTCTCACAAACTTATTTTAGTTTGAAAGTAAAATCATAAAAATAATGCTGAACGATACAGCTATTGGTTTAATGCCGGGCGTTTAAAGTAATTGGCTTTTGAAGTGAAATGCATTACTCGCACATGAAAACTTCACGGGAAATGCATCCCCTATAATCATATGCACTGGGTCATTGAGTGTCGTTTACATGCGAGGATATCGCAGTCGCTTGTATTTCGATGCACGGCGAAGACCGCTGTATGCATTAAAACAGCATCGATTTCTTCCACTTTATCTCTACATTCATATACCTGCAATCCCCTTTGCGTCAAAATCAATTTTCTTCGAATTTTAGTCCAGTCAATCTACCACATTTTGCCACCCAACCCACCAGAAATTGCAATATAATTTTAGTATTGAGAAGACATTTGAGAGAGGTACACAGATCAACATACTAAGCGTTTACTCCAATCTACCTTGGAGAAATATGTCCAATTTGCATAAATCGAATATGGCTGCCAGCCGTCTGACAAAATAACATTATTGGACATATATCACATGGTAAAAAAGCTATTTCAGTGATTGTATTGTATTATAATATATCATGCTGCCATGCACCATTCTGATTGGACGAGAGCTCATTCCATTGATGCTAAAATATTGTTTAGGCACTGATAGCAGTGGTAAAACGGGCCCCTAAACCAGTATTTTCGAAAATTACCCTGTCGGCGCATTTGAATGTACCTAACTAAACTTAAAGGGACATAGGCTGTAACTTTTGGCAAGTTTCCCAGTATTCTGCTTCTGTATATCAACTACCGTGTCTGACCCTAATCCGTTTGTCATGCTGAAATATCGAGTATTCTTTTTGTCAACCAGCTTGTATTTGTGTAGTGATCATTATTTACTGTTTACAAATGAATTCTAGTCCGGACTTGAATACAATTTTCAGAAATAACAATGTAGATTATACTCACATAGATTGTGTTGATATGCTAAATAAGCTTACTTGGCATTAAATTACAGTTTAGGGATTCAATGCAGAAAGTGAAGGGAAACCACAAAATAAAAGTTCTGAAAAAATAGCCAAAAGATACAGCTTGTGGAAGCTTTAATCCGAAACAGTCCGCTTTGTTTCCACGACTAAAGTCCGAACTTTGAACCACATATAAAGCATGGGTCTGAACTCACGTCTTGGTGAAAATAAGTTGGGGTCGATAATGAAAGACATCTCTGAAGCAGCACATTTGGGTATGGTGTATACAAATCATTGCATTAAGGCAACAGTGCACTTTTGCCTGATTCGACGGAGTCGAGACGCGACATACAGCTCTTTCGAATGAAGATAGTATTCATTCATACACAAATAGATTGACACTTCCTAACAATAACGGTATGTCAGATATCCTTTTCCAACATTTGGGCTGTAACAGACCAGAGTGCTCTAACGATGTGGACGCAAGACCAAGAAGTTCAAAATAACAAGGCTATCCTGCGATTGCATAGGACGCGTCGACGAAAGTTGATATCAGATGCAACGAGCAATGTCAGCGTCAAGCTCTTGCTGAATCGGGCAAATACATTCTGCACAACTGTTCATCACAGTTGCTGTTATCTAACATCTGGATTATTTCAAAACTGCTTATTTTCTGGTACAATTAACGTCCAAATTATCCGCCAAAAAAAGCTCTTGTAATCTCACTGTACGTGTACTACCTATGAACGTTGCGACGGTCGACGCACACGGTTCGCGGTACTGAATGTGACAAATCTATTTTTAGTTTGCCAAAAAAGCCAGGACTATTGTTCTTATGTAAATTTACGAAAAAAAATTGTTACTTTTTCTTTTGATTTGAACTCTTGACCCATTTCTGTGTCCGTTGCAGGTAGTTTTTTACAAATAGTGTTCGCGTTGCATGTGAATAAAATATAATGTTGATGAACTTAATCAGGTATTGCGGAGGATACTGTGTGTGTGTTGTCAACGAAATCCCAACTCACAAAAATGCTCGGTCGTGGGCGCTGAATTTCCAACGTTCGATCTCTCAGACGTCGATTTTCTGCATTTTGGACTTAAACTGACGAATATATCGAAGTAAGACAACAAAGACACACAAGTTGATATGATTTAATAGCAATAACCCCCGCCGCAGTCGATTATACACTCGATTTTGGTACAATTCACTCCATATAGCATGAGCCGATACAAAAATCGCGTGTATACCCTCCTGCGGCGTGGGTTATTGCTTAAAACTACATTACTTATTTGGCATATGTAATCATTTTGCAGATATAATGTTTAACATTGGAACTTTGATTATTTGCATAAATCCTATATGGCAGATAATATACCTGCAAAATAACATTTTCGCCGTACACTTACGCGACAAACAAGCTATTTATATGATTTTTAAGCCAAAGCACATTTCTTTGCCATTGACAAACGACTTTGAGGTAAAATTTTTTCATGGACATTTTAATAATTTGCATAATCCAATATACCGGCAAAAATTCCTACAAATGGCATTTTCAGTCATACGCCACGTCACATAGCAAGGTTTTTCAGTGACTTTTAAGTCGAAATATATTTCTTGGGCATAAAGGAACATTTTGGAGGTTCAATTTTTACAAAAGCACAATGTAATTTGCATAAAGCCAACATCGTTTCCAATCTACAAATTCAATGCCTGAATGCTTACAATTTTCTAATATGAATAAGGTTCTGGTATATTTTTAGCACTAGGAATCTATTAAAAAAAGAAACTGTTAAGTCCTTGGACGTCTATTTTTAATAATTTGGAAAATATGTTATAAACATATTCATCATAAAGACCCGTTTAACACTGAAAGTCTATTTTAATAGGTTTATGGGGCACCTGACTTTGTTGAATTTGTGTATTTTGTAAAATAGTGTTTTATCTCCCACTTGTCGGTCAATATTTTACTGTATCTATTTTCACTTGCTGCAGTTTTAGAAGAAGTGTTTTATCTTTCGCTGGTCGGTCAATATTTTACTTTTTTGTAAAGAACGTTTAGGCTGATTTTAGAGACTTCCATATATGACTTACATACAGATCAAAACAAGTAATATACTTCTGGCTTTTACTATTAAGATGTAAGAAAGTCATGATTTTATTACTTTGTAAGTCATCTAAATCATTTATTCTCCTTCCTAATGTAATATTGGATTCATTTGTGTAAGGCATTATTTGTAATTTTTGTTGGTGTTTCAAGCTACACAGAGACAAACCACATAATATGTGTGTTAACTGTTTAAAAGGACATGTACAAAATGCGTAATTTTTATTTTAGACTGAACTCCCTTATTATGGATGAAAGAATCTTTAGTAGACGCACCCTAGATGATAGGCAAGAAGTCATCATACATTACAGCAAATATGGAATAAACAATACCAAGCTAATGTAAACACATAAACAAACAATAATATGAAAAAAAACAACAAAATGCCATAATGCACACATTTTTAAACTTAGCACTTTTGCAGACAATGTCAGATTCATAACAACCTTGTCACCACACAAACTCGCAAAGATAGGAAACTGCATGCTTAAAAACGGCTTAAAATTATTCAAACACCTATGCGTCCCATTAGAATCAAACGTTTAAAAATGCAAACAAATACGTATGGAAAAATACACTTCAATATATTGAAAATCAAAATGGGCCTCACATACAGCAGGAAACACAAAGTTGAGAAAACTATCTGAAAGCTATGTAACTGGTCCTTGTGAACGTCCTTAAAACTGGAAGAATCACAAGCTGCTTGCAGGACGCAACGCATTGAAAATGCTATCTAAAAGGAGAAGATAACAATCAATCATTTGATAAAGACAATACCTGACATTACATTTCATGAGACAGAAGTGAGAATAATACAGCAACATTTAAACAAATATCGCTTTGGCAGAGATTGTGAGATGATGTACGAATGTAAAACCATCAAATTTTCAAATTTTTGGTTTGAAATTCTGATAAACAAATTTAATTTTCGGGCCGTATTATTTTTTAAGGTTAGCGATACAACAAAGAAGATTTTCCCCACCAGAAAAGAACTGATACTTTTTGGTTCTTACACAGAAAGCCATATGTCATTGTACTGCAATATTCAAAGGCCTCATTAAAAATGAAACATTAAAGTAAAATGCAACAACATAGACTATTTTTACGCAGAAAGTAACATGATGTAGACTATACTAAATACGGGAAAGAGCAAACATCATCGAGGTTAAAGAACGTAAAGCAAGAAGGCAAGTGGAACAAAAAGAACAGACCAAACCATGTACCAAGGACGAGAGTCTATTTTTCACATTAATGTAATCCATAAATCAGAACTAAGAGAATCATACCAGCCCTGACAGAACACTGGTATGAACTTGAAAAAAACATTCAAGAATCTGTTTCCAAAACAACTAATTATGGCATACATAAGAATCAGAAAAATAGACAATCACAAAAAATCATAACTCCAACGAATGTCCTCACTTCGAACGACATGATGAGCATACACGATTACAACAAAGTTTAAGTGTCATCATATGTCGAAGTGTAATTTTTCAAGATGTTCTTCTTAGTTTTATGTAAAAGTTTTTTTTTCCGTTGGAATGATTAGATCTTTTAAAATTAAGCCTTTGTTAAGCGTGCAGTTTTAAAATGTTTATTTTGTTCGCTGATAAGGTTGTTATGAATCTGATATCTTTTGCGGAGGTGCTGTTTTAATTTGTGTGTATTGTGCCAATTTTATAATTTTTTTCATATTATTCACTATTTTTTTGATTCCATTAGCTTTGTTGTGTTTATTATATTTTGCTATTATATGTGATGCCTTCCTGTCTATCATGTAGAGGAATCTACTAAAAACTCATTTTTCATGAGGTGGTTCTGTCTAAATTAACAAGGAAACGGTTTGTACACGTCTTTTTTAACAATAAGCATTACAGATTACATGATTTGTCACTGTATGGTATTTACAACCATTATAATATGCTTAGCTGGATTCCGGCAATCTGATTGGCTAGAGCTTTGGTTTCTATTCTCAACAAGAAGACCTGCGCGCTGCTTAACATTTTTGAGCTCGCGCAAATTTCGAATTCCAACTTGAGATCTCAACGTGCCATAATGTCGAACAAGTCTACAGCTTGAGATTGATTTTGATTGTTACATTTTAGTCTGGTGCAGCTCGATGAACCCACAAATAAAAAGTTTATATTCATTTTGTACAAGCAGTAACGGCGATGTAACAAAAACAGTGTTTTAAGTTCTTTTTGAGCGTTTTACAGGTAAAATTCTTCAAGTTCGATGTGTAATTGCGATATCGATGGGTTACGTTACCATATTTTATGGAATCTACTCTGCACGCGCTCGCGTTCTGAAACGTTCTTTTTAGAGTTTGTGTTGAGGCTGGGCTCACAAACCCTTGTTTCAACTACGGTCCTGAATAACGACACTGTCCACTTGTAACTATTTTTAGCATATTATAATGAGGTTTAAGTGGTGTGTTCGGGTATTTGGTTGTGGAAATAAGACCTCCGGGGTGAAAATTAGCATATTTGGGTAAAATAATCATTTCGCTTCGCTCGATGATTATTTCCCTTTAAATATGCTAATTTTTAACCCAGAGGTCCTATATCCGCAACAAAATACCCTGGCTTGCCGTTTATAACCTCTTAATACAAATCACAGATAACGCACAGCACAAATGAAACCAATATTATATTAAGAAAGATAATAAATGAGTTCGATGATTTTAGGTGTCATATATAGAATCATTACGATAAAATTGAAATCACATGACTTTCTAACATCTTATTATAAAAGCGTATTATCATATAACTTGCTTTAATCTGGCTGTAAGTCAGATATGGAAGTCTTAATGTTCTCTACAAAATACAGTATTTTTATAAAGTATTTTTACACATTCAGGTGCCACACAAACCTATTAAATAGACTTTCAGTGTTAAATTGGGTCATTGGTTTACAGCACATTTTCCATATTTAAAAAAATATATGTCACAGTTTCTTTATTGTAGAGTCCTAGTGCTAAATTTATGCCTAAACCTTATTCATATTTGAAATTATTAAGCATTGAGGCATTAATTCGACAGCCATGTTGGTTTTACGCAAATTATCACAGTGCTTTTGTAAAACATTGAACTTCAAAAGCGTTCTTTTATGCCCAAGAACTATATTTCAGTTTAAAATCACTGACATAGCTTGTTTTAAGGTTCCAAGGCAAGAAAGTGACCTCTTTAATCTAACAATTCTCTCGTGTTTAATAAGCTCAGAATCCCCGTAAATTATACATTTTCTGAAAGCCTAGATATAGAGGAACATTTGGGTAACCATTGTGTCACCATTCTTTACATAACTATCACGTGACAGGAAATTTGCATAACCTTTCAAAAATCGGTTTTCCCTATGTTCTGTTTCAATACTTCAAAATATCTTACTCAAACTTGCTGGATTGCAAGCTGTCACAACATTCTTCAAAATTTTGTCTCAGATTTTTTATATCTTGCTTAGATTTTATTTGAACACAATTTTAAAGAAATCAATTAGGGTTAAATTTACCGCTCTGGAAGTTTTCTGGCAAAAAATTGTTTAAGAAGGTTTAAAAAAATTCTGGCCGCCATATTGAATTTATGCAAATTATTAAAATACCTATGTAAAACGTCGTACCTCACAATCGTTTGTCCATGCCAAATGTAGCTTGACTTAAAAATCACAGACATAGCTTGTTCATGACGTGATGTTCAGGGGTAAATGTTATTTTGTGAAAATGTAATCAGCCATATTGTATTTATGCAAATTATCAAAGTTACTATGTTAAAGATTATATTTTCTAAATGATTCATTGTGCCAAAGCGAAAGGTCTGCTTCTGTTCCGACTGTTAATTTGTGGCTTTTGATAGAAAGTTTTTCACAGCGGAAAGTATTCTATATTTTTACATTTAAGGTAGCTAAATACCTTTTAGCCACTTTCAGATTTTTATCTTTTTCTCAATTGAAAACGTCCCAAACCCCAATAAAGTACACATTTTCTGAAAGCCCTGATATAGAGCTATCCGACCAAGCACAGTACACGGTCATTATTTGCATAAGAGTCACGTGACAAGCGTTTTGCTGAACCTTCCAAAAACCGGTTTTTCCCGCCTTATGCAAACACGCTGCAAGATTTCCGGTTGGAATTTCTTCATTGACAAGTCTTGACAATATCCTTCAAAACCGTGTCTGCGATTTTTTCCCGGAGGCTCCATTCAAATTATATGGCGTGATAATTAAAATTCCTTGAAAAGCACCTTCATCAAACACCTTTAAGAGCGCATTAAAAAAAACAAAGGCATATAAATGTAACACTATGTATCACAGCACTCGAAAATGTACCTCCACTTGAACACTGAAAACGAGAACATTAAGCCCGGAAAAAGACAGGAAAAGGTGCTTTACTCGACATTGCGGCAGATCGTGCGGATCTCCCTGTTTGTTGTCGTATACTAGCACTATTATAATCGATAATGGACGCCAGATAAATCCACTCGGAGAGTATTAAAAGTAACGGTGTTAATAATCATCTTTCACAAGAACCAAAAAATGATAACATATTTAAAGGACAATAGCATAAATTTTGGATCAGGGGAAGTCATTGTCAAGTTAGGGCTAGGATCCTAGTAAGATCTGGCTTGTAGTTGTGTGACAATTCTGAGATGAACACCTTGCCATTTTACCATTTGTTCGAACTGGGTCAGCTGTTTTCGCTGCACTAACAAGTAGCCTGACACAGCCCTATCGAAAACAAGTAGGTATCCACTATTGTTTAGGGCTCAAGTAATCCGTATCAATTTGATTTCTTGGTCGTTACTGACTACATCTTAGCTATGTCAATATTTTATTTTAATAATAGACTATTGACTCCTTCACTTTATAGGTTCAACTTGGACCAAAGAAATAACATCTCTAATTCGGGGTAGCGATGACTTAGAAGAGACCGACAAGTTGCTATTGAGCATGCGTATACCATTTCTTGAGTTTGTCGACCCAGAGAAAAAATTACGGATTTACAAATTGCTGGAATCTATGGAATCACCGAGATACATAAAGTCGCATTTACCAAAGCGATTATTACCGAAAGGAATGTTTCACATGAAACCGAAGGTGAGACATGTTTGAGTGCAATGGATTAACGTATATCTCCATCAGATTTCCCTGTTTCATAATCTTTCCTCTTTATTACACGGCTCACTCAATGTTTGAACGAATGTAGTCAATATATTTTGATAGGTTCGCTCAAAACCTTATATTACTCTCCCTTTATCTTTTAATTGACAGGTAATTTACGTGGCAAGAAATCCCAAAGACGTGTTAATATCCTACTACGAGTTTAAGCTACATCCATGGGGATGGGAAGAATTTTTCAATAATTTCCTAAAAGGAAACGGTATCTAAACATTTTCGTTTGATTTGATTTGATTTCGTTCCATTTGGTTTCGTGCAACAATTTGCTTACTTGCAAATAAACCGTTTAAATTCTTTCATTTTCATTTTCTTTATCAGTGTCGTTTTAAAGTCCCCCTCCAAACCAAATGACGCCAGCTACAAGTCTCTAAGAATGTCGATTAAAACAAAAGTCATACCGTCAAATTGCTATCCTGTCTTGGACTATTTTGAAATGCAAGACCTTTATCGCTGTTTGAGGACAGATTACACAAAATCCAAAAAGAGTTGAGGTTTCATAAGTTTAATGTGTAACCACTTTATCAATTAGTGAAAGGTGTGCGATGAAGATTGGTATTTTATCATGCCAATTATATTAATGAGTATTATTTCGGTATTAAACGTTTATTATGTTCATGATTAATTGTAAATGTGGAATATTCATAATACCTCGTATCTTACACTTATACACTTTTAATTCCGTGATTACGAATATACCGAGACGAGAATTGCATTTGGAACATTTCTCTTTGCAGCAACTGGAAAACGTCATCATTCACATAACGATCGCAAGACGACCACTTCTTGTTCTTTGAAAAGTGCGGGAACGTCAAGATCAGGACTAAATAGAAAGTTTAACCCTTTCTAAAACATGATTTCAGGAACTTTCTGCCACCGAGAAGATTTTATGAAATGCGGTCTGAAAGAAAGGCGTTGTTAAAAGTAAAAGATTGCAAATTCTCGATGACATGAAGACATCCAATATCTGTTTTTTCAATTTCTTTCGCAAATAGTGGTTCATGGATGTTGGTTTGAAAACGTCGCGTACTGGTGGCAACATCGGAACGATGACAATGTTCTCTTCCTTTTCTACGAAGACATGAAATACGTGAGTATTGATTTTGAAAACAAGCTTTGCAAGAAGTGCGGTAAAATTGTACACAGGCAAAAGACGCATCTCCGGCCGCTCTCAATACACAATCATATCAGCTTAACTATCTACTGCATACACACAACAATAATGCACCGGCGCGGTGTGGAGCTTCCCTAAGCGATGGGAGCTTTGAGTCTCTTTGCATATAGACTCTGTCTAAAAACTATGACCGTACACCCTCGAGGGTCTATGTTATGCGAAGTGAATTTCGTGTTTCCACACTGTAAAGTTAAGTGTTCAAGGATAGAACACCAATTAAACGCCTTTTATAACACTTTTTGAACGCGTCTAGACGTTCAGAAATTTAACACTACGTGTTCAACCAACGTTCAATTTTTGAACACACGTGTGCTGATTTTGAACACTATGTGTTCATCAGACATTATATTGAACACATGGTGTTCCATATCTGAACACACGTTGCACATGAAATGTGTTCAAAAATTTGAACGCATTTACGCGTTCAAAGGGCTGTAACACTTTTTGAACGCATGGACGCCGTTCAACGATAAGTGTGTTAAAGGATTGAACACATGATATGCACTTGTTGAACACATGAACTTTTGGCGTTCAGGGGTGTTCAAGCCTGGAAATGACATACATAACGGACCACTGATATTCAGTAAAATTATTTTATTCTAAAAATACACAAAATTAGTTGAGTAAAATACAATTATTTAGTGTAAAATGGGAAAATAAACATGGCCACTTTGTAAAGTTTGTCAGAGGAAAACACCAACGATGTAAACACCTTCCTATCAAAACATCAACAAAAGAAAATCTTTATAAACACTGTCGATCGTTTTCAAAATATATGAACAAAGTAATGACAAAACAGGTTTAACTTCAATATTGTGGATTATGTTATATGTTCATACTTGTGAAAACGTACAAAAATATCTGTTTTGAAAAAGCTCAAAATTTGTCTTACTTATTGTGTTGAAAACAGTGTTCGTATGAAATGTTTACTCCGTTTTGTAAGATAGCTTGAGACATTTCCTCTTGTATAGACAATTGCAAACTTGGAAAAAGGTTAGTCACGGCTTCTCTGATGCACATGGTACATAGTTGTCCACACTAAAGTAAACACAACATAATGCACAGCATGTCAAGTTGTCACAAAGTTTCACAGTAACACATAACATGCAGAAAGTGGGTAAAGGGGTCCTTGGAGGTGTAAAACCCATTTCCTTGTCCAACAAAGTCCTTCATGAACGAAAAGATTTGTTGGTTTGTAATACCTTTAAATAAACTCTGAAATAAATCAGTGACATTTCAAAACTCTACTTCTCAGAAATTAAAAACACATCAACTAATTTTGACTTCGTTTCATAAGTTTTTTCTGTATGTCAATAAGCATGTACTGTTGAACCTGGAAATTTCAGTCCTTACTAAAGTTCACTTGTAAAAGGAAACTGCAGTCTAAAACCAATGGCAAGAACCTGAATGTTAGCCATTTCAACACCAATATAGTAATACAACAAGCGACTTAGACATCGAAAGAGCTCGCAGTGTTATGTAAAGGATCTCTGACAGCTCACTTCGGGATGGCCTCACCAAAAATGGGAAAAAAGCTGCAAAAAATACACAATTGAAGATTTCACCATGATTTGGACATATCAAATTGAGATCACCCCAAAAAACATGTGTAGCAAATATCAAAGCTATCAGACAGGTAATTTTTAAGATACAAATTTTTTGACCAAAAATGGTAAAAATTGACCCCAAAATAAAAACTTGCAGATTTCATCATAACTTGAATATATCACATTCTGATAATTCCCTATGTCTTAAAAATGTCTGAAATGTCTTTTATGTCTCAAAAATACAAATTTGCATATTTCTGCATAAATTTGAACAATCTGAAAAAACTATCCGCAGAGACTCATGTCAAAAATATCAAAGCTGTTCATTAAGTAGTTTTAAGAAGATTTTAAAGATTTTTGACCAAAAACGAAAAAAATTGCCATGAAAAAATTAGATTTGAACATTTCATCACAACTAGCACAAATTTTACGAAGGTCATTCTTAGGAACATGTTTACTAAATATTGAAGACGTCCCACCAGTAACCACCAGTAAGAGAGAAGAAGATTTTTGCCAAAAAATAGCAAAATTCGCCTCAAAAATACAAATTTGCGTATTTCACCATAACTTGAACATATCATTAGGGTAATCTCTGGGAACCTGTACTCCAAATATTAAAGGAATCGTACTGGCCGTTTTGAAGAAAAAGCTTGGGATGTAAAAATTTGAGGACGATGCCTCACATTCACCTATTAGATAAGCTCTGCGTCGCTAAAAGCAAAGCTAAAAAACAGTAACAAATCGAGAACAAAAGACGTGTTGAACTACAATACAAAATAATCTAAGATTTGGTTGCAAGCTATGATCAATTAAATGTTACTGGAGCTTAAGCCTTCAAAGACGTGACGTCTTCTTCATCAGATGCAAGGGTGCAATGAAGAATTGAAGCAGAAAGCAACAGAAAATTCAGAGTGAAAATTTCAGAAAATTCAGAAATTCAGAGTGTACATTTTTCACTCTGAATTTTCTGTCGCATTCTGCTTTAATTGTTCATTCCACCCTTGCATCTGATAAGGGAGACTACACGTATTTGAAAACTTATTCTCCAGTAACATGTAGTTGATTATAGCGTTCTACCAAAGCTTAGATAAATTCAGAACAAAAGTACAGAAACTTATCAAAATTCAGTTACTGACCCTCGGAAGTTTAAATCTACATTGGAGATGAACTGAGGTTTTCAAGCTTGTTTCCAGACAGCTACCTCTGCACTCATCTTCTTCAATTTCTGTACCATCAGCTTCTGTAATAACTCTTCGATTACCAGGTAAATCCAACTTTTCACATCCTGAAAATAATGCAACAATAGGTATTATGGCGACATGAGACTTTAAATGAAAGACAGGTGGCCTTATTAAGTTAAGGGGTGACTTTGGTATACAGTGCCTCTTTGCGATACTGTTACAAAATATTGGCTTCTTCTTGTCATCAACTGATGAAAAGTAAAAGAAAGGCCAACTCTCATATGCTGAAACAATAGAGTGTACACTCTGCGATGTTTAACTAATGTTTTATATGCGATCGTGAAAACTAAGAGACGTGTTAGCTGTGTTACGCAGCGGTGTGTGGCAAATCGATCACGCTCGGGTCAAGAGTCATCGCCACAGTTTTGCGGTGATGACCCTTGACCCGATCGATCGATCGATACGCCATGGCCCAAAACACCGCTGCGTATTTACAGCTAGTGTATGGTATACAAGCCACTGAAAGTAAAAAAAGGTTTCTCACGTATTTTAGCTATTCCAAAGTACTATACAAATAATTTCAAAGGATAATATACAGATGCTTCAAAATTCAACACCTTTTACTATTTTGGAGAGAAAACTTACCTTTCTGGTCTTTCTTCCGCACGATCACGACTTCAGCGTGCGTTCACAAGAAAAATGTCGCAACTTCCGTTTTGATGCATGACGGGATAAGAAGAGGCACCAAACTTGAACACCAAGTGTTAAGGAGTAGAACGCCTCTTGCACGCCGATGTTAAAATTAAAACGTCCATGGTGGTTATCTGATTTTCTTTTCCAAATTTCAAACTTTCAACCCGTAATAAACGTGTAAAATTATTTTGTATACTTCCTTTTTTAGAAAGAACATGCTTTCTGTAATTTTAGACCGAAGATATTTTCACTTAGTGGGAAAATCGTTACATCAAAATCCGTGTACGTTTGCCTAACAGCGATGCAGTAGTAAATTTAATATGGCCATAGTAAGGTAAAAAACACTAAAGATTGTTAATTGTTTTACAGTATTGCAAAATTTCTGTCATGCAGAGTTTTTGAACACTTGAAGGAGATGGTTATTAACACTAAGTGTTCAGGTTTAGAACATCACTGTTAATAATATGAACACTAGTGTTACAATATGAACACTAGCTGTTAAAATTTGAACACTGACATCTACATTTTGAACGCGTAAAGACGCGTCTGGCGTCCGCTATTTTTACAGTGTTTCCAGACAGATGACGAGCTTAACAAGTGTACCGCTGTCCTTGTGTGCTGAAATATTTCTGTAATGTAGTAAGACGATGTCATAAATCTGATTGTTTATGTTTCTGTTTGTACCTTCAGGTAAGACTGGTGCTTGGAGGAATCGTCTAACGCCCGTAGAAAGTCAGGCTATTGATGAAACGTTTAATGCTAGACTTGCTGAAATCGGTTTAAAATTTGAATACTAGTCTGCACATTGTCCTCTGAACCCTGAGCACTTCTTAAAGCACTTAAATCGTTTGATATTTTGGCACCTCCATATGAATAAGGACTTTCTGTGTTGTTTATATTGGTCATTATTACGCAGATCTGTCTTTTCAAAGAACAATTTTGCTTAAGTTCATTAGGTCTTTAAATATAGACCGTTTCACCAAATGTGAGACAGCTAGAGACAGTGTATATAGGACGAGGACGTATTGTTAATCTATAATCGCTGTCTTTGAGAGATTATAAAGTGAGTTTTAATTACTTTCTAGACGTACCATTTCAAACGACGAAATCTTATAATTTAATGTCAATTTACTAGTTATATAATTTCACTGTCAGTTCATCAGTCATTCGAAATTGTTGAACATGGTAAGGTACGTCACAATGTCACCCCAGACACCTACACGCCATCACTATTGAGTCTAATCAGTGGAATAGCCATCTTGATGTATGTTTTAGCAAGATGAATGAGTGGATAGTTATTGAAATGGGCAAGCATGTGCCAATATTTTATAAAAAATTTCCTGTGAGGTATATGAATATAGCATTGTTCGGAAAACCTCTCACTCTCTGACACAGATTCATGGCTGTACAAGTATTGATTATTTGGTCAATTTTCAGGATTAAACAAAAATGAAGCATGCAATCATACTTGTTGTTATGATGATATAAATTTTATCATAGGTTTATTTGTAAATACTTAATAATGAGAAAGGCTCATAATATTTATTAGGTGTATCATCCGTAAAGAAAAACATTGGTTTGGTTTGTGTAATCCCCTTACAACCTGATGACACACCCTATCAGGAAGCACCGCTGGTCTCGCTTTGAACCCGCAGTCATGAACAGCTCCAGAGGGATTTCTTTTCTACGAAGGCGGTATCTTCTTTGAAAATATATTGTCGGACTCGTCGCTCTATGAAGTGGAAAGGTTTAAAGTTCGCAAAGACCACCTGAACATTTTGAACAATCTCAAGTATAGTAAGCCTATTAAACCTAAGTTGATCTAATTCGAAACTATTCTTTACGTAAAAACCGTCAGTTTGTTTTGCAGTTTCATCCACATTCTGAAATGGCAATAACTGAAGACTTTCAAATGAATGAATAAAGTCATGATAAGAAAAATCTAAATGACTTTTATTTTCACTGAAAGAACTTAATTGTCGTTTTGTTGCATAATATTTCAAGAATAAAATGTAAACAGTTCACTCAATAAGACCCTGCTAAATTTGGTTATGTTCTTGTGACAAGTTGCAAACTTGAGAAGAGGGTAACCTATAAATTTAACTTCTTTCGCATTAGCCTTGCGCCGACTTGTCATACTAAAAGTAAACTCTACCAAAGTATTAATATGAGATTACCGAAAATTTGACCAATTTTTTTAAACAGTGATGTTAGGGGTTGAGGTGTATAATGTGCATCGCCCTCTTTTAAAGAAAAGGAGGGACGACACAGATATCCACTAGGTGAACACTTAAAACTGTTGGTTTTAATTCAATCTTATCATTTTGATGAAGGAGACTATATATCTTCGAAAGATCATGCTATACAACTACCCAGCTGATTTCATTTTCATGTGCTACTACATCTGTCTTGGTTCGACTTCACAAAATACACTGAAATGATGACCTGGTGGTCACACAAAAAATACAACTGTACACATTCATTATAAAAGTTGGGGTTATAGTGAGGATTAGAAAAAGAGCAAGGCCACTGCTGCAATTGCATAACACTTGGAATCAACCCCAGAGGAAAAGGTGTCAATTTAACAAACAAACGCAAATGTGGAACACTACAGTATTTCAATTCACGTCTGGTTATTTGCTTGATAAGTCATATTCAAATACCTTTGTTCTATTTTGTCATTGTAAATACATTCGTCATCAGTCCATGAATTAGAAAGCTGTCTGGAAGGTCAACCACTAGAATCGTTGACGTTGACTGGTCGAACTTGTTTTAGGCTTACATACATTCCAAACTTCTTCAGCCTCTCGTCCTTTACATCTAGGAGGCACGATGTTAGCAGCAACAATGTCAAATTGCCTTACTCGGACGTTCATGTCTTACAACTTGTCCTCGTCTCTCTCAGTCATGGCTAACCTTCGTCAGTGGAAGTGCATCCTTGATGCTCCGATGTCGTCACGGATGTTACCTTGCTGTCGGTACAGTGATACTCTGCTGGTTCTGCTATTTCTTGTTTTTGTCACTGATTGATTATATCTCTGAATAACAATTAATTTGTTGCGCTGGTAGTTTGGGTATATACAGTAAAGGGACCAGTCTTAATCGTAATGCTTATGCTTTCAGTGACTGAAGTTGACACACCAGTAAAATTGTCGGTACAAGATGACAAGCGTGAAGTTCAAGGTTTCGAATTTTAAGTCTACTGTGTACATTCTCTATAAAGTTATATACATTTCTAAACTTACATAACTACAAAATTATCATCCTTATACAATGGTCATCACATGTAAAACAATATCATACCATGTACCATAAGGTTGTCGACTGTTCTCATTCAAGTTTTTACCAATAAATAATCAAATGTATTAAGCTATCTCCTATCCCCTTCTTTTACAACCTTGAGCATACCTTCATACGCCTTGGTCATATTAGGGACGCTTCGAGATAAAACGTTTACAAGACAGGGCGTTACAAATGTTTGGCTAGAAGGTCCGACGTTTGGTTGGGAAGGTCCAATGTAAACTCTAGCTAAAAGTAAGCCAAATTAGGAAATTCAAGAATGATATTTTGATCAGCTAAATATCGGATATATCCCCTGGAAAAGTTTGGCTTGGTGGCTAAGGTCCGATATTCTAAACTCTAGATAATGTGGGCTAATTTGGAAAATTTAGAACGATGTTTAGATGAGCTAAATATCGGATATATGACCTGAAATGAAATTGGCTGGGCAGATCAACTCTAAACTGGAGCTAAACGTTGGCTAATTTTGAAAGTTTAGAGTGGTATTAAGATCGGCTAAATATATAATATCGGCTAGATATATTTTTGTAAAATAGAATTTGTAGGTGGGATCTAAATAGCAGCTATTTATAAACATAGACTGGAATTTAAACAAATCTAAATTAGTAATTTTTATCTTGTTCAAGCTTAGCTTCCTAAACTTTTGGATAAATTTGCTAAACTTAGACTTAGATTTAGACAAATCTAACTCAGCTTTCTAAATTTCCAGCGCTATTTTCTAAACTTAGATTTATAATTAGAATAATCTTAATTACCTTTCTTAAGTACGTTCCAGCTAAACTTTCTCAAAGTGATAAAACATAATGTCGCACCGTAAAACCCCACTGGCCGTAACTCTTGAAATTTGTTGTCCTCAAAATATCTTCCTATATTCTCTCCTGGTTTTCTCTGAACTGTACCCTGTGCAGGGGTATGGGCTTTCACTGCAAAAGGAAACCATTCCTTTGTGAATCATTTGACAAGTAAGTTCAAATTTTAACGGTCATTTGATTTCCCGCCATTTTCAAAAATTGGCAATATTACAAAGAAAACAGAGTTCAACATACAATGTCCCAGTTGGATACACCCATCTTTATACATTGCATTGGACTTCTCTGTGTATTTTATGCGACAATTTCAGTGTAGACATGCACAGTATCCACGGCTTTTGTTTTTTCGCATGGGGCTGCAATTTAATGAGTGGGCACACATTTAATCGCAGTGTTATGAATCAGAATGTAGGTGGCGCTTTGTGTGGCAGCCCCTAAACAGAGCTCCCGTATGAAACTATTTTCATAGCGTTTATTTTGGTGTTACATGTCCTAAAAGAGGGTTTTAGTGTGTGTAAACATCCCAAGACTCGACCAGACTGGTGCTTCAGAGTGAACGTGCCAAAATCAGGAAGAAATTCAGGTTTGAAGACTGTTGTTGTACTTTCGTCACACAGAACTGTCATCTTCAAGTTCACAATTTTCAACACACCTGTTATAATGTCCTTATTAACATACAGCAGAATGACCCAAATCGACATAAACAATGTCATCATCAACACGCCATTATTGTCAAGGCTAAGTTCCAACACCTGGCAAAGATTGAGAACTCTAAACTTATGCAAGGTTCCAAGAACGAAGAGAGGTTGTTCATCGGGTACAGGTAAAGAAAGGCCGATACCAGGTAGACTCACCAACCGCAGTGCTCCACCCTGGAAAGATGTCAAACTTACTATGCCAAGATCAGTTATCCATGTTCCTTTACAAAAGATTAAAAATGAAGGCATAGCTCTCCCTAACATCCTTTTATCCTATGCAAGGTTATTGGTAAGAAAAGTAGACGAGTTACAGTCAACTTGCGTAACGAATAACATCCAGATTGCTGCAGTGACAGAGACATGGTTTAGGGATGAAATCAGTGATGAATCAGTGTCCATGTATAACTATAAACTTTATCGTAAGGACCGAACAGACTAGAAAGGAGGTGGCGTCTGCATGTATGTACACAACTATTTACAATCTAAACCACTCAGTACCCAGTTAATTACGGACAATGACACTGAGTCTGTTTGGTGCACAACCCGTCCACATTGACTGCCAAGGAGAGTGTCTCAGTTATTAATTGGCTGTGTCTATCATCCACCTGGGACAAACGAAAGAAAGGTAAAAGATCACATCATATCTATAGTGGATAAAGTGAAAGCAAAATCACCATATACTGGAACTATCTTAATGGGCGACTTCAATCGAATGGATATCACAGGTATTTCAAACTCATGCCAACTAAAGCAGTTAGTGAAAATCCCGACCAGACAGAATGTGGTGTTAGATTTGATACTCAGTAATATGGAACTTTATTACAACACTCCGATATCAATAGCTCCACTTGGTACTTCAGATCATGCAATTGTAATAATGTCATCGAAGGTTAACCCGAGAGTGCCATCAAAGTCAATCACAACACGTCCTTTGAAAGACTCAAGTATCAGACAGTTCGGCCATTGGATAACTAAATATGATTGGAAGGAAGTTTTCCAAAGCCAGTCATGTGAGGAAAAGACAAACCAGTTCTTAAACACTATGAAAACAGCAATTAACCAATTCTTCCCCGAAAAGAGGATCAAAGTTCACCATTCCGATAAACCTTTCATGACATCAGCTATTAAGTCAATGATTAACAACCGGCAGAGAGCATACAGAAATGGAAATGTACTTATTACAGATACTTGAGAAATAAATTTTAAACGGTCATTGATTCAAGCAGAAAGTCTTATTACAAGGAAAAGATCGGTAATCACAAAGGTGGGGACAGAAGAAAATGGTTGGAAATGGTGAACAAGCTAAATGGGAAAACAAAAACTACATCACCTATAGAATTGGAAATCAACGGTACACGTCTCCATGGCAACAACCTAGCAGACGCAATAAACGAACACTTCATTAACATTACAAAAGACTATGAACCCTTAGACTACGACACATTCATCAACACACTCCCGGATGGCACCTGTCTACCAACTGTTACATACAATGGTCTAGTCAAGTTGCTGAAATCGCTGAATAAGAATAAGAAAGGTGGGCCAGACCGGATTCCTAATAAAATACTGATGGAATTCACTGAAGAACTTGCCTTCCCGTTGGCTGATATCTTCAACCAGTCATTCAAGGAGGGAAAAGTACCTTTATCAATGAAAGAAGCCAACATTGTGCCTCTCCCGAAGGTCAACAGCCCAGCATCTCTTAATGACTTCAGACCTATTTCACTCACAAATACCATCAGTAAGGTCATGGAATCACTGATTGAAAAATGGATAAAACTGGAAGTAAAAGGAAAGATTGACAACAAACAATAAGCTGGTGCCAAGAAATCATCATCGACACTTGCAATGGCGGACATGATACAATCCTGGGTTGATCAACTGGAAAATCCCGGTCATATGGTTAGAGTATGCTTTTTAGATTTCAGCAAGGCATTCGACAAAATTGATCACAACATTTTAATGTCAAAAATGATCACCTTGGATATCAACCAAAGTCTTGTGAAATGGGTGGCTCACTTTCTCAAGGAAAGAAAACAAAGGACTGTTCTGAACAATTCATGCTCAGCTTGGCAATATTTCAGTACTTGGGTACCACAAGGTACAAAACTCGCCCTATCCTTTTCATTTTGATGATTGATGACATCCAGGTCCCCATTGTAAACTCTCACTTTATTTTCATGGACGATACGACAATATCTGAACATTTTCACCGCAACGATGTCAGCAAGTCTTGTTTACAAGCAGATCTTGATAGAATTTATGGGTGGTCCTCCAACAAAAATATGAGTTTAAACCCGAAAAAGTGCAAAGAAATGAGATTGTGTTTTTCAATGTCTGATGTGCATCTACCTCCTCTTGTAATTGGTCAATCGACCTTAGAAATTGTAAATGTTTATAAATGCTTAGGTCTTAATGTAAGCCATAATTTAAAATGGGATTCACACGTCAATGAAATAGTAAGGAAAGCTTCGAAACGCCTTCACATCATGAGAGTCTTGAACAGATATGGTGCCAGCAATGAGGATCTAAAGCTTATTTACATATCTTTAGTTCGCTCATGCCTCGAATTCTCCAGTGTTATTTGGCATGGTGGGCTGTCAGACAAATTGAGGTCGACATTGGAGAGTGTTCAAAAGAGGGCTCTCTGTATAATCTACCCATTCCATTCATATAACCAGGCTCTTGAGTTAGTTAACATTGATACTCTTGACACTAGGAGTAACAATATTTGCAAGTTGTTTGCATCATCGATTCTAGAGGACAATCACAGACTTCACCATCTTGTTCCATCTCCAAACCATCACAAGTACTCTACTCGATTCAATGGGAAAGTTTCTTTCAAATGTAGGACAAAACGTAGGGATTACAGTCCTGTGGTGTATAGCATCAGACTGGTTGAGTAATTTTGTTCGTGTATACATGTAAATTAATTTGCTTGTAAATTATCAACTATCTCCTTGAAATCATTTTGGTCATTGCATGTACAGAAGTATCTGAGTCTTTCACCTTCAATTAGTCCTTTAAATTTGATTTTGGTAACATGATTCTCTGTGCAGGTATTGGAATGTTCAAATTAGTTTTGTGTGGGTTTTAATATCCAAAATATTTTCTTGGTTGTGCCTTTGGCCCTTCAAAATTTTGACGTCGAGAAATGTTATTTTATTTTAGTGATTTCTTAACTGTAAATTTAAACGTTGGGTGCAATTTGTTTATTCTATGGCAGAACTCTGCCAATTGGTTTTGTGTTCCAGTAAAAATTATGAAAATGTCATTTCTAAATCTTTTCCAAAAGTGAATCACATTTTGTTATTCAGAGATGATTTCCATTTCCAGTTTATGAAATGCAATCATGGCAATCTCCAGCAATGCATTTCAGCCCATTAAACAGCCACATATTTGGCGGTAGAATTCATTGTTGATTAGCCCAAAGACTTGAAAGAAAGTCTTGCAAAATACTGGCAGGAACTTGAAAAGGACGAAACATTAAAAGTCCTTTTCCCAAACCACCCAATAATAACCCACAAAAAGAAACAAGAACATAAAAGACACACTTGTCAAAACAAAGTTCACAAAAAGAGACAAAACGTCAACAATAATCTCAACACAAGATAAAAATATAGAAATATTGATGTCATTATTTGAAGCCAATAACACGGGAACACATTAACATCAACAAGTATAACAAAAACAACAAAATATCTGACACCACAGCTTAGGAAAGACAGAACTTTGCGACTGAGGAGAAACCACACACTTGGGTTTCGAAACAGATTTCAGGATCACAGCATTCAATAGACACCACATGATAGATCCGACTATGTCTCACCATAGCTTTCCCTTAACTACAAACACACGATTGAAATTTCATCAAACACAAATAATACAGCTTTATAATGCAAACAAAGGCTTAAAGAGGCACTCCCATTTGGTAACATTTTTAAAAAACATTTTTTTAATGCCAACGGTCGATATTTGACGTGGCGACTCCGCGCGGATCGCGAGATATTGATAAAAACATGTCATTTCCCGAGCGTATTTTTCACATCCCGAAGTTTTACGATCGTTTCAGTTTAGACCCGAAATCCCTCGAAAGTGTGTTGTTGTGCAAATTAAAGATATTCTGAGGAGTCCAAAAACGTTCGAATGACGCAATTAATTTACCTCAAACTGTAACGACTTTATATACATCATTATCAATGCCTTAACCTCTGGTAATTCTTTTAAAAACTTCTCCTCCTTAGTTTTTGTCGTTTTCATTATTCTCAATCAGTTGTATTAAATTTTTAAACAATACCACATAGATATCAGTTTTTACGTGTAAAATATTAGTTGCCTCTGATGACTACATTTTGTCGTCTGCCACACAGTTACGCGTGGTTCGATACATAGCGGCAGCCGCGTGTGGTATGCGCACATACCACGCGGCGGCCACTATGCATGCTATGTATCAACCGCACCTATCTGTGCTAGTCACCTATGCGAATTCTGGTGGAATCAGCAAACTTTGTTTTTCGTTTTTTTGCCGAGTCAGTAGGACTCGGCTTTCTCCCATGGGATGACCGCTCACCGACGCGAGTGGTACTGCTGTGGAGCAGCGTCAGCGTAGACTCGTACTCCATAGCTTAGTTGACAATGGCCCCAGCGCCGAACGTTCTATGTTCGGAAGCTGAATTCAGGTGGGCCACCGGAATTCAAACTTTAACTTTTTTGAGGACATGTTTTTATCGATATCTCGCGATCCGCGCGCAGTCGCCATGTCAAATATCGACCGTTGGCATTCAAAAAAATGTGTTTTAAAAATGTTACCAAGTGGGAGTGCCTCTTTAAAACAGAAAAATGATTTTAAGAGATATAAACCCTCCCGTTATATACATCACTGTTGATATAGATCCGTAACGGAGCCAACTCTACTGCAGCACCATGATAAATAGTCAAATGTGCAACCACTTACTCCCCTTATACATCGCCATAGATTTCCCTTAACAAACAACACACGATTGAAATTCAATCAAACTCTAATAATACAGCTTTATAATGCAAATAAAGGCTTAAAACAGAAAAATAATTTGAAGGGACATAAACCCTCCCCTTATATGCATCACTGTTGACAGGGATCTATACTGCAGCCAACACTACTGCAGCATCGTCATAAATAGTCAGATTTGCAACCACCTTCCCGCCTTATATAATTCAAAAACACATTTCCTTTTGTTTTTAAAATGATTATTATGGTCTATGAAGTTTACTTCAGATGACAGGTGAATTTAAATTTAAATGCAGTAACAAATGGTTAACCACTTGTTAGGTGTAGTGTCCGTGACATGAAGCCAGTTGCAAATGGAAAATGGTTTAATGTGAAAGTAAAGTAGTTTGTTAAGTGTTATGCCTTAATTTCACTATAAATAACATTTCTATCTTAAAGTTATATTGGGAAATAACTGATAACACTATTTCTGTTCGTTTTTCTAAACCCCTATACCGTTATTTCATAGGACAGTATTTTAACATTACAATCTTAAAAGGAAGAAAAAGTATCTTTCATTGATTTAATATATTTCATTTGATGTCTTACTCAAAAACTACGTTACTCTCTTATAAAAATGTAACTTCAGCTGGTAAACAATAGAATTACCAACTTTAATCACTGTAACAAGTAATGTATGGATTTGGTGTCACGGACACTACGACTGTCACGGGCACTACATTTGGCCCCTTTTTGATATACTGAAACAATACAAGTGGTAAATGGATTATATTTTCATAATACATAAGGAAGGCAAACAGGGCCACTTTGGCTAATGACATCAGATCTCTACTATCTGAATACGACTAAAAGTTATGAGGGTGTCACGGACACTACAAAATTTTGGAACAAAAAATGTGAGCAACTTTCATGATTTGTCATTCATAATCAATACATTGACCCTATCGACATTTAGTACCAACTAAACATAGCTGGTCTTGCAATCAAATAGATGTTTTAGGAAACATTCTAGGGTAATGTTTTCCAAGTGATAATAGAGAGACAAATCAATGCTGTTGTCAAAATATAAAAAGCGTAACGACACACTAATTTCACTTGTTATCACGCCTTTTCTATTCAAATCTATGTATTAAGATGAAATAACTTGCAAAAGAAAGAAGAAATGCTATGTGATACTTTAAATATTCTGAATAATTGAAAAAATTAATCTAACAGTTTCAAAAAGTGAGTTAAAAAATGTGCTTTTTGAGATGAAACAGCGTAACGCCCATTTTGACCCATTTTTAGGGTACTTTTTTCACTACTCAGCTCAAAATCATCAAAAAAACTCCATTTTTTCGATGGGGCCTGTTTGATTCTACTGGTTGTTTCATATTGAGAACAATGTTTCATTACATTTTGCTCAACATTTTTTTATATTAGAGCGTAACATGTCGAAATCTGTCTAGCACTGTACACCCTGATTGTGACTGACCCGTTAGTATTGCAATGCAATTACTTTATCATAACTTAAGTCGATCATCACTCAGGGAATTCTGACATTGGTTGACTGTGTTATTTTCCTGTATGAAATGACATCCAGCTTGATAACATATTAGCTGCAATGTGCTGTATCCTGCAACTAAATCAAAGTGCAAGGAATGACAATATTTAATAGCCTAAAATTAGAAATAATGGTGCTTTCTCTTTGCAGGGGAAGTAAAGATATGCTTTTTTCATGTGTATTCTTTACATTTTTACTATTATGTTTCTATAGTCATGTAACTGGAGCTCCCAGACAGTGATTTCTACCATGGCCTCTCATAGATGAGAAAGGAGCTGGCGGCCGTAATACCAGCAGAATACAAACTTGAGATCTCAGAAGAAAATATGATCAGAGCGAAGGAGTTTCTCACATTAGCTATTCAAAAAAACGGCAGACAGATTTATTTTTAGCGATTGTTAGAATTCAAGTTGACTGACTCTGACGCACATTGTACTCTTCTGTTTTAGATTCAATGTTATCAAAACAAGGACGGGTTACATCCCTTTTTCGACTAAATATAATAATTCAAATTCCTTCAATAATCACAGCTCATGAATACTGTGCTACATATTTTTCATCCTTCTTGTATACAAACAGAGGAAAGTATACACTCTTTTACTCACACACACATACACACACACACACATATATATATATATATATGTGTGTCTGTATGTATATACATATAATTATATATACATATATATATATACATATATATATATATATATATATATATATATATATATAATCTCCGAGTATTTCGAACGAGTGTGACGTCATCGAAGACGAGGGTTTTCCCAACATAGCGGCAGTATCCGGCTCGGAGGGATACGGCTGTGGTGGGGTAACACGAGTCTTCGATGACGTCACATGAGTGAGAAATACTGGGAGATTATATATTTATCACATGCATAGACCCACTTTTTTATTCGAATAAAATTCACTTTCCCGTGCGATGTAATTTGGACCTTTATTATGTCAGCGTGGCGGATGAAGTGGTACGGCTCCAGCTGATTCCGTTCAAATTCGGACGCACGTTCCTCTCGATGCGTCAGAGTAGTCTCTCGCTCTCGGATTTTCCGCGCAAAAATTGAATGATATAGCCGTTATCATCGATGACAAGGAAAAGGAGGATGATATAGTATCTTCAGATGCATTATTTTGTTTGAAGGTAAAGTAATAATGTAAAAAATGCATCGAATTTTAACCCTGTCTTGCTGTTCATAGCGGTGCTTACACGATGTGTATACTGTACGAATGAACACACAATGCAATGCTGCAGTCGTCATTTTTACTGCCAGCTAAAAATCGTGTCAGTTCCTGACTTAGGTCATAATATGTGAATAAAACCACCATCGAACTGTAACACATCGTTCTTAGCTTGTTGGTCGTTTATGTAACCATACTACACCTAGAATAATTATATTGCTCGAAACTGGCGAGGACTGGAGGAGTACGATGCCGTATGAAGATCGTACGTTCGCATATATTCTCAGCGCCTTGGGCGTTGTTTGAAATTGAAAGGAAAAGTGTATCATCGTTCGTCGTAATTATGAATGAAACTAAAATCATAAACAATCACAGTAAACAAAGCGCAACTAGAATTTGCCATGTAACGTTCATTCGATCTCGATTTTACTCGTCTCTTATGAAAACACTTCATGGTGGCCGCGGCTGCTATCGAGCTGTCGACGAAGTGGCGTAAGCTTCTGAAAATCGTGTTTGTCGTACGTTACTACAGTAAACATTTTCGCTTTAGTACAGCCTACCGCAGAAGTTCAACAGCAATACAACACTTTGCCGATGCTAAGAATTTAACCCGTCACCTGACAGGATGATGTGTTGACTTTGATACATATTCTTAATATATATGTTGGAATCTTGTTCGGTGGTAAATTTGTTGATTTTGAGCGATGACTCGGCTAGGCTGTTTACGGCTCGTGACGAGGTAGCACAGTACAGTGGTAGTAGCAAACGTAGGGAGAAGACGACAGTGAACGCTCTCGTTTTCCCCAGTTGAAAAAAAAACAGACAAACTTTCACAATCATCGCTACCAAAAGCCTTGACGTTTTCGCTATGTATTACCTTTACCGCATTTTTCAGTAAAGTCCTTTGTGCCCACTCAATTTTCATCTGCACGAGAATGCGTACAAACAGTTTTAGTTGAAAAAAAGTGCCGACCCCGTATACCCCTACTTCTGACGTCAGAATTAGTGGTATACGGAAATCCTGTAAACCGTATACCTATACTCAGACGTCACACTATAGGGATAACTGGGTCTATGTATGTGATATATATATATATATATATATATATATATATATAATATATATATATTTATTTATCACATGAACTGGCCCGTATCTCCACCTGTTTGACGTACACCAGCACAGACAAGAAATCCGTATTACGTCTGTTGTACGTTATCAACCAGAACTTTTTTCGTGCAATGGTACCGTTCGCACATACACGTATGCACGTCGCGACACATACCGATTTTCGTGATCGATGCCGTGCTCTCATGGCAATTTGACAAAAAGGTGACCCGATAAATCCAGATATGGAAACAGAGCAGGCATGTCCAAAGAAATTTCGAGTAGCTAAAGCTTTACCTATTCCCAAGAATCGAATGAGGATACCGTCGATCGTTTTAATGGCTCAGTAACGTCACGGCACCAGTCGTAAAGCTCAATGTGGACGTCGTCGTACCTGGCCATCGCCAAGCGACGTCGTACCTGGCGATCCCGGTTGGCGATAAACCCGAAAGATACACCTCAACGAAAGTTCAACTTAATAAATGAGTACCGTATAATCTTAGGGAAAGCGACATAGAAGGCAAAAGCATAAAGTCCATGATAAATTTCCTTCATCACACAAATTAATCCGTTGTTTCTCTATTGGAATCAAACCTGCAGCGTAAGGCTGTAGTGAAGATATATGCTGTCGACCTATGGCCTTAACTCTGCAGTCCAGCGCTGTAGAATCCGATGTATTTCGTAAGTGGACTCGAACAACACTCACAACAGAACAGAGTTCCCGTCAAGTAACAAAATTGGGATGTACCTACGGGCGATGTATGTGTCACAGCAAATATCAAAGTCCGTAAGACGAAAACATTGACGACTGAGATGGCCACCGGCGGAGACCGGTGACGGCAGTGCCCACGACAAGCCTACACCGTGTGTGTCATCGATCTGAAACTTTCGGGTACGCCAAGGTCGTAAACTTGTGATATTTTAAAAGCCACAGCATCTCTAAGAATGATAACTACTGTTTAGATCGTGTCGTTGCATTGACTTCATAAATATAATTGTAGATATTCTAAATAACTCAAAATACTGTGGTCATCCGTCGCTAGCGCGGTGAAAGCTATATCCGCCGATGGCAGACTTGCCTTGGCATCGGTCTAGCGCGAGACAATGATTGACAGGCGCACGTGACCGAATCCGTATGTCTGATTGGTGGAGATACCATTCGATGTATCTAATTTTCAGCTTAATGGGATTTATGAATGAAAGTATACTGTAAACATTTGCACATCTCCTGGGTGATGAGCCGCTTTACTCCTAAAATGTAACTAATCCGCGTAAGTAAAACACAAAATCGCTATAAAAATCATGCAATTTGTTACAATAATTTTGATCCATCCAGACTGTTCATGTGATAAATATATAATCCCATGGAATGTTTCTTCGTTTGACGTCATTGTATACTCGTGTTTTTTCGCGGAGCCGCACAACTTCTCGCCTTCGGCTCGAAGTTGTACGGCTCCTCGAAAACACTCATATACGATGACGTCAAACGGAGAAACATTCCATGGGATTATATATTTATCACATGAACAGTCTTGATGGGAAAAATACCATGGGAATATATATATATATATATATATATATATATATATATATATATATATATCCTATATATAGCCTATATATATATAACCTATATATATATATATATATATATATATATATATATATATATATATATATATATATATATATATATATATATATATATCCTGACACATTCTTTTTATTAATTCAACATTCTTTACTGCGTTATTCAGAAAATTACGTCTGAATCCTGCCAGTTTACAACTTATCAAGAGTTTCTCATGTTGGTGTTAATGTACATCTGATGACTTTATTACCATGGGCATTTATAAGGAAGAGTACTTGTATTTTCTTGCCCTTTCTTGCAATAAAATATGGTTCAGACTTTGAAGTTTTGAAAAACAAT
Organism: Ptychodera flava; assembly: GCF_041260155.1. Taxonomy (NCBI): domain Eukaryota; kingdom Metazoa; phylum Hemichordata; class Enteropneusta; family Ptychoderidae; genus Ptychodera; species Ptychodera flava. The sequence goes on along the minus strand of NC_091933.1, from coordinate 21,704,096 downwards.
TTTTCGTCTCAAGCCCGATAAATATATGTTACCGGTAGTATTTTGTATGTGTGTGTATGTGTGTTTTCCTTTTCCCCAAACACTGATATGGACAGTGAATCATCCAAATTATTGTAAAAAATTAATCAGCTGAAAATACATGTACAAGAAGGTGGTAGTTTCAAAGATAATTTCAGTGAAGTTCGTGCTTCTTATAACCAGTCATAGAAGGCATAAGCATTGCGGCTGTAATCTTCAAAAGGGGTGGCAAATTGGTGAACGTTCCCAAAGAGAGAACAGCCATAACAATAGTGGTCGGAAATATGGAGCAGAGTGACCGATTACGGGAAGAGTTGTATGGTGGCCTAGCGCTGTCGATGATAAAAATATGTCAAAATTATTAGTGGTTTTAGCTTTATGTTAAATATTATTTTCAAAGTGATTTTTAACAAAAGAATTCACGTAATAAAGTAATATCAAAAAAAAGACAAAAGATTGAAAATAAGAGAAAATAAATTTAAAAAAAAACACAATTTTTTGCTTTTTTAAAAGAAAAATCAAACTATAGAGAATTGAAACAATTTTCTACGTTTTTTTTTATGAAAAGAGCAGGAACGTTTCATTTGAAACAATTTCTATAATTATACAAGTTTATGCCTTGCGACGGGCCAGGCGCTCTCTGCGGCCCGGCCCGGTTCTGAGGCCGCAACCAAAGAGCGGGCGCTTGCTACGCACGCTGCACTTCCTACCCGACCTTCAAGACTCATCAGCGATTTATCACCCTTGTTCTTTTCTGTATCTGCACATTTATTTTCATGTAGAACTATTCTTACCCTGACATGACAAATGATGGGTTCAGAAAATTATAACCTACCCAGAAATGTTTGGCAGCTCTGGGCCACCGCTACATTTTTTTTTTCCTTTCAAAGTTTCTTGTGACGCAACGCGGCCGAGGGGTGCCATTCGACTGCGTGTAACTCAATGGGAACCGTAAAGCATGCTAGTCTATACTGTGGCAGCTGTCGGCCGTAGCTGAAATGCATTTCATATCGTTTTCATTTTACTTTGAATATACCTTTAGTTTCATTTTATTTTTAATTTTTTAATTTTTAAATTTTTTTACTTTAATTTTTTCATTTTAATTTTACTTAATCTTTATTTTTATTAAAACTTTGATTTATTTTTTGTTTCATACATCGAGAAATATTGTTTCAAATGAAACGTTCCTGTTCTTTTTATCAAAATAAAAACATTAAACAAACAAATTTTGTTTCCAATCTCTATAGTTTGATTTTTTCTTTTCAAAAAACAAAAAAAAATGATTTTTTAAAATTTATTTTTTCTTGTTTGCAATCGTTTTTCGTTTTTCTTTCGATAAGACTTTATTTAACGTGCATTTTTTCGTTGAAAAATCACTTTTAAAATGATATTAAAGCTAAACATACTAATAATTTTGACGTACTAGTATTTTTATCGACGACAGCTCACGGCCACCATAGAGCTGACATGACATGCGTATTTTTTTCATGAGTTGTTAAACTTTAACCTTTTATCTTTTTGACCTCAATTTATGATTGTTTGGAAGGGCTAACGTCTCAGGCTTGCCCAACTCCACATAACGGAAGTTTGGAAACGGCAATTCCTGGTAAACTGCACTCCTTTTCTGTGGCAACGACCATCGGCGGTGGAACGTAGGTAGTTATTTTCATTCGAGTTGCTGAGAACTGGCAGGGGAAGTGTAGTTATTTGGGCAGGGCGAAGGGGATTAGGGAGGGCAATTTTAAGAGATATGGACTGTTTTCTTTGAAATACTACATTATACAGAGGTAGCGAGGGTAAAGTAATAGGCACACATACGACATATAAGTAAGGCTTGTATAATGAAAAATGTTTAATTAATACATGACATATCTTGATCATAATTCCTAGATAAATAGTGCCTACACTTGTCTATTGGGCGCGTAGCGTAGGCGCAGAGCAGAATTGCAGCAAACAGGTGACTAATCACTTCGTCCTCTTGCCCTACATGTGCCGAGGCTTTGCGATACTGTTGGGCAGAGTAACCGTGGTTAAGGTAAATATGGAGGTTTGTGCCGCCCATTGTTTGAACCTTGTTCAATACTTCACTGATAATACATGATCGTTGATAAATAAACGTTAGGTTTATATATTGGTCATACCAGAGATCCTTATAAAATTGGTTGTACCATGGTCCCTCAATCACGGTGATAGAGGAACCGTGAAAATCTCTACTGTCTATGGTTATACTAGTTACAGTACTGTGTCTCGAGATTTTACCTTGGTATGTAGTTTTGCCGTCCAACCCACATCCCCAGGCAAAACCTTAAGTTACAGCACTACAGTTACAGTGATACATAGTATACCGACGAGCAAATTTATAATCAGAAAGTTCTTACATGCTGTCTTCTGTCTATACAAAGTGTACCGAGGAGTGAATTTACAGACAAGAGGCTCTGACAAAAGGAGTAGTAAATATGTTGACGCGTGTCAGAAGTATAAGCACACAAGCTATTACCATAGACAATGGAAGAGAGATTAGGCTGCGTTAACAAATAGTGGGATGGGGGAGGGGCTGGAAGAATTGTCATTGAAATGTTATTTTTTCAGATCCCCTCAATACCCTTAAAGTTTTCAAGTCCCCTTCTATATGATCAAAATTTTTCAAGTCCCCCAAATTATCATACAGCCGCATATTTCTCAGGGATGTACGCACAGAAAAAATAAAACATCCATTGCACAGTTCTGCTCGCAGATGTTCGACACTACTTGTTATCAGCAGTTTGGAAAACCATACTCCTGAGGCAAGTTCTTAAATTGAATGCATCAGTGGACTTAAAGGTCTATGAGCTGCAACTCTGCGAAATTTGTCCAACCTCAAGGTACCACTAATTTCCTCTAATATTCATTGCAATCCTGCAAATTGAACGATATAGTAATTAACTATGTCTCAACAACATTTGCTTGTGGCAGAATAAGCAAGAAATTGAACAGATTTAGTTCATTGTAAATTTCCTGCCATTTTCAAAATCTTGCTATGTTATGTGAAAAACGGGGATTTTTTATCAAAGTGGAGTGAATCCCTTTTCCGTTCTTTCAGCGGGTTGCACAATGTTGTATTTGTAAAGATTCAAATGTGTACATGCACCATTTACGCTGTTTATCATGTAGTTGTATGGAGGCGGCAATATTTGGGTGCGGCACCCATTTATTATTTGTCTTACTGAAACCTTCCTATGCAGTCCCACTCAGTGGATGATTATAATTGAGTATACACGTCTGAGTAAGAACATGTTTATGAACTGATTTTAATCTCAATATAAAATCATGAAAATAATGCCAAAACTTGCAGCTCATGTGCCTTTAATTGATTTATCAGTCTAAGTCTACTTGAGTTAATCCAACTTTGGCCAGGTCAATGGCACCTGCTGAAGGGCACACCAACTGGCGATCATGAGAGTATGCAAATTGTGAATTCCTGCTACATTTTGCCAAATTGTGACAAACTGAGACCAGGGACCTACGAAAACATTTGTTCAAAAGTACAAGACATATCTGACTTAGATGCTACTTTAAAAAGTTTACAAAATTGACAATACTAGATGGTTAAAATATTTCATCAAAGAAACGCTTTAATCTCTGAAATTTTTGGCGTAACGAGGGCAAATTTGATGCATTTGATGCAAAATAGATAATTCCATTTAGTCGTGCACATTTTTTTCGTTTAAATTTGATCTTTACTATTTAAAGTTTCACCATTGCGTTATTGTACGATGAGAATGTGAAAATTTAATTCACTGCATGAACTTGAAGTGAATGGTTTTATATATTGATTTTAAGTTTTTTTGTTGAAAAACTGACTTTGGATCATATATTTGTGACTCTATCTTTCTCTTATAGTATTTGATTCTTACAATATGCCAGAATTCAAAAATTGCTGATAATTGTCAAGTCTCCTGACCTTCCTTTGTTGGTCTCTGGCCTGTTCTTTTATGTTTCACTGTCACGGACGTCATATGACCCAAACACTTCTTCAACCACTATGTACATCAGTCACAGCTGTCACTGCTCAAGTATGCAGCGACAGTGACACATCCGTAGGCAGAAGCAGGGCAGTAGCTGTATTAACTTTGACAATTTTGACAATATTTTTGTCCAGTTTATACAACTGCGTTCTTGTTCTAGTCCCTACAGCAAGTTGAACTTAAGTCAAGTATTCAGCTTCCTACATAGCCTGCGTATGTGTACAGTGTGCATTTGTATCATTGAACCAGATATGAACAGTAAATGCTCACGTGTTTCATTACATATTGAAGTTATGTGTAAATTTGAACCTTTGCCACATGTTTGCAACTTCATTGAAAGTATTATGATCAACATAATGAACAATATTCACCACAGATTAACTTTATAGGTCATTAAGTATTCAAATACGCAATTAGCTGAAACAGAAATAGTTAATTTCTTTGACTGCTGTCATTGTATCACCACTTTATATAGCAAGAGTAATTGCATGCCTTTGGTCAAGTCCTTCAAACTATATATTCCAAACTTTGAAAGTTCATTAGATATGCCGCAAACTATAAATTAGCTGACACGAAAACTTAAGTGTGAAATGACTATCAATATTGGTATAACCTGGTATAATCATCAATATACATAGCATGTTATGCCAACTTTGATCAAATAAATCCAAGTATATATCCCTAATTAGGAAAGTTCATTAAATACACAAATTAGGAATTGGCTGAAGCAAAAATGCTCAATGCTTTTCAATAATGTTAGCCTACATAATAGTATCTTTAATGTACTTAGGAAGTTTCATCAATTTTGGTCATGTAAATTAAAATATATATCCCTAATTTCAAAAATTCATTAAATATGCAAATTAGGAGCTGGATGAAGTAAAAATGCTTAATGACTTTCAGTAACGTCGTATCATAGTATCTTTATGTACAAAACAAGTTTCGTCAACTTTGGTCTCGTCAATACAGATAAATATCCCTGATTATGAAAGTTCATTAAATATGCAAATAAGGAATCGGCTAATGTTCAAATGCTTAATGACTTTCAATAATGTTCTATCATAGTATCTTTACTGTACATAGCCAGTTTCGTCAACTGTGGTCTTGTCAATTCAGATAAATATCCCTAATTAGGAAAGTTCATAAAATATGCAAATTAGGAATTGGCTGAAGTAAAAATGCTTAATGACATTTAATAATGTTCTATCATAGTATCTTTAATGTACATAGCAAGTTTCATCAATTTTGGTCATGTAAATTCAAATATATATCCTTAATTTCAAAAGGTCATTAAATATGGAAATTAGGATTTGGATGAAGTAAAAATGCTTATTGACTTTCAGTAATGTTAAATCGTAGTATCCTCAATATGTATACCAAGTTTCGTCAATTTTGGTCGAGTAAATTCAGATATATATGCCTAATTAGTAGATTTCATTAAATATGCAAATTAGTCATTATCTTTCACGTCACCCCTTAATAACTTGCACAGCTGATATATCTTGATGTGATCAACATTTGTAGCAAATCTCATCAAATTGTGTGCAGTCGGTCTCAATGTATAGCCGTTTTTTCTTAAATCATTAATTATGCAAATGAGCAAAAAGTAAGCAAGCAACACCCACAAAAAACTAATCAGTTCTTGCCATTTGCAAACTGAATCTTTGTACCAGATTTGATTCTGATCTGATGAGCCGTTTTTGAGATATTGAGCACACAGACAGACAGACAGACAGACAGACAGACAGACAGACAGACAGACAGACAGACAGACAGACAGACACACAGACAGACACACAGACAGACAGACATCGCTGCGACATATGCCCACGTGTGTCAAAACGTGAGCAAAAAATGACTGTCATTCTGGACTCTAATTCAATTGTCAGCAATATTTATACAGGTTTTATCGACAAACTAAATATTGTGTTTTAGCATGCTGTAGGGAGGCAGCAAGAAACTGTATTTGATACATTAGAAAGAAATGTTAAACAAATAGCAACACTATTGCAGCTTCTGCCCTGTTACGACATCTACTTGTTTCTTTGTTATAAGCATTCAATGGCATACATACATTTTTATGATTTTTTTGAGATAAAAGTCATGAAATGAGACAAAATGGTTCAAGACTTTTGTTTCATTATTACAAACATTAGAACCATCGGTTGACATAAAAATGTTACTCATTTTTTATTGAATTACCCACCAAACCTTGGAATGCACAATACCAGAAAATAAATTGAACCAAAACTAATTTCAGTTCCACCCCATGTGCGCAGAGCAAAACGTTCAAGTCCCCCCTCTACTACCCCCTAGAACTTTCCAATCCCTCGCATTACTCAAGTCCCCTTGCCAGTATTTGTGAATGCAGCCTTACCAGCGAATTACATGTATTTGTCATACTTCAAGGTACTCAGTCAACGTTACTCGTTGTCCACAACATGGTTGATCCCGGCCGCCTCTACCACTACGAGGGAGTTTTATTTTGCAAAAATCTCTTCCCATCCTCTTCGCTTGATGCTGTAAAGAAGTTTACCGTCAGGAAGGATGATGTATACATTGTGACGTACCCTAAATCCGGTGAGGCTATCTTTTTTTCTCTCCCCATCCATCAAGTCCAGGCCAGACAACACGTTATGCAATGTGATGCTTATTTAGCCTGGTCTCTTCAAGCGGCAAGGAAACTATTTTGAAGATATATAGTTGTTTTCCTATTGTGTTGCTATTGTCTCATCCACAGTTGTGCGACGCAGGACAGTTAGTAGAACTCGCTACTCGTGTCCTCACCTCTGTACTCCAGAAAAGCGATCGCAGTCTGACACCTTAAAACAAAATAGAGGCACAACGGCATGCAAAGGGCTCACAGCAATCATTGTGCCAGCCAGCACAGTCCCGCCATTACGATTGCAACGTTTATCAAGAGAGGATGCTGTGAAGCTGGTCACCTAACCGTTAGCTCCACGACTCTTTTTATATCTATTCACCAATATCGGAGGTTTAAGTATCTTTGAAAAAAGTGTGTTTTTGTTATTTGCGTTCTTGCAGCATTTTCCGATTTGTACGTGATGAATCAACTGTTTTCACTGTGCTCACAAGTAGCCTGAAACAACCGTACCGTACAGAGGGCGATATTCGCTATTGTTAACGTTTAAAGCAATCCATAAATAGTTCAAATTACTGCTGAGTTTTCAATCGGGTTCGAACCCACAACATATAGCATCAGTCGCCTAGCAGAGAGGCAGCAGACAGAACCGCACGGCTAAATTCCCACTCTCAAAAAAGAGTGAAAAGTAATCAATTTAATTTCTTGGTCGTTACTGAATACATTTTAAATGACACACACGAAAGTGTCCGTGGTCTTGGGAAAGACATTTCCTTAATTTGTAAGAAAATCACACCAAAGGGTTCTGGTCTTGTGCAGAGACGGATCACTATTACCAGAACAAAGGGTGCTAGTTAATGACCTCTTTCAAGTAAACAGAAAGACAATTGACCGTTGACACAGAAAACGTTGACCAGTCGTTTTTTTCTTACGAACGATTAAATGAGTCGGCAACTAATGTCTGGCTTATAAACAAATTCTGTGTGTACTTAGAAGTAAAAAGGGTGTCATGAACATTTAATTGTTCACAGTCAAGCTAAAAACCTTTAGCTATGGGAAACAAAGACTATTGGGTCTTCAAATTTCTTGGTACAGCTGGGACCCAAGAAATAGCATCTCTTGTTCGAGGTAGCATCACCTACAAGAGACCGACAAGTTGCCATTGAACACACGTATACCGAGTCTGATGTAAAGTGGAACCACATTTTCGTTGAAATTCCAAAATTAAATTTCTAAAACACATATATACTTGTAACCATTCTATTTTAATCAAGTGCATTTCTATCAATTATCAAATGTCCAAAGATGTACACACATAATTCCTAGTTTTACATCGGAAAAAATTGTTCTGAGCTTTATCATATACTACCATATGATGTATAGTAAATCAACATTTTAATAAAAATCAGAAAATCAAATTTCTTGTACATACATTCCTCTTTACCTCAAACTTCAAGCAAAGTACACGTACACTAACATGAATTACCAAACACATGAATAAGTACAGATATAGCTTGTTTTGTTGGGGAAAAGTGTTAATAATTTGCCAACTCGACTCCGATGTATTATTATTTGATCTTTTTGGACAAGGCACTATGCCGGCCACATCTTAACCTGAAATACTTATGAAAAAGTGGTGACCCTTCTCAAAAGGCATGTGTTCACTTTCATGACCTTTCAAAACTACTTGCGTGAAAAATTGCGACCAATTTCCAAAATTAAAAAAAAACCGTCGGCCTTGGCCCTGTTATTTATCTCCTATCCCTTACGCAACTCATTCAGACTTTCCATTTTTCATAAACTTACCAATGTGAAATGTTCCTCTTTAACCTAGGTCAAGTTTGTAAAATGTCACGCTCCCCTTGATATGATTGAAACTGATTTATTGATAACAGCACCTTCCTGAACAGTTGCAGTAAACAATGAAATCAGACTGACAGCTACTTTATATCTCATTTTATTAGCTCCGCTGTCAGCGACGCGGAGCTTATCAAATAGGTTGATTCTCCGTCGTCGTCCGTCGTCGTCGTCGTCCGTCGTCCATAAACAATTGCCTTCTCCTCTGAAACCAGTTGTCCGATTGCTTTGAAATTTTATCTGCAGTTCACTTGGGGTGACCTCACTTAAGTTTGTTCAAATCATGGTAAAATTTGCATATTTGAATTTTTGGGCATTTTTTGCTGTTTTTGGTAAGAAAATCTTCTTCTCTAGAATCGGTTGTCCGATTGCTTTGAAATTTGATGTGCAGTTTACTTAGGGTGACTATAGTCAGATTTATTCAAATCGAAGTTAAATTTGCATATTTGTATTTCTAAGGCAATTTTTGTCGTTTTTGGTAAAAAAAATCTTTAAAAATCTTCTTCTTCAAAAGCACCAGTCAGAGAGCTTTGATATTTGGTTCATAGGTCCCTAGGGATGATCTATTTCAGATTTGTTCAAATTGTAGAGAAATATGCAAATTTGCGTTTTTAAGGCAATTTTTGCCATTTTTCATCAAAAAATGTGTTTCTCAAAAAGTACTGGTCTGATAGCTTTGAAATTTGGTATACAGCTTTCTATACATGAACTCAGTAATATATACTGAATTTCTGATGAACTATGTAATTTTGTATTTTGGGGGCAATTTTTGCCATTTTTGGTCAAGAAATGTGTATTTCCAATACTACTCATCTGATAGCTTTGCAATTTGGTATACAGGTTCCTACAGATGAACTTAATGACATTTATTGAAATTATGATGAAATCTGCAATTTTGTACTTTTTGGGCAATTTTTGCCACTTTTCATCAAAAAATGGGTTTCTCAAAAAGTACTGGTCTGATAGCTTTGAAATTTGGTATACAGGTTTCTACAGATGAACTAAGTAAAATATATTGAATATTTGATGAAATCTGTAATTTTGAATTTTGGGGGCAATTTTTGCCATTTTTGTTCAAAAAATTTGTTTCTCAAAATCTGCAAGTCGATAGCTTTGATATTTGGTATAAAGGTTCCAAGGGATTAGTGTAATATATGATATATTGAAATTATGGTGAAATCTGCAATTTTTATTTTTGGGGGCAATTATTGCCATTTTTGGTCAAAAAATTTTATTCTCAAAAAATAGCTTTGGTGGACGTGTTCTTAGGAATGATCCGATGTGACATATTCAAATTATGATGAAATCTTCAATTGTGTATTTTTGCAGCAATTTTAGGCACTTTTTTCTGGTCACTGAAATGAGCTATCAAAGATTTCCACCTTCTTCATCAACATGTGTCAAAAATAGTTATTCTCTACATAAACACAGCGGAGCTATATCGGCCGCTAGGTCGCTTGTAATTATTTATCCAATAGTCTGAATTTCAAGGGTGATCTAGAATTTTACATCCACCAACATTTCATTGTGTCATTATGACTTTATTTACAGTACACTGTATAAATCACTTAACAGAATGATTGTCTTTTCTAAATGAGCTGAGGACAATACATTTTTTTATTGTTGGGGTCATATATTTTGAGCGTAACCGTTGGGGCAGGTCATAATTTTTTGAGCAGTTGATTAGGTGAGGGTCATTTATTTCTAGCTAGCATCTTCCCTAATCGCTTCCCCAGTAACTTACGTCAAGTGCCTTACATAACGAGTAGCAGATACGTGGTCACGTGAAGTGATACGCACACATTTATAGACAGTAAAAGCGAGATTACCAGCGAATGACGTGTGTTTCATTCAACGTACAATACACGTTACTCGTTGTCCACAACATGGTTGATCCAGGCCACCTCTACCACAACGAGGGGGTTTTATATTGCGACCATTACTTCCAAACCTCAGCATTTGATGCTGTAAAGAATTTCAACGTCAGGAAGGATGATGTATGCATTGTGACGTATCCTAAATCCAGTGAGACTATCTTTTTTTCTCTCCCCATCCCAAAAGTCAACTGGACAATGTGACCTCTCAACTTATGAACACAACCTGAGAAATTATGGCCGGCATCCTATCCCATGAACTATCACATAACCTAGGACTGAACTTTTTTCCCGAGTAAAAGTTTGATTTCAGTTATGCGAAACTGGCAATGTCCATAGGACGAACGATGGTCATCGATATCACACGATGAATTACTCAGTTTGTGTTTATAAGTTGAGAGGTCACAGCCCTACGTCACTGTAGTGACGTGCTGCAGTGAGCCTCGACCAACGCATTTACGCTAGCAAAATGGCGGTCTCCAGGTAGTCATGTCTGATAAAGCTAGAAACAATGTGATATTTCAGTGAATTTTTAGCGGATTTCTGGTCGTGGTGAGTCCCTAATAACCAAGCTGTCGATGAGTGTTGGCAATTTGTAATTTGGATGGAAACTTTTCGAAATATCGAACAAAGTTGCGACAAGCGTGCTTTCGGGCGTACAGTGGACGTTAGTCTATGCGGAGATTCCCATAGCTGTGGTGGCGGGGTAAAAACGTAAAAGTCAAAACCAGCCCGTAAAAGGCAGGAATCGCGTCTGAAAACACCACAGCTATGGGACCACGCCTAAGACGGATCACTTTTGCCAGGAGACAAGCGGTCTTGGCAGAGGCGGATCACTATTGCCAGAACACAGTGCCAGTCTTTGAATTCAACAGCAGAGGACAATTATTGATATGTCTTTTCTAGGACTGAGAGAGACTTTAGTGTTTTTCCAACCAGTGATTAAATGAGTCGGCAACTTTAATGTCCGGCTTATCAACACATTCTGTGTGTACTATAGAAGCAAACGTGTGTCATGAACATGCAATTGTTCACAGTCTAGCTGAAAGAGCTGTAAGTCACACACACTGTCAATCTTACTTCGAGCTGAGCTCTATTAATTAGGCTTACCCAATTCTGACTTTTTCGCTGATGTCGAGGGCAGGGAGTGCACGTATAATTGTACCATGATTATAAATGGTTAATTGTGGCGAGGCCCTACCAAATGTAACACTATGTATCACAGCACTCAAAAATGTATCTCCACTTGAACATTGAAAACGAGAACATTAACCCCCGAGAAAGACAGGTAAAGGTGCTTTACTTGACTTTGCGGCAGATCGTGTGGATCTCCCCGTTTGTTGTTGTGTACTATTATCATCGAAAATGGACGCGATGGATGCCAGATAAATCCACTCGGAGAACATTTAATGTAACGGTGTTAATAATCATTCTTTACAAGAACCACAAAATGATAACATATGTAAATGACAATAGCATAAATTTGGAATAAGGGGGAAGTCAGGGTAAAGTTAGGGCTGGCATCCTAGTAAGACCTGGCTTATAGTCGCATGACAGTTCTGAGACGAACACCTTGACATTTTACCATTTGTTCGAACTGGGTCAGCTGTTTTCACTGCGCTCTCAAGTAGCCTGACACAGCCCTATCGAATACAAGTAGGTATCCACTATTGTTTAGCGTTAATGTAACCCATGCATATATCAATGTGATTCCTTGGTCGTTACTGACTACATCTTAGCTATGTCACTATTCGATTGACTATTGACTCTTTCAATTTGTAGGTTCAACTTGGACCCAAGAAATAACATCTCTAATTCGAGGTAGCGATGATTTAGAAGAGACCGACAAGTTGCCATTGAGAATGCGTATACCATTACTTGAGTTTGTCGACCTGGAGAGAAAATTACGGTTTTACAAATTACTGGAATCTGTGGCATCACCGAGATACATAAAGTCGCATTTACCAAAGCGATTATTACCGCAAGGAATGTTTCACATAAAACCTAAAGTGAGACTTAAGTTTGAGTGCAATGGATTAAAGTATATCTCCATCATATTTCCCATTTTCATCATCTTTCCTCTATAATATTATATATGGCTCAGGATCTTGCAGGATCTTGTTTAACGTGTAAAAATATTGGACATAATAATTGGCAAGTTTTACCATGATCATTACCTATTGTGTTTAACAAGGGACGTATTATGCCATCATTATCGTTGCAATAGAAACTGTACTGCCAAACTTCCACTTGCAAGCTGAAGACTAAAGCGTTCAGTCTAAAAATTGGTAATTTTTGCATCTAGTTATTGACACAGATGGCACCTTTCCAAAATTCAATCCCAGCATTCTTTGCGTATGTCCTCGTTTATATGCACGACAGTTTTCTCTCTTTTTCCATTTTTAGGCGTGATAGTAACGATATTTTGAATCAGTGACATGGTGGATAATAATACTTACTGTCTATATAAAATATAAATTTTATCAATGGCGTGTTATAAAATGACACTTTGCACGTTTCGTATTTGTGTATTAACGAGCACTCAAAAAAACATGGCGGCGCCCATGAAAGTTGGGTGCACTTCCGGTTACTCGCATAGTATATTATGAATATGCGCATGCGTAGTCAGTAAGCCGATGGCGCGACTATTATACGGCTCACTTCATGTTTGAACGAATGCAGTCAACATACTCTGATAGGTTCTCTCAAAACCTTTTTACTCTACCTTTAACTTACAGGTAATTTACGTTGCCAGAAATCCAAAAGACGTATTAATATCGTACTACGAGTTCAAACTACATCCATGGGGATGGGAAGAATTTTTCAATAATTTCCTGAAAGGAAATGGTATCTAAACATTTTCAATTTTTTATTTGATTTCGTTCCATTCGGTTTCGTGCAACTATTCGCTATACTGGCAAATAAACCGTTTAAATTCTCTAATCTTCACTTTCTTTATCAGTGTCGTTTATGAGTCCTACTCAAAACCAAATGACATCCAGCTACAAGTCTCCGAGAATGTCGATTAAAACAAAAGTCATACCGTCGAATTATTCTCCTGCCTTGGGCTATTTTGAAATTAAAGACCTTTATTGCTGTTCGAGGAAAGATCACACAAAATTCTAAAAGACTTTGAGGTTTCTCACGACGTGTAACGTGTAACTACTTTATCAATCAAGCTCTTAGTGAAAGGTGTGATGTAGAGTTTCATTATGCCAATTATACTTATGAGTCTTATTTCGGTATTATACGTTTATGTTAGTGATTAATTGTAAAATGTGGAATAGTCATTATACCTCGCATCTTACACTTTATACACTTTTATTTCCATGATTGCGAACATACCGAGACGAGAATTGCATTTGGAAACACTTCTGCTGTACAGCAACTGGAAGACGTCATCATTCACATCACGGTCGCAAAACGACCACTTCTTGTTCTTTGAAAAGCGCGGGAACATCAGGTCTCGAATAGAGATCTCTTTAAAGGTTTCAAGAACTTTCTGCCATTGAGAAGATTTTATATTTATGAAATGCGGTCTGAAAGAAAGGTGCTGTTAAAAGTAACAAATTGTAAATTCTCGATGACACGAAGACATCCAATATATCTTTTTTTAATCTGTTTTGCAAATAGTGGTTCATGGATGTTGGTTTGAAAACGTCACGTACTGGTGGCAACATCGGAACGATGACAATGTTCTCTTCCTTTTCTACGAAGACATGAAATACGTGAGTATCTATGTTGATAACAATCTTGACAAGGAAAGCGGTAAAACTGTGCACAGACAAATAACCCATCTCCGACCGCTCTCAATATAACAATCATCTCATCTCAACCATCTATCGCTTACACACAATAATACAGTGAATTGCTTTGAAGCATTGGCATTACACGAACTAGACATTGTCTAAATTGAGGTGTTGCCAACACTGTCGGGTGCAATTAACAGCTAAGCGGTAACATGAGTCGATCATAAAGGAATCAAATCTGCAAAAGTTGAAACATTGTCTAGCGGGAGGTCAGACGTAGTCAAAAGAACACCATCCGATCCACACACATCACCTCTGCTTAGTTGCTTAGTTCAACAAAATATAATACTTCGACGAATCACAATTACATTACAGCATTGCATTTTTAACCGGCACGCAAAATTCAAAAGTTCAAAAATTTGTAAACGTGAAAGGCATTTTAAACCTGACAGCATACGTCCCTGACAGTTAGCAGGCTGTGCAATGCGTGGATACGTGTGGTGTGGTGTTGTTTTGACTATCCGACCTACCGCGAGACAATTATGATAAGACAATGTTTCAACGTTTGCAGAGTTAACATTTTATTATCGACTCATGTTACCGCTTAGCTGTTAATTGCACCTGACAGTCGGCAGACTATAACATTAAATTCTTGAAGAACACGTTATCAGGGTTGCAACAAATTTATACGATGTAGGGAGTAAACGTAAGCCGAAGGGAGACAAAACACGGAAGTACACATCTCTCCTGTAACTTGAAAGTTCCCTGTGAGCCAATTATTAAGCAGACATCCTCTTTGTCTGTCTGTCTGTCTCTGTTCTTTCTGTCTGTCTGTCTGTCTGTCTGTCTGTCTGTCTGTCTCTCTCTCTCTCTCTCTCTCTCTCTCTCTCTCTCTCTCTCTCTCTCTCTCTCTCTCTCTCTCTCTCTCTCTCTCTCTCTCTCACGTCAAATCCTGTTCTATAGGACTTGAAGGGCAGTGTCCGTAAAATCAGTAACTTCCTGGACAAACCACTGGATGAAAACACTCTAGATGAAATAACGAGACGATCTTCATTTGACGTCATGAAGCACAACAAAAATGCCAACTTTAGAGTCACGTTCGGTGAGAAGGCAGAACTTCTGCGAATCGGTACGTATCCACAGGTCTTTTTAATAGATCATATGTTCAGACAGATGATCAGTTGTAACAGTTGTATCACTCTCTTTCTCTCTGTCTGATGAAATATTTCTGTATATTTTTTGCCAGTCGCCACCACAGCTGGGAGTGCAATACGCTGCTGTATAAATCTGATTGTTTATGTTTCTGTTTGCATCCTCAGGTAAGACTGGTGCTTGGAGGAATCGTCTAACGCCCGTAGAAAGTCAGGCTATTGATGAAACGTTTAATGCTAGACTTGCTAAAATCGGTTTAAAATTTGAATACTAGCCTGCACATTGCCCGCTGAACACTTAACAATTCTTAAAGCGCTTAAAACGTTTGATACTTCGGACACCTTCATATGAGTAAGGACTTTCTGTGTTGTTTATCTCGGTCATTACGCAGATATGTCTTTTCAAAGAACAAATTTGCTTAAAGTTTATTAGGTCTTTAAATATAGACCTTTTCACCAAACGTGATGGCGAGACATTGTATATAGGACGGGTACATATTGTCCATAATCGCTGTCTTTGAGAGACTATATAGTGAGTTTTTATTACTTTCTAGACATAACATTTCAAACGACGAAATCTTATAATTTCACTGTCAATTTCTTAGTTATATAATTTCACCGTCAGTTCATCAGTCATTCGAAATTGTTGAACATGGTAAGGTACCTAGACGTCACAACGAAACACCCCACGGGCACCTACACGCCATTGCTATGGCGTCTAACCAGTGGAATCGCCATCTTCATGCGTTCTTAGTAAAGATCTAAAGTGGTGCATATAATCAACATCTTGATGACGGCGTGTCATCTTCAGTGACTGAAAGCATTGCGATCCAGGCTGGTACCTCCCCCAGTATTGATAACCACGAGCGCAACACATGTTCAGAGTCTTGATCAATTTTCAGGAATGAACAAACATGAAGCATGCAGTCATACTTGTTGTTATGATGACATCAATTTTATCATATGGGTTAATTTGTAAATACTTAATATTGAGAAAGATTAATAATATTTATTCGGTATATCATCCGTAAAGAAAAACATTGGCTTGGTTTGTGTAATCCCCTTCCAACCTGATGACACACCCTATCAGGAAGCACCGCTGGTCTCGCTTTGAACCCACAGTCATGAAAGTTTAGTCTCTTTGATCGAATATGGCAGCTCCACAGGGTCTTTTCTACGAAGGCGGTCTCTCCTTTGAAAATCTATTGTTTGCCTCATGGCTTTATGAAGTGAAAAAGTTTAAAGTTCGTCGCAAAGATCGCCTGAACATTTTGAACGATCTCAAGTCTGCTAATATCCTAAACCTGCGCTGATCTCATTTGAAACTATTCTTTACGTAAAAAACGTCAGTTTGTTTTGCAATTCCATCCACATTCTGAAATGGCAATAACTGAAGACTTTCAAATAGTGAATAAAATCATGATAGGAAAAATTGAAATGAAGTTTATTCGAAATCAAAGAACTTGATTGTCGTTCTGTTGCATAATATTTCAAAAATAAAATGTAAACAATTCACTCAATAGGACCCTGCCAAAATTGAGTAATGTTCTTGTGACAAGTTATTGGAGAAGAGGGTAACCCATAAATTTAACTTCTTTCGCATCGGCCTTACGCCAAATTGTCATGCTATTATATATTAATATCAGATTACCGAAAATTTGACTAATATTTTAAAACAGTGATGTGGGGGAAGCTGTATAATATTGAATGCCCTTCTTCAAAGAAAATGAGGAACGACACAGATATCCACTAGGTGAACACTTAAAACAGTGAATTTTACTTCAACCTTATCATTTTGATGAAGAAGACTGCATATCTTTGAAATACAATGCAATAAAACTACCCAGCTGATTTCATTTTTATGTGATACTACATGGTACATTTGTCTTAGTTCGACTTCACAAGATACGAATACACTGAAATGGTGACCTGCTGGTGAAACAAATAAAAATACAAATGTACACATTCATTATAAAATAAAATTTTTGGGTTATAGGGAGGATTAGAATATGAGCAAGGCCTTGTGTAGAACGAGGCCAAGGACAAGTTTAGAACTATGTTAAGATCAGCTAAATATCGGATATATCCCCTAAAAACAAATTGGCCGGGCAGATCCGATCTAAACTACATACAGCCGGACGTTGGCTAATTTTGAAAGTTTCGAGTGATATTTAGATCGGCTAAATATCGGATATGTTTCTGTAAAATATAATTTGTCAGTAGGATTCAAATAGCTGCTAGTTTATAAGCATAGACTAGAATATAGACAAACCTAAATTAGTTTCATAAACTTCCAGTTCAATTTTCTAAACTTAGATTTAGACAAAACTAAATTAACTTTCTAAACTTCAAGCTAAACTTTCTGAAAGTGATGAACATTATTTCGCACCCCAATGCCCAAGTAGTTTTAAGTCTTGAAATTTGTTGACCTCAAAATATCTTCCTATTGTCTCCTTGTTTCCTGGAATTCTTCCCTCTGAAGGCATTAGAAAACCATTCCTTTGTGAATCATTTGACAAGTAAATTCAAATTTTAACGGTCATTTTGCTTTCCCGCCATTTTCGAAAATTGGAAATATTACAAAGAAAATAGAACATACAATGTCAAAGTTGAAATACTCACCCTATGCATTACATTGGACTACTCTGTGCAGTTTATGTGAAGATTTCAGTGCAGATATGCACAGTATCCACGGTTTTTGCTTTTTTTGCATGGGGCTGCGATTTAATGAGTGAGCACACATTTAATCGTAGTGTAATTTTTATCTCGTTCAAAATTGCCCTTACAGTCACAGCAGGTAGTATACACAAACCTAAATTAGTATATTCTCACAAACTTACTTTAGTTTGAAAGTAAAATTACATAAAAATAATATTGAAAGATACAGCTAGTTGGGCTTTAATGCTGGGTGTTTAAAGCAATTGGCTTTTGAAGTGAAATGTGTTAGTCGCACAGGAAAACTTCACCGTGACGGGAAATGCACCCCTTATAATCATATGCACTGGGTCACTGAGTATCGTTTATATACGAGGATACAGGGGATACCGCAGTCGCTTGTGTTTCGATGCACGGAGAAGACCGCTGTGTGCGTTCGAAAGATTGGAAGTTCGGAAATAAAATGGCAACGATGTTTGGAGATGGATTTCCCTAACCAAGGGCCGCAAATTTAATCAATAAAGCAGCACTGATTGCTTCCACTAGATCTCTACGTTCATATACCGGCAATCCCTTTTGCGTCAAAATCAATTTTCTTCGCATTTTGGGATAAGATTCCAACATAAAACAACCGCTTTCGAGTAACAGCTGTCATAATATGTAGTCATGCTGTGATTCGCTGTCTCCTGTGTCGGTACGTGATTTTTACATTTAAATTCGGGTATGCTGATCGAGCCAATGAGTGTACAAATTCGCTCGCTATGAAGCACGATCCCTCTATCACAAAGTTTTGGAACATGATAAGCAAAAGATCTACTCTGTTCCGATTGTTAATTGTTGCCTTTTAATAGAAGGTGTTTCACAGTGGAAAATGTTCTATATTTTCACATCTAAGTCCTAACCATGCACCGCAGCATCATCATGTCGAATGACTTTCTCAATGTCCAAGCTTCTTTTTTGTCGTACACTAGGCCATATAATACAATGTAATTCATACTCCCTGAATTCTCTCACAGTTTTCAGATATTTTTCACGCTTGAACTTTCTTATATTTTTTCTCAATGTAAATCGACAAAGCGAGATTTCTTTGTGATGTTTTCTAGCCGTCCATTTACTCGTAATTAAGAACCACTTTTTTTGCAACAAGTATTAGACCATGGGTGCCTTTGGTAAGTAGATTCGTCATTTATGTTATAAAAAGATTTTGAATAGTTTTTTAATTTTGACCCATCTGTTAATTCATATCAAACATTTTAATGGAAAGAAATTTCGTCCATCTCTTGTTCATAGTTTTCTCATGTCCCATGCAAAGTGTATCCACATTTTCGGTGAAAATTCCAAAATCAAACGACTTGTACACAGATATTCTTGTAACCACCCTATTCTAATCTAGTACATGTATTTCAATTGTACGAGGTCTATAAATGCAGGGATATTCTAGTTTTATATCGGGAAAAAATTATTCACAGTGCTCTTCATGTATAGTGGAGCCACATTTTGGGTGAAATTCTGAAATCAAATTACTTGCTCACACATACACTCGTAACCATCCTATTCTAATCGAGTACATTTATTAATTGTCCAACATCTATAAATGCACAGATATTGATAGTTGTGTAATTGAAAATAGTTATTCATAGTATTCTCATAGAATCCCATGTAAAGTGGATCCACACCTTCGGTAAAATTCCAAAATCAAATTTCTTGTACACATATACACTTGTAACAATTCTAATCAAGTACATTTATATTGATTATCAAATGTCCAAAGATGAACAGATATTGCTAGTTTTATATTGGAAAAAATTGTGCTGAGCTTTCTCATACACTACCAAGTATAATGAATCACATTTTTTATGAACCCAACAAGCAAATTTCGTGTACATACATGCCACTTTACCTCCTACTTCAAGCAAAGTACACGTACACTAACATTAATTACCAAACAGATTAATAAGTGCAGATATAGCTTTTTTAGTCGGGGGAAATTGTTAAAAGTTTGCCCAGTCGACTCCGATGTATTATGATTTGATCTTTTTGGACAAAGCACTATGCCGGTCACATCTTGACTTCAAATAGTTACGCAAAAAATGATGACGCTTCCTATAAAAGGCATGTAAGAAATTTCATGAAATTGCGACCCACTCCTAAAAACTCAAAAAACCCCCACCGGCCTCCCCCCTTTAATTTCTGTCCAGTCCCTTACACAACTCATTCAGACTTTATATTCATTGTAAACTTAACAATGTCAAATATAACCCTTCTCCTAGGGAAAGTTTGTAAAATGTGACCCTTCCCCAATTCGTACAGCTCCCGGAGGCTCTCTAATTGATTGATAACAGCATCTTCCTGAACAGTTGCAGTAAACAATGAAATCGGACTGACAGCTACTTGATATCTTATTTCAAAGCTATTCAATCCAATAGTCTGAATTTGAAGGGTGATACAAGATTTTACATCCACCAACATTATGACTTTATCTCCAGTACACTGTATGAATCACTAAACAACATTGCTAATGTGATTGTCTTTCCTAAATGTACAGAGGACAACAATGTTTTGAGCAGTTGATGAGGGGGGGGTCTTTTATTTCTAGCAAGCATATCCAAAAAATCCCCGGCCCTGTCCCTGGTAATTTACGTCCTGTCTCTTACATAAGGAGTAGCAGATAAGTGGTCATGTTAAGTGTTACGCACACAAACCATTATCATAGATAAATAGAAGCGAGATCACCAGTTGTTGTAGTTCAACGTACAATACACGTTACTCGTTGTCCACAACATGGTTGATCCCGGCCGCCTCTACCACTACGAAGGGGTTTTATTTTGCGAAAATTTCTTTCCACCCTCAACTCTTGCTGCTGTTAAGAATTTCACCGTCAGGAAGGATGATGTATATATCGTGACGTATCCTAAATCAGGTGAGGCTATCTTTTTTCTCTCCCCACCTCTAAAGTCAACGCTAGACAACGCGTTATGCAATGTGATATTCATGTTCCCTTGTCTCTCAAGTGGCAAGGAAACTATTTTGACGTTGTATAGTTGCTTTCGTATGGTGTTTCTATCCCTATTGTGTCTTACTCACAGTCGTGACGCAGGACAATTAGTGCTAGACAATTTTCCGCCTGTACTCTTACCGTTATATTAAAAAAAGCCATTCCAGTCTGACAGCTGAAAGCAAAGAAGGCAAAACGGCATGCGTACATGGGGCTGGCTGCTCGCACATTCCCGCCACTATGATTACGACATCCATCAAGAGAGGACACTGTGAAGCATGTCCGAACGGACATTTCCAAATATAAGCTCCTAGACTATTTTGGGGTTTATTCCCCGATATCTAAGGTTTAAATTGTCTCTATTTTTTCTAAAAAAGTGTTTACAATTGATTGCATATTGTAGTTTTTGTAATTGACTATTTTAAGACTCACTTGCTCTCATTTTGGTCAAATGAGGTATGGATGTACATATGCAATTCAGGCTAATTTCTTTTTCTTCTTGACATTGTTTTTCCATTTGTATATTATTGTCAAAATGAAATTATTTAACCTTCCTAATATTCATAATTATTACATATATTTTACATCGAAATTAGAAGTCTGTGTATTTTCTCAGTGCAAACTTGAAGTTCATTACTCGGTTATATTCATGTCCACACTGTAAAAATAGTGGACGCTAGACGCGTCTTTACGCGTTCAAAATGTACATGTCGGTGTTTAAATTTGAACGGCTAGTGTTCATATTGTTAACACTAGTGTTCATATTATTAACAATGATGTTCTAAACCTGAACACTATGTCACAGAAATTTAACAATACTGTGAAACAATTAGCAATCTTTTGTGTTTTTACTTTACAATGGCTATATTAAATTTACTACTGCTTCACTGTCCGGCAAACGTACACGGATTTTGTTGTAACGAATTTCACACTAAGTGAAAAATATCTCCGGTCTACTATTGCTGAAAGCATGTTTTTTCTAAAAAAAGGAAGTATACAAAATAATTTTAAACGTTTATTACGGGTAGAAATTTTCAAAATTTGAAAAGAAAATCAGAAAACCATCATGAACGTTTTAATTTTAACATCGGCGTGCAAGAGGCGTTCTACTTCTAAACACTTGGTGTTCAAGTTTGGTGCCTTTTCCTATCCCATGATGCATCAAAACGGATGTTGCGACATTTTTCTTGTAAGCGCACCCTGAAGTCGTGATCGTGCGGAAGCAAGACCAGAAAGGTAAGTTTCCTCTCCAAAATAGAAAAAAGGTATTAGATTTTGAAGCATCTGTATTATTATCCTTCGAAATTAATTGTATTGTACTATGAAATAGCTTAACTACGTGAAGAAACCTTGTTTCTTTTAGAGGCTGGTATACCAAGAACTAGCCGTGAATACGCAGTGGTACTTTTGGCCATAGCCTATCGATCGATTTCACTCGGGTCAAGGGTCATCGCAACACAACAGTAGCGATAGCCCTTGACCTGAGCGCGATCGATACGCCTTGCATAGTACAGCTGCGTAATCACAGCTAGCACATGTCTTTTAGTAGACACAATCGCATGTAAAACATCAATTAAACATCGTAGAGTATACAATGTATTGTTTCAGCATATGAGAGTTTGTCTTTTTTATTTTAATTGATTCAGTTGATGACAAGAGCTGCAAATATTTTGTAACAGTATTGAAGAGAGTCACTGTATATGAAAGTCACCCTTTTTCCTTGACCTAATCAGCCCCTTGTCTTTCATTTAAAGTTTCATCGCACCATATTACCTATTGTTGCATTATTTTCAGGATGTAAAAAGTTGGATTTAACTGAAAATCGAAGCGTTGTTACAGAAGCTGATGGTACAGATAATAAAGAAGATGAGTGTACTGGTAGCTGGCTGGAAACAACTTGAGAACCTCAGTTCATCTCTAATGTAGATTTAAACTTCCAAGGGTCAGTAACTGAAGTTTGATAAGTTTCTGTATTTTTGTTCTGAATTGATCTAAGCTTTGGTAGCATGCTTGCTATGACTAACTAAATGTTGCCGGAGAATAAGCTTTCACAGAGGTGTAGTCTCCCTTATCAGATGCAAAGGTGGAATGAAAAATTAATTAAAAGCTGAAAGCGACAGAACATTCAGAGTAAATATGTCCACTCTGAATTACTGAATTTTCTGAAATTTTGGCTCTGAATTTTCTGTCACTTTGTGCTTCAATTTTTCATTCCCCCTTGCATCTGATGAAGGAGATTTTACGTCCTTGAAAGCTTACGCCCCTGTAACATTTAATTGATAGTCTGTTACCAAACCTAAGATTATTTTGTGTTGTAGCTCAACACGTCTCTTGTACTTAGCAACTGGTTTTTAGCTTTGCTGTCAGCTAAATAGGAGGATGTGTAGCATTGTCCTCAAATTTGTACATCCAAAGGTTTTTTTCTCCAAAACAGCCTGTACGAATCCTTTAATATTTGGATTACAGGTCTCCAAAGATTACCCTAATCACATATGTTCAAATTATGATGAAATATGCAAATTTATATTTTTGAGGCTAATTTTGCTATATTTGGGCAAAAATCTTCTTCTCTTTTACTGACGTTTTCAATATTTGGTAAACATGTCCCTAAAAATGACCATAGTCAAATTTGTGCTAGTTGTAATGAAATATTCAAATTTTTATATTTCATGGCAATTTTTGTCATTTTTGGTCAAAATGTCTTTAAAAAATCTTCTTCAAAACTGCTAATTGAACAGCTTTGATATTTAGGACATAGACCTCTACTGATAACCTTTTTAAGATTGTTCAAATATGCAGAAATTTGCAACTTTGTATTTTTAAGACATTAAAGACATTTCACACATTTTTAAGACATTAGGGATTACCAGAATGTGATATATTCAAGTTATGATGAAATCTACATTTTTTTCATTTTTAGGGTGATTTTTACTATTTTTGGTAAAAAATTGTATTGAAATTAATAGCAGGGTAATCCAGAATTGAGATATTACAAATAAACAAACCTTTTTGTTTATGAAGGACTTTGTTGGACAAGGAAATAGGTTTTACCCTGCTAAGGACCCACTTTCCCCACTTTCTGCATGTTGTGCCTTACCGTGACACTTTGACAACTTGACATGTTGTGTTTACTTTAGTGTGGACAACTATATACCATGTGCACTAGAGAAGCCTTGACTAACTTTTTTTCTTCAAAATTTACAATTGTCTACACAAGAGGAAATGTCTTTAAGAAACCATCTTACAAAAATGGAGTATGCATTTCATACATATACGTGTTTTCAACACAACAAACAAGTAAGCCAAATTTCGAGCTTTTTAGATGATTTTTGTACGTTTTAAACAAGTATGAACATAAAACGTAATCCACAATATTTTAAGTAAAACCTGTTTTGTCATTACTTTGTTCATATTTTTTAAAACGATGGTGATTTATATTTTATGGTGATTTTATATTGCTTATGTTTTTGATGGGAGGGTGTTAACACCGTTGGTATTTTCCTCTGACAAACTTTACATACAAAGTGGCAATGTTTATTTGCCCATTTTACAGTAAATTATTGTATTTTACTCTAGAAATGTTTTGTTCATATTTAGAATAAAATAATTTTACTGGATATCAGTGGTCTGTAATGTTATTTCATGGCTTGAACACCCCCTGAACGCCCAAAATTAAAGGTGTTTAACAAGCGCGCAACATGTGTTCTAGCCTTTAACACACTTATCGTTGAACGGCGTCCATGCGTTCAAAAAGTGTTACAGCCCTTTGAACGCGTAAATGCGTTCAATTTTTTGAACACATTTCATGTGCAACGTGTGTTCAGATATGGAACACCATGGTGTTCAATATAATGTCTGATGAACACGTAGCGTTCAAAATCTGCACACGTGTGTTCAAAATTTGAACGTTTGTTGAACACGTAGTGTTAAATTTCTGAACGTCTAGACGCGTTCAAAAAGTGTTACAAAAAGGCGTTTAATTGGTGTTCTATCCTTGAACACTTAACTTTACAGTGCAGTCAGAATGTAGTATATCATATTACGTAACGGATTAAATATCTGGAGACAGTCAGTGATTGTGTATTCTTGTTCTTACGCAATATAATATACAGTTATCATCGGAATCGAATACAATAGGCTGACACCAAGAGATTGTATAAGATCATTGCTGAGTTGTCTGACGCTAGAACAACCAATTCTAACGTCCTTCCAAGTAACATTCCCGTGACAGAAATTCCTACAAAATTCATCGACTTCTTTGATAGTAAGGTGTTGAAACTTCGTGAGGGCCTTGGCACTCAAACTCCTTGCATTAATCGTGATGACATCCTACCAATCCACACATTTACTAACTTTATTTCTGTTTCAACAGATGAAGTAACATCGTTGGTTAAGCAAACGTCTTCAAAAACATGCGACCTTGACCCACTGCCAGCAAACTATACCAAATATCATATCAATGCTTTCGCACCTTTCTTGGCCATTTTGTTTAATGCGTCACTTTCTACCGGCAACGTTCCCAGTCATTTCAAATCTGCCATCATCAGACCACTGCTTAAGAAACCTGATCTGGACAAGAATATCCTTAAAAATTACAGACCCGTATCAAATTTGTCATTTTTATCGAAAATCCTTGAGCGGATTGTAGCTTCGCAATTAAACATTCATCCAAGCAAATTTAATTTGTTTACCAAATGTCAAAGCGCATATCGTACTAACCACAGTACTAAGACTGCTCTTGTGCGTGTCCACAATGACATCATGCTGGCCCTGAATGAGAAAAAGGATGTTCTGCTCCTGAGATTTATCTGCCGCATTTGACACCATCGATCACGAGGTGCTTCTACAAAGACTTGAATTTCGTTTTAGCATTACTAGCACAGCTTTGTCTTGGTTCCGGTCGTATTTGTTAAATCGTAATCAACACGTCAAGGTAGGCTCTTCTACATAGTCGAATTCATTCATGAAGTTTGGTGTCCCACAAGGTTCAGTGTTAGGACCAATCCTCTTTACCTTGTACACGGCTCCATTAGAAGATGTAATTATTGCTCACGATCTTGATTATATGATGTATGCGGACGATACGCAAATCTATGTTGTCTGTAACAATCCAAATGACGTGAAAGTCAATGCTGAGACATGTGTCGACGAAATTCGCGGATGGATGAAATGTAACTTGCTAGCTCTCAACGATAATAAGACAGAGGTCGTCCACTTCTCATCGCACCTTAAATCAGATACTGTACCACTGACCAGCCTGAGAGTAGGTGAAATCAACATCATTCCTTCTCTCTCCGTTCAGAATTTAGGTGTTTCTCTCAGCAGTGATGGCTCAATGTCAAATCATATAAGTCAGATCTGCAGAAATGGTTATTTTTCATTATCTAGGATCAGCAAGATACGTAATTTACTTGATAAAGCAACCACGGAGAAATTGATCCACGCGTTTGTTACTTCCCGGTCGGACTATTGTAATAGTCTCCTTTATGGTGTCCACGAAGATCAACTTGCACGTCTGCAATCAGTCCAAAACGCTGCAGCTCGCTTCGTTAGCCGTACACGTAGATTTTGTCACATCACTCAAGTTTTAACTGATCTGCATTGGCTTCCAATAGAGGCTCGCAAAAAAACTTTCAACAGACTGTGTTCAGCTCCCTGATTGTTGTCGCTAATGATATCATTCGAAATGGACGCGATGGACGCCAATAAATCTACTCTGAGTACATTAAAAGTAATAGTGTCTGACCACTTTCATAGGAACCATAAAAAATGATAGCATACCATACATTCGGTATAGGGTCACGTCAGGGTCAAGTCAGGGCCAGGGTCCTGGTAATGCCTTGCTTGTAGTTCCCTTGAGAATTCTGAGACGAACAACTTAGCATTTTACAATATGTTCTTTGTGGGTCAGCTGTTTTCACTGTGGTCACAGGTAGCCGACACCACTGTTGTTCACCAAGGTCGTTGTTTACTGTTTTCATGGTTCAAGTAATCTATCCATACATCTACTAATTTCATTACCGACTAGATCTTAGCTATGGAAATAGTTGATTTTACAACATAGACTATTGGGGCTTTCAATTTGTAGGTACAACTTGGACCCAGGAAATAGCATCTCTTATTCGAGGTAGCGATGACATAGAAGAGACCGACAAGTTACCACTGGGCATGCGCATACCGTTCCTTGAGTTTGTCCACCCGGAAAAGAAATTGGAGTTTTACAAATTCCTGGAGTCTGTGGAGTCACCGAGATACATAAAGACACATTTACCAAAGCGATTATTACCGCAAGGAATGTTTCACATGAAACCGAAGGTGAGACTTAATATGTTTGAGTGCAATGGATGAACATGTATCATTCATCTCAAAATGCCCATTTTCATAATCTCATCTTACGTTACACTGCTAGCCTCATGTTTGAACGAATGCTGTCAACATACTCTGATAGGTTTGCCCAAAACCTTTATAAACTCTCCCTATTCGCTCTTTTGGCTTACAGGTCATATACGTGGCAAGAAATCCCAAAGACGTATTAATATCGTACTACGAGTTCAAACTACATCCATGGGGATGGGAAGAATTTTTCAGTAACTTCCTGAAAGGAAACGGTATCTAAACATTTTAATATGATTTGCTTTGATTTTGATCCATTTGCTTCCAAGCAAATTGTCGCTCGAAACCACGAAATTCTCTTATCTTCACTTCCTTTATCAGAGTCGTTGAAGAGCTCCACTCAAGACCAAATGACATTCAGCTACAAATCTCCGAGAATGTCGATTGAAGCAAGGTCATATGGTCGAATTGTGCTGCCTTGGCCCTTTATGAAATGCAAGACTTTTATTGATGTTTGTCGAAAGTACACACCAGATCCAAAAAGAGATCGAAGTTTCTGGCGTGTAACGTGTGACCACTTAACAATGAGTGAAAGATGTGACGTAGATTAGTTTTCCTTTATGCCAATTACATTAATGAGCATTGTTTCTGTTACAGTATTAAGCTTTCATGCTAGTGATTAATTATAAAAGTGAAATATTCATCATATCTCGCATCTTACACACTTTCACTTTGTGATTATACAGATAAAGAGAAGAGAATGCATTCGGAAACATTTCTGATTTGCAACAACTAAAAAGGTTATCATTCACATCACAATCGAAAATAGTCATTTCCTTTTCTTTTAAAAGCGAATGGTCATGAGATCTCGAGTCGAGATTGTCATCAAAGATCGGGACTCAAATGTAGGCTTAACCCTTGTTTTAAAGCGAGATTTCAGGGACTTGGGGGGGGGGAACAATATGCTACTGAGATGAGATGTTACAGAATGAATGCAAATTCTCAATGACACGGAGCCATGAAATATATCTTTATTTTTAAATTTCCATTGGTATAAAGTGGTTCATGGATGTTGGTTTGAAAACGTCGCGTACTGGTGGCAACATCGGAACGATGACAATGTTCTCTTCCTTTTCTTCGAAGACATGAAAAACGTGAGTATTTATTTTGTAACAAGATTGAAAGGGAGTACTGTAAAGTTTTACGCGGTCAAACAACGCATCTCTGATAGCGCACAATACATTCATTCCGTGAGTGTAACATTACGAATACGGTCCTCGAACAACACAATCGAAATTTTTGAATTTGTTTGTATCTATACAGAGACATCTTTTTCGATATATCAGCAAGGAATAATTTCACATAGAAAGGCTTATTGCATATAGAAGATTGAGAATGTACATTATTAAATCTCTTTTGTCCAAAGACATGATTTAACTTGCCATAATGTCAACATTTCTTTGTCACATTTGTCGCTAGAGGTTGATAGACATTCCACACAGTCCCTCCATAACAGGGTAGTTAAAGGTCGGTGACATTGCATAATAAGTACAAATGGCTAGGAGAAGGCTTGACTCAGGACTGTCTGATGTTCTTGAGTCTTCCTGATACCACGATCAGGTGATTGTCCTAATAAAATTTTGTTTCAAACAAAGTATCCCAGCTTCCCTCATTAACCGATCGCAACCATATTGTAACGTAGCCATATATATGCTTAGAATTTAACCTTTGAATTTGACTGTAATGACCGACAGTAACCCTGCACGTTATCTCCCGTGTTCGTTTTCGTGACCTTTTATTGTTTCAACTACTGAAGTTATCATCAATGCCTGGACGACCTTTACCCTTGTTTGACATTGTACTTAACCAACAGCGATTTGACTTTGCCGATTGTTCGTAGTTAATTATAGACGCATGACTTTGCAGATCCTGAGACCCGATTGTTTTTTAGTTAATTATAGACCCATGACTTTGCAGTTTCTGACACTCAATATAAACTTTGCATCTCAGTGTGTTAGGGAGAGAACATCAGACACCGTTTTAGGAGAACTTTGGGGACACGGTCCCTCCGTGGATGGACCGTGTCTACGGGCACTTTACCGACGACGCCCCGAGACGACGTTCAACCGTGACCCTGACGACTAGTGTAGGTCATAGAAGTTTACCGTGTAACTAGAGTTACTCAGCTGAATAAAGTACTACGACTTAGAATATATTTCGGTGTATCGTGCCGTCTCTTATACGTCTACTGCCCACGCTACGTGACAATATATTGCTTACATATTCATACTAATGCACCGATGTAAAGCACCCTTCAGTGATGGATCTCTTAGCCTCTGTGCCAATAGAAACTGTCAAAACACTATGACCGTATACCCTAAAGGGTCTGAGCTCTGCAGTCTGTCAAGTGAAGTCAGTCTAAGACTTCTGACAAAGTCAACACATAAGGTCATCAGATGGAGTTCGTCGGCAGACTATAACATTTAATCCTTAGAGAACACGTTTTCAGGGTTTCACAACTTTATGCGGTGTAGGGAATAGAGGTACGCCGAATGAAGACAAGACACAAAGTACACCATGCGTCGCCATGCGATCAAAACGATAATTATCAAGCTCGTATCTGCTCTCTCTCTCTCTCTCTCTCTCTCTCTCTCTCTCTCTCTCTCTCTCTCTCTCTCTCTCTCTCTCTCTCTCTTCCACATTCTGATTCTATAGGACTTGAAGGGCAGTGTCCGTAAAATCAGTAACTTCCTGGACAAACCACTGGATGAAAACACTCTGGATGAAATAACAAGACGATCTACGTTTGACGTCATGAAGGAGAACAAAAATGTCAACTTTAGAGTCTCATTCCGTGAGAAGGCAGAACTGCTGCGAATGGGTATGTAACCACTGGAGGCATTGCATTTAGATCATGTGTTAATACACATGTTAATGTACTACTGTATTCCTTTCAATGTGCTTTAAATATGTTTGTCTGTTTGTTTTGCTACGTCGCTATCACAGCGAGGAGTGTAGTACGCCGATATCATAAATCTGACTTTCATGTTTCTGTTTGCATCCTCAGGTAAGGTTGGCACTTGGAGGAGTCGTCTAACGCCCGAAGAAAGTCAAGCCATCGACGAAACATTTAACGCTAGACTTGCTGAAATCGGTTTAGAGTTTAAATACTAGTCTGCACTTTGTCCTCCGACCCCTGTCGACCTATTACATTCTTTAACACTATAGGTGCTTAAATTGTCACATACTTCAGACACCTTCATATGCGCATGGGTGAGGGCTTTCTCTCTTGGTTATCTTGATCGTTTTATCATATTTCGTGTAACAGTACAAATTTCTTTCAAGTTCATTAAGTTGTGACAGTAAACATTTTCATCGGATATGGTTGTATGGCAGTCTACAGGACTGGTACATATTGTGGCATCAATGAAGGCTCTCTTTCAGATATTATAAAATGAGTTGTAATTAGTTTTCAGACATGCAGTTTCAACCGACAAAATATTATAATTTCACCATCAATGTATTAGTCATTCCAAATTAATGTATATGGTAAAGCCACAATGATATACACCGTAGAGACGATCACGTCATCGCTATGAGGAATCTGTGAATTCAGTGGAAATCAGCATCTTGATGTATGTTTTAAGAAGATGAAATCGTGCATTGTGCCATGTATGGTTTGATAGTTTTTTTTAATGGGTAAGCATATTAAAAACGTTATACTGAATCTTCTATGTTATACAAATCTTTGTGTAGCTGACCTGGTAGTCAGGGATGAATTTTGTAGAGAGAGGATTGCATTATACTATAACAACCACAGTTCCTTTAGTACATTTTAATCAAAGCTTTGAGAGAAAACAAAATAATACATAAAGTATACGTACTTTATACACAAATACATCTTTAGATGCTGGCTGGATCAACTCGATCTACCGCATTTACCCTGACAAACGAATGATTACTGAAAAACGGTATAGATAGCTCCAACGAGTTTACCTTGACAATACAATTTGCCGCCTTGGACTTTGTCGACTTCCATTTATTAATGTGAGCCAGCGACGATTGGTTCATAAAAAATGTCCTGGCTCAGCAGATTTACTTCCTGTCCACATGAAAAAGCCAACGTTCCAAATTCTCTGATCGATCAAAGGTGAAATATTTGGCTTTGTATCCTATGGTGAGCTGACTCTTGCATCAAGATAAGAGATCCGTGTGTATAGAACCGTTCGTATGAAAGCCCATAAGGGACATTTTGTGAGAAAAAAAATTATCTCGTGCGCACGAGATACTATCTTGTGCGCACGTGAAAGTATCAGGTCCGCACCAGATAGTATCTTGTGCGCACCAGATACTTTATCGTGGCCACGAGATAGTTTCTCGTGCGCACGTGATAGTATGTCGTGGCCACGAGATAGTATCTGGTCTGCACGAGATAGGAAGTTTCTAGTGCGCAAGTGATACTATTTGGTGCGCACGTGATAGTGTCCCTTGTGGGCTTTCATACGTTCGCACACACTGAGACAGATTCATTGCTGTACAAGCCTTGATTACTTGGTAAATTTCACATTCCAACCTGATGACATACGCTATCAGGAAGCATCGATGATTCCGCTTTGAACCTACAGGTCATAAAAGTGTAGTCTCTCTCAGCGTAGCAGAATATGACAGCTCCAGAAGGATTTTATTACTGCGAGTGCTACTCTTTTCCGAAAATCTATTTTAAACATATTTTCCCGGCCTAATCACTTGACGCACAGTGTATGAAAAAGTTTCAAATTCGCAAAGATGACATGGACATTTTGACCTGTTCCGAGCCTGTGCTTGTCTCATTTGCAATAATGTTTTACGTTGCAAAAACGTCAATTTTGTTTTCCAATTCCTTTCATATTCTGAAATGGCAAGAATTGAAGGAATTCAAAAAATAATTAAAATCATGTTTTTTTCGAAATAAAAGAACTTGATTGCCGTTCTGTTGCATTGTATTTTACAATAAAATGCAAGCAATTAACGCAATGGGATCCTGCCAAAATCGGGTTTTGACAAGTTGAAAACGGAAGAAAAAAGAAGCCATACACTTCTGTCGCACTCAGCTTACTCCAGCTTGTCATGCTACAAGTAAACTCTACCAATATACCAATCTTACGTTAACAAATAACCAAATGTTTGACTAATGTTTTTAAAAAAGTGATATAGAGGGAACGCTTTGTAACATGCAGTACCCTCCCGAAAAAAAAAGCGCATGTTGACAGAGAAATCCATACTCATAGTAAAACCCTGAATTTTCTAACCTTAAATTTTATCATCTGATGAAGATGACTACATGTATTCGAAAGATCATGATATACAACAGACTAGTTCATTAAATTACCATGTGCCAATGTGCTATTACCTCTGTCTTGTTCGAAAAAGATGCATTCAAAATGGTGACCTGCTTGTCAAACTATATATATATATATATATATCTATATCTATATCTATATATCGCCAACACGTACCATGAGCGAAGCATACTGCCAACAGTGAACGCCCCTTATTACGCAAGAGGCTGTCCAACAATCTCAGAGTGCTCTAACTGCTATTAAAGCAGTGAGCGAAATACACAAAATGTATACAATGTGCCCTCCCGGTATCACCATAATGGCTTTATGGCAATCTCTGAACTTGGGCACAGAGGGTACGGTTACACATTGCAATTGTTGAGGGTTACATCTAACCTCGTAACCATGCACAGCAGCCTCAACGTGTTAAATTACTTTCTCGATTTTCCTAGCTTCTCTCTTGCCATACACTGGACCATTGTATGGAATGTTACTTTAATCTTAGATCATACGTCCAAAATTCTCTCATATTTTTAGGATGTTTTTCACACTTGAACTTGTGCCTATTTTTTATCAATGCTGATTTCTATGTCATATTGTCTCGCTGTTTATTTTCTCATAATTGAGAACAAGTTGTTTTGTACTGAGTATTGGACCATAGATACGAGTGTCTGTGGTGAGGAATAATTCGTCATTTATGTTATAAAAAGATTTTGACCAGTTTCCAGTATGACTTTTTGGAATAATGATCCATCTTTCGATTCACATCAAAAACTTGAATGGAAAGGAATTTCGTCCACCTCGAGTCATTTACTCTGCATACTAGTCTTTTGTTGGTTACGAGTACAACATACTAGCTCCGGCATGTTGAGTGATTTATGTACCTATCTCTACATGCTTTTATTGTGAATTGAACCGACACGTTGCATTCTTCCAAAATTTTCTCTGTCTTGCTAACTGGTTGTCGCTCTATATCAACGCTGGACCAAGTCTCGTGCTATAGCATCGTTCTTTTGCCATAGAAGGCTTGTGCCGTCCATTATTTCAATCTTGTTCAATCCTTCATAGATTACGTGATCGTTGACAAATAAACGTTAGGCTCTTGTCATATCAGAGATCCTAAACTTGGTTATACCATAGACAGTAGAGAAACTGTCTACTGTCTACGCTTAGGCCAAAAAAAAATAAAAGAAATGTTTCTGGTCAGCGCGCGCGTCACTTGAACAACAGCGAGTCACCCTTTTTTCTGTTTATGGCCGGCGGCCGCGGCTGACACCAAACCGAAATGGCTGAAGAGAAAGAGAAAATTCTTTGGGGCATGATCAGTGTCTGCATGAACAGTATTTATGTGACTATATTGATAAAACTATAAAACTGACCCTTCTTCCTCCCTTGAGGCAAAAAAAAAATTAAAAAATAAAATAAAATGCGCGTCGCCGCACCATTTTTTAAAGAACGACCTGACCAGAAACATTTCTTTTTTTTGGCCTTATATATAGTATACCGAAAAGTAAATTTATAAACAAAAAGTTCTTACATGATCTCTTCGGTCTATACATGGTAGACTGACAAGTGAATTTATAGACAAAAAAAATATCTTACATAAGAGTAGCAGATACATGGTCACATGTCAGAAGTGATACGCAGACAAGCGATTACCATACATAACAGAAGCGAGATTACGAGCGAATTATATGTATTTGTCGTAGAGCAACATACAATCACAGTCACAGTCCCTCCACACAGTATAATCCACGTTACTCTTTGTCCACAACATGGTTGATCTCGGCCGCCTCTACCACTACGAGGGAGTTTTATATTACGACAACGTCTTCCCACCCTCGGCTCTTGATGCTGTTAAGAATTTCACCGTCAGGAAGGATGATGTGTACATTGTGACGTATCCTAAATCCGGTGAGGCTATCTTTTTTCTCTTTCCACCCCAAAAGACAACACTATGCATTGAGATGCTTATTCACCCTGGTTTCTTCAAGTGACAACTTGCACGATGTAGAGTTGCTTTCGTATGGTGTTTCCTATCGTGTCTCGTCCACAGTAGCTTGCACAGTCCCGCCACGATGATTACAATGTTTATCAAGAGAGGATGCTGTGAAGCCTGTCCGACATGACAGTTAGCTACTCGACTGTCTTCAGCTTTATTTCCCATATCGGAGGTTTAAATGTCTTAGAAATAAGTCTGTTTGTTGTTATTTGGCAAGCCTGCTGCATTGTCTCTTTTTTCAAAACAGTGATTACAAGTAAGCATAATATGTTGTAGCTTTTGTAGTTGGCTATTTTTAATACCCTATGCCCTCATTTGGTCAAATGATGGGTGAATTTACATGTGCAATGTTTAGGCTAAATTTTCTCACTTTTCTATCTGATATAACTGTATGTACCCTGAAATATTTTGCATTTAAATTTGTGTGTTTTCTCAGTGCACAGTTCATTACCCAATTATATTCATACACAGTCAGCGGTCATAATTGGATGCATATGTGGAGACAATCAGTGATTGTAATATCGTAAGTTGTATACACTCTCAATTTTAACTTCCAGTGAGCTCTATCGGTCGCTAGACTGCTTTTAAAGGCCTGTTCACATCAAGTCCATTGAGACGCTTCGGAAACGTGGCATAAAAAGTAACGTGTGGACGCTCCTAAGTGGACCTGAAACGTTTCAAAGTTGAGACAGTGTTGCTGTCCAGAAATGAGCCGGTTTACAGATTAGCCCTATCCACAACCCCCTGTGTGAACGGATTGAGCCACTTTAGGCCAGAGAAAAAAAAATCTTGTTCATCGGATTTTTTGGACCAATTCCCAGGAGCGGCGAGCGAAATTTTTTTTATTTTTTTTTTAGGCCGAAGGTAAACGCGGTTCTCTGGCATTTTTGCACAGATGCAGACAAGGCAAGATAATTGTTTCCCTTTTTACCAGAAATATCTCAGACAAGAAACACTGATACTGGTAACTGAATTCAATACTATATTTCCCAACAATAACATGGGCCATTACATTCACAATTAGTGTTTGCACAACATATTCTGAGCATTTCAACATTCTCTCAGAATAAAACTGAAATGTACAGCAAATCACTGAAATTCAACAACTCAGTATTGTCCTTTAATATTGTCCAGGTGGGACCTAGCATCTGAGTTTTTTCATTTTACTTTGGCCCCATGTTTTCGCCTCTTTACCACTGTCTATATATACACAGTTTACACAATGGTCTAACAACACTGTACTGTGATTGGAATGAAGTTATATAGTCATTATTCAGATCGTACTTTAACATCGACGCAACCATGTGTTTTGTCATTGCCGTAAATTTTTATACTTTCGATGCAATAATGCCAATTTTCATTCAATCGGATGCACCATCCATCTGCTGTCACGATCTTGTTGAACAAATCGCCGAACGTATATCAGGACAAACACTGAATAGCGTGTCTGGAACTAACTGTTGGCCATCACGTCGAATGTTGGCGATCAAATTAATACTCATGATGTGACATGTACTAACCTTTACAAAACGAGCAAATTTCTGGCCAAATCGACCCACTTCGCCTCGTGATTCGCCAAATTCAGACGTCACAACAACGTGTTGGCGATCAACTAAGTCCGAACACGTATGAAGTCTCATTCAAAATCCCGTGCCCGCGAAAACCCGACACAGTGTAGGGCGCCACCAGCGGCAGTACTAAAAATATTTGTAATGCTGAAGTAAGAATTTGCCGCGATCAAAAAAAAAAAAAATCCAAATATGCCAAAGTAGAAGCGGCGATTCCGATGAACAATTTATTTTTTCTTCCTGGCCTTAGAGATATTTTAAGCACCCTTATACGCGACAGGTATTAGTAACGTGTAACAAATTACAACAACATTCGATTCACTTTCGTCATGGTGGCCAAACAGAGTACTGCATTTCGTGGCAACATTGGTCCCATGAAGAGATCAGACTGCTTATTTTAGTCTGGTCGGACGAAAAGTCCAACGAATGCTGAACGGAACCAATAGGTACAGTCGTGTGTAAAAAAATAGCTAAAATTTAAGACGTATCAAACTTATGGGCTTAAATCGGTAAAAAGTTGCATTTGGTCTACACTCAGGCTGTTAAGGCGACGATGACTCCATCTTTAACGGATTTACAGCATGCAAACAAAAAAAAAAAACAGAAGAGAAGTCACGTTCTCATTTGTCATCAGTCTTGTTACAATGATATGCTTGGCCTACACACCCTTTGAACTCGAGAGGGCACATTAAGCCGGCTAAAACACCAAACTTAAGACTTAACTTTCTGTGTTTGGACACAACGGGACTCAAACTATTAATCCACCGTCTTTGCAAATCACAAATAGTGTCGCTGAAACGTGTCCAATTTTACCCAATGTGAACACAGTATATGATTAGGCTTATGAAATTGGGGATTTTTCGCTGATGTTTAGGGCAGGGAATCAAAGTATAATTAATTGTATCGTTATAAATGGTTAACAGTGGCGAGGCCCTGTGCAATGCAACACAGTGAATCACAGCACTCAAAAATGCACCTCCACTTAAACATTGACAACGAGAACATTGACCCTCTACAAAGGCAGGAAAGAGTGATTTACTTCACATTGCAGCTGGTTGTGTTGATCGCCCTGTTTGTTGTCGTCTAATGTTATCATCGAAATGGACGCGATGGACGCCAGATAAATCCACTCGGAGATCACTAAAAGCAATGGTGTTTATAATTTCACTTCCACAAGAACCACAAAAAATAACAACATATCAGTCACGGTGTAAAGACAACAGCATACATTTTGAATAAGGGGAAATCAATGCATATTAGGGCTACGATCCTAGTAAGGCCTGTCTTGTAGTTGCATGACAATGCTGAGACGAACACCTTGACATTTCACAATTTGTTCGAACTGGGTCTGCTGTTTTCGCTGCGCTCACAAGTAGCCTGACACAGCCCTATCGTATTATACTGCCGTATTACTGGTAGATATCCACTATTGTTTAGGGCTCAAGTAATCCATGCATATATCAATTTGATTTCTTGGTCGTCACTGACTACTTCTTAGTTAATGTAAATGTTTGATTTTAACGACACAGACTACTGAGTCTTTCGTTTTCTAGGTACAACTTGGACCCAAGAAATAGCATCTCTCATTCGAGGTAGCCATGACTTAGAAGAGACCGACAAGTTGCCATTGACCATGCGTATACCGTTTCTTGAGTTTGTCCACCCGGAAAAAAAATTACGGATTTACAACTTACTGGAGTCTGTTGAATCACCGAGATACATAAAGTCGCATTTACCAAAGCGATTATTACCGAAAGGAATGTTTCACATGAAACCCAAGGTGAGACTTATGTTTGAATGCAATGGATTTCTCCATCAAAGTTTCCATTTTCGTCATCTTTCTTCTATACGGCTCGCTTCATGTTTGAACGAATGCTGTCAACGTACTGTGTTAGTGTCCAAAGATATTCATCAGTTTTGCAGATTAACTGTTAGTATGGAGTTTATATAACAAAATCTTTCAATGTTTTTCTGCGTATTGAGCTTTCGATCTGTCATTGACTACGATCTCCATCAAAATGATAGAAAGAAATGAAATATTTATAGTTGACCACTAGATGGCGGTGTTATCAACTTATTGTAATTATGGGGTATTTCAAGACCCCCATCCCTGGTTATTTGTGGATTATGACGCTTAATGTTAATGGCTTCTCGAATCTTCCTTGGCAAGTCATACCGTACTGAATCAATGATAGTGATGGGATCTCAATCGATATAACGATGTAATTGTTGTACATGTTGGGATAAGGCCAATGAAATTGTCTTATCTCTAACAGATTTCCATTACATGTGCAAGAGCCAAGCTCCTTGCCAATATTTTGAGTTCATCAGTTGGCAAAAACTCCGTACCACGTGAAGAACTCTAAGGACTTTGTAGCAAGATGCCATCCTTTAAACTGTCATTAGAAGAATCAATTGCAAAGCACATACCTCATAAATTAGCCAAGGCAAAAGATAGTTTTCCTCGGATTACACAGGAAATTAGGCACTTGATAAGAAAACGAAATAGACTATACAAGAAAATGAAAAAATCAGCCCATCCAAATCATGTCGCCCAGTTTAAAGAAGTGAAGCATATTGTTCAAAAGAGACTCCGCCAGACATATTGGAATTATATAGAAGACATCTTCACCCCCAAACAAGATGATAATAAACATTCAACCATGAAACGCTTTTGGACATACAGTAAACATAAAAAGACCGGTAAGTGTGGTGTGGCCCCGCTTAAAGAGAATGGACGGCTTCATACTGATGCGTGGTATAAAGTATAGGATAAAGCCCGAGTACGAGGGCTCTTCTGGTATATAAAGTCCAACCCAACGATAAAATGTCGAGGCCGCAGGCCGAGACATTTTATCGTAGGGTTGGACTTTATATACCAGAAGAGCCCTCGTACTCGGGCTTTATCCGACTTAAAAACTATCGCCCCTAACTGATATATTTTCGTTTTCAATGTGTTTACGTCAACCGTCCCCTTTGTCAATGTAACATGTTTAGGATATGAATTAAAACTTTTATTTGTGAAATAGCCTTCCAATGTAATGGAACATCCTATAAATGCCCTAGGGCACATTATATAAATGCCCTAGGGCACAGCAGATGTTGTGTTGCAGCTGGTTTCCGCCATGTTACCAAATTTGAATATTAAAACGTACCAGATGTCTACAGAATATGACATGTTCACTTTTGATTGGACAGTACTTTACTACGGCGCTGTCATTCGTGTCTGGAATTTGGTGACCAAGGCTTTACGAGTAAATAAAACACCCTGAATTGAGCACTCTGATTGGTCAATCAACAGTAGATAGTTTTTAAGCAAATATACTGAATAAACAGTTCCAGACAGCTTTCTCCGAGGGCAAGAACTTCACAGCCAATGAATTCAATGATCGGTGCCATATGCCAGATGGCTCAAATGTACCATCTCTTTGAGATATTAACATAACAATGTTTGGTGTTAGAAAATTGTTTGCAAATTTAAATCCGCACAAAGCAGCAGGTCCAGACAACATCAGGCCTTTCGTTTTAAAACAGCTTGCAAATGAAATCGCACCAATTCTCACCATCATTTTTCGAAAGTCGTATGTCAGTGGTGAAATTCCTGATGACTGGCGTAAAGCCACTGTAACTCCATTTTACAAAAAAGGCCAGAAGTATAATGCGGAAAACTATAGACCTATCTCTCTTACATGTGTATGCTGTAAGTTGATGGAACACATTGTAACAAAACACATAATGGCCCATGCTGAAACAAACAACATCCTGTACCCGTTACAACATGGATTCAGACAGCGTCGCTCATGTGAAGCTCAGTTACTTGAACTCATTGATGACTTAACAGTCAATATGGAATGTGGTAAACAAACAGATGTTCTTGTAATGGACTTTTCTAAGGCTTTTTGACAGGGTCAGTCATAGCCTACTGACTCACAAATTACACCATTACGGCATTAGGGGCAAAACTCTGAACTGGATACAATCCTTTCTTTCAAATCGCAGTAGTGGTGGATGGTGAGTGCTTTAGCTGGCACTGCAAAAGTTGAGTCTGGTGTCCCCCAAGGGTCAGTACTGGGCCCGTCATTGTTCTTGTTCTATATTAATGATATCCATGCAGACTTGAAATCCACCGTTCGTTTGTTTGCAGATGATACAATTGCTTATCTCACTATTACCTCAGCAGCTGATTGTCAAGAACTACAGTCTGATCTTGATAAACTAGCAATTTTGGCAGATTAAAATGGCAGATGTCTTTTCATCCTGACAAGTGTTCTGTACTCACAGTTACTAGAAAACACTCACCACTTATTTATGATTACAAACTAGACGGAAAAATACTTACGCACAAAATGTCAGAAAAATATCTTGGTTGTATTTTGACATCTGAGCTAAACTGGCAGGAACACATAAATTCAATTTGTAACAAAGCCAATAAAACTCTTGGTTTTCTACGGAGAAATCTCAACATTAGCTCCTACTCAGTAAAAGAAAAAGCTTACAAAGCTCTTGTTAGACCTATGCTGGAATATGCACCTACAGTTTGGGACCCATCATAGAAAAAGTACAAAAACGTGCTGCTCGTTTCGTTTTCAACAAATACCGTTCCCAATCAAGTGTTAATGCTATGTTACAAAAACTACAATGGAAATCCCTAGAACAACGTAGAAAAGAGACCAGACTTGAAATGTTATTTAAAATTAGTAAGCAATCAGTAGCCATTGATAACGATAAATTTCTGAATCAACCAAATAGGCTCACAAGACACATGCACTGTAGAACGTACCAGGTTCCAAAATTTAAGACAGACTACAGGAAAGAATCCTTTTTTCCAAAGAACTATTATTGACTGGAACAATTTACCCCCAGACATTGTGACAGCAGAAACACTCGAAAATTTCAAAGCCTAAGTAGCACATTTCTATGAGTGATTATCTACATTGTAAATTCAGTTGCGCACAACTAGCAAAATCTTCAATTTGTTGAAGGTGGCTAGACTAGGAAGAAGAAGAAGAAGAAATCCTGGTATCGTATGACGTGCGCCGGTTGATAAAGCATTAGAAGTCATCGAATCAAAACTTGATACTGATGGCACTTTGAGTGAAAGAACGGCTCTGAGTGTGGAGAACATCATTGAGTTATTGGGTGTTGTTGTATTAAACACCACATACTTTGTGTCAGCTCTACAGACAAATACATGACGCGGCTATGGATAGTCCAGTTTCGCCTATTGTGACCAACTTGTATACGGAGGTTTTTAAGGAGCAAGCACTTACAACCTTACAACAACAAGGATTGGACCGCGGATCTGGAAACAATATGTGAAAGATACGTTTTCAGTTATGAAAAAGGATAATGTTGCGACCTTCACAGATCATATCAATATGAATACATCAAGCTCATCAGCGAGACTGAAACTAACAATACCATCGCTTTTCTTTATTCTTCATATGCAAACGGTTCGTTGCATTTAAAGGTGTATAGAAAACCAATTCATACCAATCAGTATCTTAGATTTTCTTCTCATCATCCCTTCGCCAAAAATATGGAGTAGTCCGAACACTAAAATACAGATGTCACACCATTGTTACCTGAGACGAAGATAAGTAATTTGAACATAAGGAACATGACGAAGTACTGGCCACTGGTGGTTATCCAACATGGGCACTGAAACAACATCTGTATATGATCGCTTATCCTCCCGAACAAGGGATAGCCATTAATTCAAGACAACATGATAAGGCATGATAACATTACCTTATGCACAAGGTATCTCAGAGGAACTGTGCAGAATTTGCAGGAAATACGTCATCTCCGTTGCTTTCAAACCCCATCAAACTTTGCGGCACCTTCTTGTTTCTCCAAGGGACAAAACAACCCCGGACCAGCGATGTGGTGCAATATACCATATACCGTGTAAGGATTGTGACTAAACTTACGTCGATGACACAGGTCGACAAGTTGAACTTAAAACAAGAATATACGAACATCGGAAATCTGTTAGAGATAAGACAATTTCAGCAGCCTTATCCCAACATGCACAACAATTACACCACAATATCGATTCGGATCATCATTGATCATCATCAATCTATCATTGATTCAGCACAGTATGACTTGACAAGGAAGATCCGAGAAGCCATTAATATTAAGCGTCATAATCCACATGCACAAATAACTAGAATTTGGGGTCTTAAAATACCCCATATTTACAATCAGTTGTCAGTTGATCACACCGCCATCTACTGGTCAACTATAAATATTTCATTTCTTTTTGTCATTCTGATGAAGATCGTCGTCCATGGCAGATCGAAGCTCAATACGCAGAAAAAAATTGACTGCTTGTGTTATAGAAACTCCATTCTGACATACTTATAGATTCGCTCAAAACCCTTTTGACTCGCTCAATTCGCTCTTTAACTTACAGGTAATTTACGTCGCAAGAAATCCCAAAGACGTATTAATATCGTACTACGAGTTCAAACTACATCCATGGGGATGGGAAGAATTTTCAATAACTTCTTGAAAGGAAACGGTATCTTAACATTTGATTTCATTCCATTTGCTTTCGTGCAACAATTTGCTTACTGGTAAATGAACGATGTAAATTCTCTTATTTTCATTTTGTTTATCAGTGTCGTTGAAGAGTCCCACTTCAAACCAAATGACATCCAGCTACAAGTCTCCGAGAATGTCGATTGAAAGAACACACCAAATTCAAAAAGAGTTTTTAGGTTTCTCACTTGTGACGTATGACCACTTTATCACTTAGTGAAAGATGTGATGTAGATTGGTACTTCCTTGTGCCAATTATATTAATGAACATTAATTTTATGCTAGTAATTAATTGTAAATGGGGAATTTTCATCATACCCCGCATTTTACACTTTATACAGTTTTATTTCCGTGATTATAAAGATACCGAGACTAAAATGGCATTTGGAACATGTCTGATTTGCAACAACTGAAAAAGTCATCATTCACATACGATTGCAAAATAACCACTTCTTGTTCTTTGAAAAGCGTGTGAACATCAGGTTTTTGAATCGAGATCTCTTCAAAGATCATGACTCGAAAGAAGGCTTACTACTGGTTTTAAAACGAGCTTTCAGGGACTTTTCCGGGGGGGGGGGGGAATATTATGCTAATGAAATGCCGTGTTACAGAATGGTGCTGTTAAAAGTGACAAATTGCAAATTCTCGATGACACGAAGACATCCAATGTATCTTTTTTTAAAATGGTTTTTTTTTTGCAAATAGTCGTTCATGGATGTTGGTTTGAAAGCATTGCATACTGGTGGAAACATCGGAACGATGACAATGTTCTCTTCCTTTTCTACGAAGACATGAAATACGTGAGTATTTATTTTCTAACAAGCTTGACAAAGAGTAATATAAGGTCAAATTGTAAGAAGACAATAACGCATCTCCGATTGCTCACAATACAACAATCGTAAATTGTCTCATACACTTCTTTCTTGA
This sequence comes from Ptychodera flava, assembly GCF_041260155.1. Lineage (NCBI taxonomy): Eukaryota > Metazoa > Hemichordata > Enteropneusta > Ptychoderidae > Ptychodera > Ptychodera flava. The sequence continues at coordinate 21,660,494 of NC_091933.1, read as the reverse complement.
ATGACAGGGAATTCGAATTTATTCATTCATTAGTTTCTTTATTTCTTATACATTTATTAACGTTTACTATTTATTGTTTTTTTTATTTATTTATTCATTTATCTATTTATTTATTTATTGTATGCGTGTTTCTTAGTTTGTTCGTACGTACATCTATTCCATAAATGTTGCATTACTAACACGGTCCGAAAACAATACGGTCGAACTTTTTCATTTTTTGAATCAACAGAGACATCTCTCAGATATATCAGCAAGGAGGTTTAATGCATCACATAGAAAAACTTATCACCATTTTCAAAAATACCCTATATGTGAGATCAAGAATGTAATGTTCTTTAATCTCTTTTGCCAAAGGATGATTAAAATTGTCATAATGTCAACATTTCTTTGTCATATTCGTCACTCGGGGTTAATTGACATTCTACACAGTCCCTCCATAACCGGGTAGTTAAGAGTTGGTAAAATTGCATAATAACTACACTTCGCCTGGAGAAGAAGTCAAACATGGGGCAGTCGGGTGCTGTTGTCTTCCTTATACTACGATCAGGTGATTGTCCTGATAAAATCTACTTGTTTCCAACAAAATAACCCATCTTCTCGCGTAACCAGATCCACAGTCTCTAAGGACTGTGCCTGATCGCAACCACCTATCGCTTACACTGCCACACTAAGGGAGCCGTCATTATTTAGGGCCTGAGAGGTGGAGGAATCTGAAGGGGAGTCACTCAAAAGCTTGAAAGTTACAAGGGGACTGCTCAAAATGTGGAGAGGAAGAAGGGGACTACTGGAAATGTACTGAAGCATTTAGTTCAGTTATGATATGATACAATATAATAGAAACGAATGAAAAACACAATTCTATAAAAACATTGTACAATTTAATATACCGATGTATTAACTATCATTACTAAATGAGTAATTTGTCTGTATTTTCTGACAAAAACAATGGTATTCTTACCTAATCAAGCATGAAAAACATATACTCTATGGTACTGATTATGTGTAATGAAAGCTATGCGCTAATTCTACACATACAAAACAGTGGACTGCCTAAATAACAAATCCATCTGTTATGCAAGAAAATGATTTGTCATAGTCCAAAAATACCAGAAGAGCAATAGAGATTACTTGTGTCTTTCAACCAAATGTAAATTTCATCTTTACATTTAATTTTTGTTTTCTTTGTATTGTTTGTTTTGTCTTTCCTCTTTGACACAAGTTTTAGCAGTCTCTTGATGAAGACTATTGCAGCAACAACATTTTTGATACCCCATATGAATATAACGCATTTTATTTTACTCTTATATGAAGAAAATAAATACTTTAACAGAACAATAAATATTAACTTCGTGAAACCAGGCAAAAACTACAAGTAAATGTAGGTGCCACTACCAGCAATACTGATTATGAAACAAAAGATAGTGATGACGAGAATGATATTGTTGTTCATGTACTCAATAGCACCAGTGACAGTGGTGATGATGATGTCATACAGTCGTTTTCCAACCGTTGTGACCAGAGGTGGAAGGAGATCTAGGTCATGGAGGAATGTAGTCAGCAGATACCATTATTAGTTCACAGGATCTATGACAAAACTGAAGTGTTGTGAATTCATCCTGTTTACCACAGAAACATATATTTTAATTGCACATATGAATAACTTAAAATTTTCAACGCAAGATAAGGGAGACCCCCTCTGGTACTCGTGCGTGCTCCCCCCGTACTTTCAAATTCTTCCCTGTCAGATCCTAGTGAAAACGCTGTCATGATATCCAACCAAATTAAACAATACTATATGGTTGGATACTGGTAATAGGGTGACTACATTTTGCTGTGACTTTGAATTTCATTTTGTTGGTTCCACCTTTTTTAACCGTTATGAGATAACCAATGATAATCTAGTAGGGTAAACCAGGATTTGAAATGCTTTTACTATTGCTGTATTTTGGTAAATTTTACAAATTAACATTTGACTTTTCTAATTTGGGGTGTCAGTCGAAATTTGTGTTTAGAGAAGGGGTTACTTAAGTTCATGACGGTTGGCTGGGGGGTTACTCGAATTTTTTAGTTTCCACTTTAATTCCTCCTGACCCCCAGGCCTTAAATTATAACGGCTCCCTAGTGCACCAAAGGGAGCACCCTTTAGCGACAAGAGCTGTTAGTCTCTGTGCTCATATATAGACACTGTCGAGACACTCTGACCGTACACCCTACAGGGTCTATGTTGTGTCAAGTGAATTCCATCAACTGACAAAATTAACACATTAGGTAATCAGATGGAGTTAGTCGGCAGACTATAACACTCAACACGTCTTCAGGCTTGCAACAAATTTATACTGTGTAGGGAGTAAACGTACGCCGAATGAAGACAAAACAAAAATTACACCAATCTCTCCTGTGACTTGAAAGTTTCCTGCGTCCCCATGCGATCCAAACGATAATTATCATTTTGTACGTTCTCTCTCTCTCTCTCTCTCTCTCTCTCTCTCTCTCTCTCTCTCTCTCTCTCTCTCTCTCTCTCTCTCTCTCTCTTCCATATTCTGATTCTATAGGACTTGAAGGGTAGTGTCCGTAAAATCAGTAACTTCCTGGACAAACCACTGGATGAAAACACTCTAGATGAAATAACAAGACGATCTTCATTTGACGTCATGAAGGAGAACAAAAATGCCAACTTTAGAGTCCCATTCGGTGATAAGGCAGAACAGCTGCGAATGGGTACGTATCAACAGCTGGGATTGCTTTTAGATCATGTTTACCGACACAAGAGCTGTTGTTGTACCACTGTATATCTGAAAAAATTTTTGTCTGTTTGTTTTGCTACGTCGCCATCACAGCGTTAAGTTTGGTACTGTGGTCGTAAATCTGACTTTAGTGTTTGTTTTTGCACCCTCAGGTAAGGTTGGCGCGTGGAGGAATCGTCTAACGCCCGAAGAAAGTCAAGCCATCGACGAAACGTTTAACGCCAGACTTGCTGAAATCGGTTTACAATTTCAATACTAGCCTGTTGTCCTCTGAACCCTGCCGACCTATTACATTCCCTTACAACACTTAAAATGCTTAAAATGTTTCATACTTGAGACACATTCATATGAGTGAGGACTTTCGAATTCTCTGTTGTTCACCTTGATCATTTTATGTAGTTATTTCGTGCAAAAGTACAGTGCGTAAATATTGCATTGGTTATTTGATCAATTTTCAGGACTGTACAAACACGAAGCATGCAAACATACTTGCTGTATTATGATGCCATCAATTTTATCTTGCGTATCAATTTGTAAATACTTAATAATGAAAAGGTCATAATATTTATTTGGTGTATCATCCGGAAATAAACACTAGATTTGATTTGGTGTAATCACCTTCCAACCTGATGACATACACAATCAGGAAGCATGATCTCGCCTCGAACCCTAAAGTGTAGTCTCTCAGCGAGGCAGAATGTGACAGCTCCGAGGGCGTACTTTTCTTTGAAGATCTATTCCTCATCGCTCGACACAGTGAAAAAGTTTTAAAGGACAAAGTTGGCCATTATTCATGAATTTTAAAAAGTAAATTCTACCAATATATCAATCTTAGGTTAACAAATTAACGAAAATTTGACTAATGTTTTCAAAAATATCGGGGGCAAAACGTGGGTGAACAATGAATTTTGCATAATCTTATCATCTGATGAAGGAGATTGCATATCTTGGAAAGATCATGCTATACAACCACCAAGTTGATATCATCGCCATGTGTTATTACCTTTGTAAAACAAATAAAAATACAGCAGTGCGCATTCATTATAAACGAAAGGGTTGGGGTTTAGGGTGAGATTTAGAATAAGAGGGGGGCTTGTTTTAATATCGTGTAGCATTTTACGTAGATGATATTGCTAACCAGCAAAATAAGAATCAGTGATGTTTAACTGGAGGGACTCTGCCTATAGTAAGTAGATGTAAGTTGATCACTACAGAAACTACAAAACTTTTCGAATCAACCCCAGGAGGAAAGGTGCCAGTTAACAAGCAAATACAATGTTATGTGAAGCACTACAGCATTTCAATTCACGTCTGGTTCTTCGCTTGAAAACTCCTATTCAAATACCTTTGTTCTATACGGTTATTTAGAAAATTGGCCCTTATAAAAAATGTTAATTGTGACTAATTTATGAAAATCGAATGCAACAAAATAATAACTGCTCACAATAGAAAAATTAGGCCTTAAAGAGAACAGTTCACATATTATCCTTGCGCTCGAAAAAACGTTGACCAACGACAGCAAATTGTCCTCACTCGCTGGAGAAATTCAAAATTAGACGTCTGGATAACAGGCATTTTTGAATCAATGCATAAATAAGTATTCAGACAGAAAGACAAATTTACTTAATTTATAACTGTGTTTTCAGGTTTTCAACTGAGCTGAAGATTTGTGATCAGAGATGAGCAAGTAAGGGCGACATAGACCTAATTATCTTAACTGAAAAGCGATACCAAAATACTCTTTAAAGTTTATTGATAACCATTCATGTCAACTAACATCATCATCATCACATGATCATCATAATCTGGGAAAATAACTTTATATACAGACAAATTTTTGCTGCAAATGCAGTTCAAATTTTCCAACATAGCATGCACACTATATGCAGAGATACGTTCGAGTGTACCTATGAAAGTGAGTCACTGAACCTGAACCAGGTCGACTTTCGTTCATGTTAATCAGTGACGATTGATTCATAGAGAGAGCGTCCTCGTGTACTCACTTCTGTGTCACCCTTTTCTCGGCGCGAAAAAGCCAACCATATAAATTTTCTATCTATAGAATGCAAATTTCGGCTTCGTATCCTATTGTGAGATGACTCTGGTAGGCTCAAGATTATAGAGATACTCTGTTCAGAGAGCACCGTACTCTCCGACACTGATTCGTTGCAATACAAGCAATTGGTTATAAAAATGTCACGACTGTAAAATTGATGTGAAGAATCACGCTGCGTAGCAGAATAATCTCTGCATGCAAACATGCTTTTACGTACTATTTATCTTGCGTAAACACTTCATAATAAGAAAAGGTACCTTATTTATTTGCTCACGTGTTGACACACGTGAGCATATGTCGCAGCGATGTCTGTCTGTCTGTGTGTCTGTCTGTCTGTCTGTCTGTCTGTCTGTCTGTCTGTCTGTCTGTCTGTCTGTCTGTCTGTGTGCTCAATATCTCAAAAACGGCTCATCAGATCAGAATCAAATCTGGTACATAGATTTAGTTTGCAAATGGCAAGAACTGATTAGTTTTTGGTGGGTGTGGCTTGCTTACTTTTTGCTCATTTGCATAATTAATGATTTTAGAAAAAACGGCTATACATTGAGAACGACTGTACACAATTTGATGAGATTTGCTACAAATGTTGATCACATCAAGATATATTAGCTGTTCAAGTTATTAAGGGGTGACGTGAAAGATAATGACTAATTTGCATATTTAATGAAATCTACTAATTAGGCATATATATCTGAATTTACTCGATCAAAATTGACGAAACTTGGTATGCATATTGAGGATACTATGATTTAACATTACTGAAAGTCAATAAGCATTTTTACTTCATCCAAATCCTGATTTGCATATTTAATGACCTTTTGAAATTAAGGATATATATTTGAATTTACATGACCAAAATTGATGAAACTTGCTATGTACATTAAAGATACTATGATAGAACATTATTAAATGTCATTAAGCATTTTTACTTCAGCCAATTCCTAATTTGCATATTTAATGAACTTTCCTAATTAGGGGTATTTATCTGAATTGACGAGCCCACAGTTGACGAAACTGGCTATGTACATTAAAGATACTATGATAGAACATTATTGAAAGTCATTAAGCATTTGAACATTAGACAATTCCTTATTTGCATATTTAATGAACCTTCATAATCAGGGATATTTATCTGTATTGACTAGACCAAAGTTGACGAAACTTGCTATGTACATAAAGATACTATGGCCAAAAAAAAAAATGTTTCTGGTCAGGTCCTTCTTTAAAAAATGGTGCGGCGACGCGCATTTATTTTATTTTATTTTATTTTTTTTTTTCTCTCAAGGGAGGGAGGAGGGTCAGTTATATAGTTTTATCAATATAATCACATATAACTGTTCATGCAGTCACTGATCATGCCCCCCAAAGAATTTTCTCTTTCTCTTCAGCCATTTTGGTTTGGTGTCAGCCACGGCCGCGGCCACAAACAGAAAAAAAAAGGGTGACGCGCTGTTGTTCAAGTGACGCGCGCGCTGACCAGAAACATTTCTTTTTCTTTTTTTGGCCTATGATACGACGTTACTGAAAGTCGTTAAGCATTTTACTTCATCCAGCTCCTAATTTGCATATTTAATGAATTTTTGAAATTAGGGATATATATTTGAATTTATATGACCAAAATTGATGAAACTTGCTATGTACCTTAAAGATACTATTATGTAGGCTAACATTATTGAAAGGCATTGAGCACTTTTGCTTCAGCCAATTCCTAATTTGTGTATTTAATGAACTTTCCTAATTAGGGATATATACTTGGATTTATTTGATCAAAGTTGGCATAACATGCTATGTACATTGATGATTATACCAGTTATACCAATATTGATAGTCATTTCGCACTTAAGTTTTCATGTCAGCTAATTTATAGTTTGCATATCTAATGAGCTTTCAAAGTTTGGAATATATAGTTTGAAGGACTTGACCAAAGGCAAGCAATTACACTTGCTATATAAAGTGGTGATACAATGACAGCAGTCAAAGACATTACCTATTTCTATTTCGTAATTGCGTATTTGAATACTTAATGACCTATAAAGTTAATCTGTGGTGAATATTGTTCATTATGTGATCATGATACTTTCAATGAAGTTGCAAACATGTGGCAAAGGTTCAAATTACACATAACTTCAATATATAATGCAACACGTGAGCATTTACAGTTCATATTTAATTATTTGTATGACCCGGAATTAGAAATGAACCGCTTTGGTTTGGTGTAATCACCGTGACCTTTGAACCCGATAGCGTACCCTGCCAGCAAGCACCCCTGTTCCCGCTTCGCACCGCAGCGTAGTAGCAGAATAAGTCGGATTTTGTCATCATCGCAGAATATGACAGCTCCAGAAGGATATCATTACTACGAGGGCGTACTCTTCTATGAAAATCTATTCCCGGCCTCATCGCTTGACGCAATGAAAGAATTTGAAGTCCGCAAGGATGACCTTTACGTTTTGACCTTTCCCAAGTCTGGTAAGCCTATTAAACATGCATTGATCGTCGTCTCGTTAGCTTTTCACTTTTAACTAAATGATTCCGTTTTAAAATATTGCGAGCACTTCACTCGCCTCTCGACATTTATACAAAAAGAAGCGTTCGAGTGAATATCAGAGGCAATGCTTAAACCAGGTGTAGCATGCCACTGAAGTGACTGCCGTAAGGGAGCCTTCAGTAATTACAGGGGGTGGGCCGGGGGAATTCCGCGCATACTTGCACCGTAAAATGTGACCCTCCCCCTTGTCCGACATTCTAAAACTTGACCCTCCCCCCCCCCCCCCGACAACTGCAGTATGCTCCCCAGGAATAACTGAAACAGTATCAGCTAATTTACCTAACAATTGGTTTGTTATGTAAGTTAGGGACAAATTACGGAGGGGAGGGCTGGTGTTTATGGACAGTCGCAATTTATCACGCAAGCATTTTTGAAGAGATGTGGTATTTCATACAGTTAAGGAGGTCACCATATTTTGTCCAACTATAAAAAGGCAAGATGTGCCTGATATAGGGCTTCATCCAAAATTATATCATACCATTGATGGCGCAAATGCAACGATCTGGTTGGTCGAGACGCGAAAGGAACTGTGGTATATTCGCGATATACCACGGCTGGCACACACGCGAGCTCTCGGCAAGAGCCAAAATCCTTTTTTGACGTTCCATACTATACTGTTATGATATAATAGCAATAAATCACATCCAGCGAAGGTATACCACTCGATTTTGACCAGTTCACTTCATATATACACTCGCTATCGCTCGTGCATATGTGTCGTGAACTGGTCAAAATCTCGTGGTATACCATCGCTGGTGTGCTTTATTGCTTTAATATCAAATCATAATACGTGGGAGTCTACCAGGCAGATTATTGACAGACGTTGATTATTGCACATTTCAGTCATAAATTCACAACATGATAATATCATTCGAAAGCAGACGGTAAAATATTTGTTCCCTACCTCCGATTGCACTCATAATCTAACTGATATGCCTACAGGTTGCACAAACCACGATTTATTTATGTACGTGCTATAAATGTTGAAATATATGCAAATGCCATACTCCTATTTGATCCCAAGCAGATAAAAACCAGAGTTTCTACCTCGATATTGTTACAAAAAGTTTCCTGTCAAATTGTGGATAGAGGGACTGTGACTGAGGGCAAGATTTTGTCACTTTGTCACGTGAGGCCATAACATGCACGCAGTTACCCAATGCGCTGACCCTATCTTGGGTTCAAATTAGTCTGTCACTACCACACACGTGAGATGGCGTGAGATGTCAACTAAGTGCAAACGGTTCAATAATGGCCGTAGCAAGGATCAAATTAATCAGTCACTGTCCGTGAGATGCCAACGAAATTAACGGGTCACTGTTCAGTCGATAACCAGTACAGTGACTTGCAATGACAAGGATTTGAATACGTTTGACACGAAAAACGTCTATCGTGAACCTTGCATTAGGCTTTGTGGCTTTGTACACATAAAAAATGGAGACTGACTAACTTTCAAAACATTCCATCCCATCCTCTGATGAAGGAGAATGCATGTCAGCAAAGGTCATGCTACGCAACTATCTAGTTGATGCTACCTCTCTCATTAGTTCAACTTCACAAGACACACTGAAACGATAACACACTAGTCACAGATGAATTGGTATACATTCAACACGATTGGAACTAATTTGGGATTATTGGAGATTGAACTAATGTCGGTTTAATCTGCAAATGTACGCTCATCTGCTTTTCTCTTTAAGCAATGCACTTGTTTTCATGAGTAATTTGTAATATTGCAACATTCAGCTATAGGATACCCAACAAATTTGGAAATACGAAGATCCAATTTTCCCGATTTGAAATTAGTTCCAACTATGTTATTCATAAAGGCTTGGCTTCGGATCAAGATTTAGGGTAAGAGTAAGGCCGTGTTTCCATAGTTGCTATGACAATGCTGAAGCTAACGCCTTGACGTTTGTCACCTTTTCCCCTGCTGATTCAGCTGTTCTCACTTTCTACAACGATGGTTTATCTGAACCGAACACTCAAACAGGACGATATGCTCTCTTATTCAGAGTTCAAGCGACCTTTCCTTCTATCGATTTAATTTCTTTGTCTCACCGACTGGAACAAATCACTGTAAACATTTAGATTTTCACAATATGGACTATTGTATACTGTCATTTCTAGGTACAACGTGGGCCATACAAATAGCATCTCTTATTCGAGGTAGTGGTGACTTAGAAGAGACCGACCGAATGCCTTTGTATGCACGAGTACCGTTTCTTGAGTTGGTCAAGCCACAGATAAAGACTCCGGGCCACAAATTGCTAGAGTCTATGGAATCACCGAGATACATAAAGTCGCATTTGCTGAAGCGATTACTACCGCAAGGAATGTTTCACGTTAAGCCGAAGGTGAGACTTGTGTTTGATCAGTAGTGCCACGGCTGAAAGTATCTCTCCCATCAAAATGCCAATCTTCATCATCATTCCTTGTGCATTAAAGGTTTGAACGAATTCGTCAAAAGCTGCAACAGCTGCGCCCAAACTGTTCAACTTATACGAGTCGCTCTGTTTACTTACAGGTCATTTACGTGGCCAGAAATCCTAAAGACGTATTAATATCGTACTACGAGTTCAAACTACATCCGTGGAGTTGGGAAGAATATTTCAATAACTTTCTCAAGGGAAATGGTAAATGAACTTCCTGTGTTGTTTGAGCTGCTTCAAGTTTTGTTGTTTGGTTTTGTGTAATAATTTGCTCACGAGCGAGTGAACAATGTACATTACTTTGTTATTCATTATTTAATAGTAACGTTTAGGTGTGTGCCCCCTCCTTCCTAGAAAACAGTCTGCTACGAATTTCTAAAACGTCTGATAAAAACATCGTATAATGGTGAAATAGCAACTTATTTTTAGATGCGAGACATTGCATTTGAGGACAAACAAACAACACGAGATCAAGAAAAATGTTTTGTGATAGATACTTACAATCTAACGTTCAGTCACTTCGTTTCCATCGTAACAAAGGTACCAACGAGAATCATCGTTTAAATCATTTTCAACGCGTCATGATTCACCTTTTTCAAGTTCATGATTTGCCACTTACCGCGGTGTGATATTAAGATCGTACGACCACCTCATCATAATGTTTCAAAGCGAGATGAGCCTGAGAGAAGGACAGGCTTCGTTTTGTAACAAGATTGCAGGGACATCGCCCAAGGACAACATCACGTGACAAATTTAGGTTTTACAAAGGTGGTTCATAAAATGATAGACGGCAAATACGAAGATAACGAATTTAACCGTCAATTTTGTGTTTATATCTAAAGTGGTTCATGGATGTTGGTTTGAAAACATCGCGTACTGGTGGCAACATCGGAACGATGACAATGTTCTCTTCCTTTTCTACGAAGACATGAAAAACGTGAGTCTTCAATTTCTAACACGTCGACAAGGGGCTAGGTAAAATTATACGCAGAAAGAAACGTATCTTCAGTCGAGCACAACAACCATCTCAACTTATTTGTGTGTGTGTGTGTGTTTATTTATTTCCTTTTATTTTGCATGTTTGCTGTCTAGTTTATGCCCTCGGACGTTCCAAACATTAATACAATTGTTCTTCCCGATAACATATCGCCTGATAACAGCCATCGATTGCTCACACAGCATTTGTGCAAATGAGGAGTACCTTCACCCCCAAGCGGAGAAACTTCCACTCTGGTAATATATCAAATAGTTCAAAGCAGTGGTGTCACTATGGTAATAGTGATATCAAGTGTTGATTATGATAAACGAATTCATTCTTTGAACAAATTCAACTCATTGAACGGGGTTCATCAACAATCAATTTCCAGGGTTGCAATAAATCCTGTGGTATATTGTTGTTAAAGTACGCCGAATGAAGACAGAAAAGGAGTGCACCAGTATTTCAATATCTTCCTTATTTTGCCATGTAATCTAAACGATATGCAACCTTGAATCTCTGTCGGTCTGTCTCTGCCAATCCGTCCGTCCGTATCTGTCTGTCTGCCTCTCTCTCTCTCTCTCTCTCTCTCTCTCTCTCTCTCTCTCTCTCTCTCTCTCTCTCTCTCTCTCCTCTCTCTCTCTCTCTCTCTCTCTCTCTCTCTCTCCCATGTTCAGGTTCTATAGGACTTGAAGGGTAGTGTCCGTAAAATCAGTAACTTCCTGGACAAACAACTGGATGAAAACACTCTGGATGAAATAACACGACGATCTTCATTTGACGTCATGAAAGAGAACAAAAACGCAAACTACAAAACCTCATTCGGTAATCAAACAGAACAGTTACGATTTGGTAAGTGCCAGTGAATTTGTAGATGTAGAAAACATCTAGGGCAACAACACTGGATAATCGGGTACATTATCAGTTGTAATCTGAGGAATGACGTCACAAAATTCACTGGTATTGACAGAGCTGTGATGTTATTAATGATAGTAGGCTTTGATAAATCATTGTATATCAAGTGACTTCATTACAAGAGCATCAAGTGATGAAACTGTACAGTTAGTACTCATAACCACAGATAATTGACTGACCTATTACATTTTCATGTCAATTATTAAAGTATTTCTCTTTTCTTCAAAATTTCACTTTTATCCCTTGAATTTGGTGAAGTTTACTTTTAATGTCTCATTCCTTGGCCAGCAATCGTAAATTTAATGAAATTGTAAACTTGTGGAGACAGCGGCAGGGAAAACAAAGGAGCCAAAAGTACAAGCAATTGCAACAGTAGTTGAAACAGTATAGCATTTCTATTATACAGTGACATGGATGTTCACCAGCTTCATCCCAAAGAAAATGGGCCAATCCGAGAAAATTTTCAAAGAAAAAAAACAAAGGGCGAACACCATCTTAATACTCGCTGTCAACAAGAACTAATACGAATATTACAATTTGCGAATCTCCTGTTTTCTCATGGATGAAATTTACTAGGTAAATGTTCAACTTTAAGATGCGTGATTAACATCTAATGTGACTTCACACTGTACTGCTCTGAAACCGTTATTGAATGCCCGTGTCAGAACAAGGAACAGTTCAATGGTGTGAAAGGTTTGTTGTGATTTGTTGTCAGACGATATGTCCTTTGACCATACTTTGGACAGCGAATAGTGTCGTCTGTGTGCACAATCAGGGTAACACTATTTGACGACTGTTCACATAAATTAAATATCTGTATGTACATGTACGGAAATCAGCGTATTAAGATATCGCGAGAGAGATTGTGCATACTAGGCAATGAAATTCATTCTCACAGCATAATTTTATAAGAATTAAATGGAATTTCTTTACTCAAAATTTCCCACATAGCTTCTGATTTTTTGCCTGAATTGGTGTGCCCTCAACGGTCTGGCCAGGCAAAGCCGAAAGCTAAGGAGAAATTGCCATAAGCAGTAGCCTGAGTCGGGTCGAATTGTCAGAATGAAACGGACACTCTCGACTCAAAATTACCCCACGCAGCTTCTGATCTTTTGGCTCAACTGGTGTGCCCTCAACGGTCTTGCTAGGCAGGGCCGACAGTAGCCCTATTCCGGTTGCATAGTGCAAGAGGGGGCCACAGTCTGTGGACTACAAGGGGTTTGTAAGAGTATAAATGAGTGAATTCTTGCGACCCTTCCATCTTACATCATATGCATGTGCTGTAACACTGCCTTGGAAGTGGCGTGGCTGTAATCATCGTAAATAATTCAAAAGAATTCCTTCATATCAACGGGTTGTTCATTATGTTGTAAAGACGCCCTCATCAAGTTGATGCTACATCATGATTTAGCGAAATGTTCCGCAACAAGAGCGTTGCAATTGTTTGTTTTGATCGGACGTTTTGTTTGATTTTTCGCGTAAAGCATTGGAAGGTGATACGGGAAGAAACAAACCTGTCCCTCTATTTTTTTTGTTATGTCGCCTGCCACAGTGGTGTCATAAATCTCATTTTCATGCTTCTGCTTGCATCCTCAGGTAAGGCTGGTGGTTGGAGGAGTCGTCTAACGCCCGAAGAAAGTCAAGCCATCGACGAAACGTTTAACGCTAGACTTGCAGAAATCGGTTTAGAGTTTAAATACTAGACTTGGTTTGGAATCGTGACCCATTTCGACCTGTCACATCTGAGTAACTGGGCTAAAAATTAGACGCACGCCAGACACTTCGCATATATACTTCTTGTGTTACAGTAAAAAATTGGCCGACTAGCGGAAAATACAGTACTCGTTAAAATAAAGAGCAAAGTTAAAACAAATACAGTAAAATACTAACCGACCAGCGGGAGATAAAACACTTGCAAAGCAGAGACTAAAATGCGCAGACGTTTCGGGTGCAACCCTTCGTCAGTACTGACGAAGGGTTGCACCCGAAACGTCTGCGCATTTTAGTCTCTGCTTTGCAAGTGTTTTATCTCCCGCTGGTCGGTTAGTATTTTACTGTATTTGTTTTAACTTTGCTCTTTATTTTAACGAGTACTGTATTTTCCGCTAGTCGGCCAGTTTTTTTACTGTATTCCTTCACACTTGCTGCAGTTTTATCCCTCTTTTGAGGTCATTTGTAATTTTTATACTTCTTGTGTTATCCGTCGTTGTCAATTTATGCAAGCTGATCCGCAAATGTATAGACTTGTTCATCAAAATATGCCGGTATGGCGTCTCTTCAGAACATGTGACATTAGAACATCGACTGACGAAGGCATTCTTTTGTTGTTGTCCTGAACAAACAGTTGAGTCTATTTTAATCAACAAATAAAGATAGTTGTGTCAATTATATATTTTCGATCTAATTATACTGTAAGACAACGGCATTAAGGTAGAACACGCCCAGGGGACAGATATTCGGACTCTCAAACTTTTACAATTCTTTTCTGATATACCACTTTTGGTAGCTCACTTTAAAGCTCTTGATGTACGAAAACTTTTCACTGGCTTAGTTTTTCGAAAATCGGAATTTTATATTTTCTCCCTAGAGTTAACACAGGGATGGCGACCATTTTGAATTTTAAAGATCGGTAAATCTTGAGTTATTTGTTTCTCTGGTGCCAACATTCGCAGGGTGACCCCCTATTTTTATTCTTGATTCAGTAAGAGAATGGCTGAAAGTTTCATAACGGAAAGTTTGAGCAAAAGTTTAACGGGACAAAGTCGGCCATTTTTCATGAATTTTGTTTGATGAGATACTTCTTATATTGTTTGAGTGTTGAAAGATACTGAATGAATGGGTGACCATGCATATATGCGACCCCGGTTTTAGACACGATAAGGCCAAAGTAATTACATTCTTTGTTTTGCGTCCCAACCCGCCTAGGTTTTTAAGGTTTTCATGAAAAACACACACAGTGTATTTGAATAGGAAATTTTAGGAGATGACCGCTTAGCTTTTCTGAACGAAAATTTTGTTACAATTTGTTATTTGCTGCAATCAAATTACATTGTGTTAATTTTCTTGTATGTGTTTTTTCAGCCTCTTAGACGCGTACCTTTTCCCATTTAGTTTGGACGCAAAAGAAAGAATTTAATTACTTTGGCCTAAACGAAACCATCGCGATGGTTAAGTACTATAAAGTTGAACCCTGACCTCTATCGACATTCCCAAGTGGACCACGAAGTTGTTAAAACGTTCCGGCATATCAGAAACCTCCGAGAGAGTGGGACTTTTCAAGTGTGCTATTCGTCTATATCAGTTTATGCAGCTGTACGGAGTAAAATTACACATTTCCGAAAAGTTTGTCAAAATTTCCCGCTATACACAAGAAACGCGAGATTCTCTAGATAAAGAACACAAATTTTTCATCAAAATATTGCTAGTTGCTAGCTTAGTTAGGGAGTTTCTTGTGTATATACTCATGAGAGTCTCTAAATATAAACTGTTTGATCAAAATATGCGGGTAATGGGGTCTCAATAGAACCGGTTGATGTTATAACATCAATGCATGCTGTCTCTAAATAGGCATGAAAAGACAAAGACAAAGATAGCCATTTCAATTACTTTCAAATCACAGTATTTCAAACGACACAACAGAACAATGTTACCCAGACGATCTAGCGGTCAAGTTGGTGAAAAAGACAACTGTTACACCACCGCTGTGATATACACGCTGTTGCCATCGGTCCGGTCAGCGAAAGTTACCGTACGGTGTTTTCCCCCATGTTTGTGTGTCTTTTAGGAAAGTTAGCGAGTGAGAATTATGTCACGCATGCTTTAGAAGGTCTTCTAATTGGCAAGCCTGTAGAACTAAATATACGTGGTATGGTTGTATGAAATTTGCTGTGTTTTAAAATTTACCAGCTTTCATTAAGAGGATTAAATTTTCTCAAATTCCTGGCCGCTGGGTGTGTGGGATCGACGGTGTGGGAAAAAATATCCCCAACTCGTGTGAGAAATCTGATCCCAGGTCCTTAGGGGTGTGAGATTCTATTAATCCCTTGTAAGTCACAGTCTCGTCGATATTGGAAGAGTTTTAAGTTGAATGTGCCTCGGGGAAAGATGTTCGGACTCTCATGCTTAAAGGTATTGGTGTAAGAAACATTATCATCATCCTAGTTTTTTTTTAACAATCGTAAATTTTATTTTTCCTCATAGAGTTAACACAGGGATAGGGCCATTTTGTTTTTCAAATATCAGTAAAGCGGGTCAATTTATTTGTCTGGTTCTAAACTGTGCACAGTGACCCCTGGTTTTTATTCTTGATTCGGCAAGAGAATGGTTGAGAGTTTCATTTAGGAAAGTTTGAGCAAAAATATAAGTCTTTCATTTCCGAGGCGCTTACTACTTTGAATCACACGTTGAGGAAAAAAATACACATCTGAAATGTGTACGTCTCTTTCTACCTCCATGGTACAGCAAAAGCAAGTGCTGTTCCGGTGCAGTTTGCTCTCATGATGTCATGGGATTAGAGTTGTTCGTTGTTCTGTGTGAATGTACGACCGGCCTGCGCTATGCATAGCAGAGCAAAGGTCGCCGTCATCAGTAAACTGCACACTTTGCCGACTCATACCCGCAGAAATAGAGCAGCGGAGTCCAAAGTTAGCCATCGGAATATTTAATTGACCATCTAACACCATGATGATAAGTCCTTGGGGATAGGGAAAACCTATAAAAATCATAAAATTGGTACTGAACTACAGAAAGCAGTTACAACGGAAATGTATTTGCTCAAGGAAAATAAAATGAGACCTGAAAGGCAATAATTAATTATAAGTTTATGTCTCGTCCTGGTGAGCCAAAAAGAGGTATAATTGAGACAATCTTTTTCTAACTTGCCAGAGAAAATTAAAATATTTCTTACTAGTAGACGGTATCCAGGTAACAGACTTTCTTGGATCAATAACAAGTTCGATATTCGAAATGAGGGACAAACTTACTGAATTCATTGCGCAACTTTCACTGTTAGACTGAAAGATTCGCTCCGACCACGAGACCGGAGATGGGACTCACGACTTTACAAAGATACAAATTTTGTTAATTGAATGAAACTAAAGAATTGAATGAAACTAAGGGAGGGTTATAACATTAAACACCAAAACTAAAGAGATACTGTAAGTATTACTTAGGTCTCGTAACTAAGAGAATCCTGAGAATCAATGCTCGTAGTTACGTGAATAAAAATCCTGTAATTACGGGAACCACCGCTGGATGAAAACATGTCTACTCGGAGTTATGGTAGTTATGATGCCATTTGTATTACCTTGTGCGTGAAAAGTTAAAATAAGTAAGGTGGAGAATCATCGTAGACTTTCTCACAGCCCCTCGCTGGCTATATACTGTGGCTGCTATACCGTAGCTTAGTGATCTCTGCTAGCTCGCTCAGCTGATGGAGTCATGAGTCAGGCCACCCGCACTGGTGCGTAGAAAGCGAGGGTCAGAGAGCGTCTAGAGGGGTCTATAGTCATGGCACCTATTCAACCTATTCTGCATATGACCCGGAAAGAGAAACGAATTGGTTTCATTTGGCGTGATCACATTCGGTGACATTCACTGAAGGAAAGCAACGCTGGTAGTCCGCTGAATGTAAGAGCGCGGGCTCTTTCGGGGCAGAGTAGATAAGGGTTTTTTTGTCATCGTATTAAGATATGAGCGCTCCAGAGGGATTTCATTACTACGATGGTGTACTCTTCTATGAACGTCTGTTCCCTGCCTCGGCGCTCGACGCAGTGAAAGAGTTTAAAGTCCGCAAAGATGACCTATACGTTTTGACTTATCCTAAGTCCGGTGAGTCTAAGTTTCAAGCTACGCTGATCGACAAGCGGCGTTGTTCCACCCCAACACATTGCTGCCACTTGACGTTTATAATATAACAAAGAGAGGCGCCTGGTTGTATTTCATGGGGTAAATACGAAATATTGCCCTCACTTCACTTGTCTATTCGACGTCAACACCAAAAGTGGTATTGGGTTTAATTTCGAGGACAAAGTTCATGACAGTCGTAACATGTTGTGCAGTTGAGCGAATGTTGCACCATTCAGCAAGGCTGTTTATGTCGAATTGCTTCGTTGGGTAGTAGCTGATTGGTACAACATTCGCTGAAAATACGAAAATGGTGAAAATACGATAGATCATGATGTCGAAGTAACCGCACTGAAAACTGAATTTTCTCTGTATCTTTCCCAATTTACTGGGCAGGCTCTTTCCTTCGTTCTTTCGTGACGATGACGTCATCGCCATGGCGGTGTGTTTTGATAATATCTGTGGGTGTGAACTGAGAGAATTAGGAATTATGTTCAGACTTTGGTATGATTGCACACACCATTCGCGCATTCAAAAGCTACTAGTATTATACTGCGAACATGTTCATTCTAAACTCCCTTACTTTCACAATCGAACAAATATGCCCACAGGTTGCGTAAACTATGACTAATTGATATGCATGGCGTCGCTAAAAGTGGTGGTACTGAGATATGCTGGTTAGATTTGTACCTATTAGAAACACCAGCTCTACGAGAAGCAACACACTCTGTCCAAATATGCATGTATTTATATATTTATGGTTCACAGTCAACTCTGCTGTGAATAAAAATCAGCCGAAACCGTCGCATCTAACCCAGCTCAACCAAAATTAACGTGATCAGCTTCGCCCAAAACCAACTTGGCCACAAGGCACTTCTCGTCTGCTCATTACTGGATTTTCAACTTGATCATTGCCAACTCACACTGAAACAATCGCTCGAGGACAAAGCGATTAATTCTGAGTATTATACAAGCCCTTATCAGACACTAGAACCTTACTCTATATAAGGAAAAGTAAAATTTTGGTTCTGTAACCATTACGTGGTTAAGGGTTAGTCGACCATACATTAGCTACAGCTTGGTCCCTGACTGTTCCCGCAATCCACCGTATAGCTAAATTGACAAAGTTGTGCTTTGTTCCAATTTTAGTTAACTTCATAAATTGTCTTTTATTTAGTTTCTCGCCCTATGCGAAAACGCTTAAACATAAGATACATAGATACAGACACATACAGACAGACAGACAAACAGACAGACAGACAGACAGACAGACAGACAGACAGACAGACAGACAGACAGACAGACAGACACAGAAAGACATACCTAACACACCAAAATTTAAATATTCTTTGCTCGCAGGTACGACATGGACGCAAGAAATCGTATCTCTCATAAAAGACAGTGACGATTTAGACTCAACCGACAAAATTCCCATACGAAAGCGGGTACCATTTCTGGAAATAGTCCCCCCGGGAGAAGAGCGAATCCCAATTTCGAAAGTGCTGGATACTATGGAATCACCTAGATACATAAAGACACATCTCATCAAACGACTGCTGCCTCCTGACATATTCACGGTCAAACCAAAGGTAAGATATGAGCCTTCATGAAATTGTGTCATTGATATTCAGTATGACCTTTGCCAATAAACTAACAGTAGAGCGCCCTCCTTTCACGTTTACATTTTGATAGGTAGTGTACGTGGCTAGAAATCCAAAGGATGTGCTCGTATCCTATTATGAATTTAACCTTCATCCTTGGCCATGGGAGGAATATTTTACCAATTTTCTGAAAGGAAATGGTGAGTAAATAACCTTTGCATATCACTTAATTTTATTCTACTTTGGTCTGATTGTTAGTTTTATACATTTGTGGGAACACCGGATAATCTAAATTCTGTATGAAATGCTAACTCGAGCAAACATTTATATTTCCTATATGACGTGCACATTGCCTATATGACGTGCATTTTACAGTGAGATTTGGTAATTCATAATTTAGGCTTTCGAATACTAACGGAGTACTTTATTATTGCGAATACACACAACTCATGCCGAAAATAATTGTAATTTTCATGTTTTGAGAGTAATCTCGCTGCGGTGAAAAGTTTCCACAATTTAGAAAATTTTAACATTTTTACATATGACTATACCATCCTACCATCTACACGTTTATTTATATCATTTATATACATATCATACTTAAAATAACAATAATTTGGATACATACATACATACATACATACATACATACATACATACATACATACATACATACATACATACATACATACATACATACATACTACATACAAACAACATACAAACATAACTACATACATACATACATACTACATACATACATACATACATACATACATACATACATACATACATACATACATACATACATACATACATACATACATACATACATACATACATACATACATACATACATATAACTTCAGCAGCCTATATCTGATACAGATGAAGATTAAGTAAAATGAATATTATTACGTTATCTTCACAATTATTTTACAGTGTCTTCCACGTAATCTCATCAGTAATAATATGGGTTTTTTTTCGGTGAGTCAATGCTCTAATGGGTAATGCCACTGAAACAGGACGAGTTTAATTTGCATTTGTTAATGCTTGTGCCTGCTTGCTCTCGTAAAGTCAGATGGCTATATCAAAGCCAAAACATTTGTTCACGGTAATTGTACAGTCTCGAAAGCTTGTATTTTTTAATCTCTGCCTAGTTTGTAATGGATCCTGGTTAGAAAACGTTGAGTACTGGTGGGAACACCGCAATGACGACAACATACTGTTTCTCTTTTACGAAGAATTGAAACGGGTGAGTTGCTTGAGTATGTGAGAAATGGGAACTATAACAATGATACCTACAGTGCACGAATCCGTGATCTATGAAGGTGTAAGTTCCCGTGCAAATATGGATATTGATGTATATGACAGACAAATGGGACAGAACGCCATTGTTCAGCAGTTTGTTAAAATCTGCTTTCCGTGATTGCTTAAGCTCCAACATTCGACTGTACAAATATATATGATACTGTAACAGCCTATACAGTGCATAAATTCGATTACTTGAACTGCCAAGCATGCACGCCTTAAACGCAGATATAAAAATTAAAACACTTTTAATAATAAATCTGACTACAGCTACTTTTGCTTCCTCTGCCTTGTTTCTAAGGATCTGAAAGGCCACGTTCGCAAGATCGCCAACTTTCTAAATAAACCTTTGGACGAGGCTACCGTAGATGAAATAACTCGTCGGTCGTCCTTCGACGCCATGAAGGATAACCCAAGCGTAAATTTTAAAACATTTATCGGCGATGGACAACGACAATTACGCAGAGGTATGGTCACTATGTAACATGTCTTACTTTACTAAAACTTTTCAGACACACACAGGAAAAGTATAGGTTTGGAAATCACACGCAGAGAGACAGAGCTACATGTACCGATCAGTCATCGTTGATGAAGAAGACCAGATAACGCGTATTTCTTTTAGTCAATGTTACCATTACTTATCTTCGGCTGGGTTTTTTTTTTTCATAAAGCAAATCAGTGAAAACCATGTGACTTGACTTGTGAAGAGAAGTACCGTTTGAATACACCAAGTACACTAATCTCTCTTGTAACATGAAAGTTCCCTGCGTCACCATGCGATCCAAACGATAATTATCAAGCTGAAATCTGCTCTCTTATTTGTGTTAATTGGATATTGAACATGTCGGTTTTATCTGCAAATGTAAGCTCATCTGCTTTTCTATCTCAGCAATGCGCTTGCTTTAACGAGTAATTTGTAATACTACAGCATTCAGCTATAGGGCACCCAACATATTTGAGAAATTTGCAAAATGTAAAGATCCAATTCTCCAAAATTAGTTACAATCGTGTTCATATATATATATATATATATATATATATATATATATATATATATATATATATATATATATTATGTAGCAAATAGGAAAAACGACATTTACATTGTCACATAATGACATTTCAAGGACTAGCAATATACCTTTTTGGCTTATGGCCAGGGCACAAATGTTCAGTTCGGGTCGGCCGTTCATGTGAGAGACATCTTCCTCTTATTTGCAAGTGAACTCACGGTAAAGACAGCCAAATGGTTGAATGATGACAATTTTAATCAATAGCTTTTGTCGCTTTTTTCATTTCAACCAGGTCAATCTGGGGCGTGGAAGACTCGCCTTACTGAAGCTGAAAATGAAGCCATTGAAAAAGCTTTCAGCAAAAGACTCGAAGAAATTAATTTTGAATTTCCGTCCGACTCGTAACATGACAAAATTATGATTGTATCATCAGGATAGTTTTGGGGAAAATTGTATCGTCATATTTTGTAACTGTGAGCGACTCCTGCTAACGCTTCTGAACATATTTTCTGTCTTTCGAAACATTAAACGCAAAGTATCCTCTTCATCAATTCAACTTCTCGACCGAATGTACAAAACACTCAGAACTTAAAAATCCGTCATAAAATGAAAAGGAAAATTGGACATCTTAGCGTTTAATTGGTAAACGAATTAGCGCACTGAAACACATTTTATCATGAGGAACACAGAAATGCAGAATGTTGGAAATACAAATGTCAGACACCCAGTACGTTTTATGGACACCTCAAGCGAGTTAATCATAAACAACCTTGATGGTCAAACATTTCGTTTGCAAATATGCGTTTAACGGCAGAATCCACGGGATGATGGCAAGACTATGTGGCTTCAACACAGATGGAGGAGAAAGTTCGCCGAATCATTCCCACGCAGGAAACTATCATTCTTTAGCACACTTCGACTTGAAATCAACTAACAATTAAATTCGTGACGCACATATATCGGGAAGGTTCTACTGTTCTGTGTGTTGTATTGGTCGATAATTTTTTTCATTAGGGTACCACTAACGTTATGCGGTATGATAACTGATGACTGCTCGGCCACAACATGATACAGCTACCAAAGTTTCACTATCACCTTTGAAAACACACACAGCAACGAGGTTTGTTATTGCTATGAGAAGGCCTACAACACTCAGTGCATTATGCGCCTGCTTACAGATACAGTTTTATTACAGCCTCATATTATGCCTATGGGATACGAGATAAACTTAGAAATGCCTCATTATTTATGAAGGGGGAGTCATAGGAACTTAAGAGGATGTCCTTCAAAAATCAAAAGCGAGAAAGGGCTTACATATTTTTTTTAGATGTAAGGAAGAGGTCACTCCGAATTCCTGCTTGGGACTGGGAAACTAAAATTTTCAGGATTTTACAAAGGGTTCCGTCGACCCCTATCCATATATACTGACGGTCCACTTAGATCTGTAAATCCCCTCAAATCATGATATCTACAAAGCCACGGTAGACTACATCACATAGTTATTTCAATGTCAGCCAATTCCATTCCCCTGCATGTAGAAAAACAATAACATGCCATTTTAACGTCAACATTTCCCAGAAAACGTTAAAAAACGATTTGGTCTCAAAATAAACCATTACGAAAATTGTATTCAAAGAGTGGTGTAATGACCGTGCTAGATGTCGAGATTAGTGGATAAAATGTTCTCTTCATATGACAACCAATAAAATATGTGGGCTCGGTGGCATTGCTATGTGGTATTAATAGATATTCTGCATCGTTATTGCTTTTTATTTTACTTTTTTGTTTGTTTTATGTACTATGTTATATTTTGGTTTTATAACATTGGTGTTGTATTGTGTGTTTGATGTTAAGAACCACACGTAAATTTATTTATCGGAGATAATAAAGTTTTCTAAATCTGAATCTGAATCAACAACAAGACATAAAATGACGACATTGTTACCTTATGGAGTCACCTACCTCAGTCAATTAATGTTCTATCGCATAATTCTTTGACTCTGGAAACAAAGTACACTTATTTTTTATTTGTTCCATAATTGTATTTTCTAATGAAACAAACATAATTCACGGCAGGGGCCGGATTAGAAGTTGGAGGGGGGATGAAAAAACTGGGTGGTTTTTTTTTTTTGGGGGGGGGGGGGGCGACTTGAAAATTCCAGAGTACTAGGACGTTCAGGCGAAATAACCATATTATCAGATATACTTTGCTGGTTTTAAATTGATTTTATAGCTCATATTTGGTTTTGTATATAAATTACAAAAAGAGCTTAAATGATGAGTCGGTGGCGTCTGTATGTCTGTATGTTTGTGGGTATGTTTTCATGGTTTTCTCGGGGTATCATATGTATAAACACTGGTATCTTTTGACAAAATTTCAATATCATATTTGTTTTACACCCTAGCACTACCAAATGCCATATTCCAGTGGATTAAATATACATCAGTTGTCAACCGTCTACAAGTGCTCATAGTTTGTGCCATAGATAACCATGTATACTGAAATGACAGTTTTGAGTGGAATTTCAATATAAAATTTCTTGTACACAAATGTTATCCTAAACATCTTATTCTAGTGAAGTAAATTCTTATAGATTGTCAAACATAAATAAATGCACAGATATAGCCAGCTTTGGTTTGGAGAAAAATTGTTTATGGTTCGTGCAATAGACAACACACCGCAACAGCAAGAGCTATTCGGATAAGTTGGCACCGGTCTGCTCTATTTTTTTCATATGGCGGGGGCTTCCAATGTTTTCCTTGCCAACAGAGTATGGGGTCTCTGAAAATTTTGGCTGCTGTTGTGGCGAGGGGGGCCTTGGAAAAATTGGACGAAAGATTTCCTTAACCGCACCCCCTGCAGTTTATTGTGCCCCAACTCTTCTTTAACTCACGAAAAGTATATTTAAAATGCTAAATTTTGGCATGATGTAGTGATTGTGTAGAGTGCTGCCTCAGTTTGGAATATGTGGCCTGCAGTTTCCTCCTTTGACCTATATACATATCAATTCATGGCCCATTGTCTGCTAGCCAGCTTCAAAGCATTCAAGGGGCGTGACCTGTTTATGAACAGAGTAGGTCGGCCATTTTAATGGTTGCGAGGTATGACGGCCCCAGAAGGATTTCACTATTACGAAGGCGTGCTCTTTTACGACAAGCAATTCCCAAAGTCGGGTGAGGGTCATCAAATTTGCTTTGACCTATATTCCAAATGTCTTCTCATGTTTAAATGGGTAGCAGTCAGCCTTCAAATACTGTTGCATGTACGTATAATTCTAAAATTGCTGTAAAATTCAGAAAAAAAGAGACTGCAAAATTGACAATGAGTTTGCTTTAAACTTAAAACAGGTGAAAACCTCAGTAGTATTGAATCTATGAGATTAGAGAAAAGTTTGGTCTTGGTCGAAAACTCGATTTCATGCGTATTTTCATACATATTCAGCTATTACAACTTCAGGTACGACATGGATGCAACAAATTGTGTCTCTGATAAGGAACAGTGACGACATCGACTCAACAGACGAAGTACCATTAACAAAGCGGGTACCATTTCTGGAAAATGTTTCCCGGGGAGAAGAGCGAATTCCAATTTCTAAAGTGCTGGATACCATGGAATCACCAAGATACATAAAGACACATCTCATCAAACGACTGCTGCCTCCTGACATATTCACAGTCAGACCAAAGGTAAGGTATGATCATGAAATCGTGTATTTGATATTCAGTATGACTTCTGCTATTAAACTAACAGGAGGGCGCCCTTCTGCAACAAATGCAACAAATTGTGTCTCTCGTAGAAATATCATTGACGACGAAGACTCAACTGTACCATGCATTGAGCTAGCCCATCCAAGAGGAAACGGCATCCCTGATTGAAAATTGCTGGAGACTATGGAGTCACCGAGACACATCTCATAAAACGACTGCTGCCTCATGAGATATTCATTGGTTAAACCAAAGGTAAGATGTGAAATTGTTGTGGTCTGGTACTATTGTGCATGACTTCTACCAATACACTAACAGGGCATCGCCTCCACGTCTTATATTTTCATTGGTGGTGCATTTGGCCCGGAATCCAAAAGATGTGTTGATATCATATTATGACTTTCAAATTCATCCCTGGTCATGGGAGGAATATTTTGACAATTTTCTGAAAGGAAACGGTAATTGAAAATCTATTGCTTACCATTTCCATATCATTTATCAGGCGATTATCACCGTTCAGATGAATGTGGTGTAACGATGGCAATGTTTCAGTTCTATCAAATATTAGTTACCTTGGCGAAAACATGTGTTTTTCACGATGTGTCCGCGAGAAATAGGATCGGTTACTTAAACTTGGTAATGGTTTCAACGATTAGGAATTTCTCGGCGCGCACATGTAGCTGAAAAATTCAGGAAAGTCAGTTTACATTCGCATATCATCGAAAAACGACGAAGGTAGAAGAAGCTTTTTTGGAAAATATTGACACTAGATGAAATCGGGCACAATTTCAAAGTATTTATCTAATGCGCTTAGATTAGATGAGATGACAAAATTATTTTAGAGTTGGAAAATTACAATCAGGGTATGACGTGTTATTAAAAATAAGACCCTTCCTTCATATTTTGCCTTAGAAGAAATCACTTAGCCAGAGAAAAAAAATCTTGTTCATCGGATTTTTGGACCAAGTCCCAGGAGCGGCGAGCGAAAAATTTTTTTTTTATTTTTTTAGGCCGAAGGTAAACGCGGTTCTCTGGCATTTTTGCATACATGCAGAAAAGGCAAGATAATTGTTTCCCTTTTTACCAGAAATATCTCAGACAAGAAACACTGATACTGGTAACTGAATTCAATACTATATTTCCCAACAATAATATAGGCCATTACATTCACAGTTAGTGTTTGCACAACATATTCTGAGCATTTCAAAATTCTCTCAGAATAAAACTGAAATGTACAGCAAATCACTGAAATTCAACAATTCAGTATTGTCCTTTAATATTGTCCTGGTAGGACCTAGCATCTGAATTTTTTTCATTTTACTTTGGCCCCATGTTTGGCCACTTTTGTCTACATTAGGGTCATACTTTCACAACCAAGAAGAATTTTTGGTCAAAAACCTCTGTGTAGATTTCAAGTGTTTTACCTACTATATATACACATTTTACACAATGGTCTAACAACACTGTACTGTGATCGGAGTGAAGTTATATAGTCATCATTCAGATCGTACTTTAACATCGACGCAACCATGTGTTTTGTCATTGCCGTAAATTTTTATACTTTCGATGCAATTTTCATTCAATCAGATGCACCGTCCATCTATATCTGCTGTCACGATCTTGTTGAACAAATCGCCGAACGTAATGTCAGGACAAACACTGAATAGCGTCTCTGGAACTAACTGTTGGCCATCACGTCGAATGTTGGCGATCAAATTAATACTCATGATGTGACATGTACTAACCTTTACAAAACGAGCAAATTTCTGGCCAAATCGACCCACTTTGCGTCGTGATTCGCCAAATTCAGACGTCACAACAACGTGTTGGCGGTCAACTAAGTCCGAACACGTATGAAGTCTCATTCAAAATCCCGTGCCCGCGAAAACCCGACACAGTGTAGGGCGCCACCAGCGGCAGTACTAAAAATATTTGTAATGCGGAAGTAAGAATTTGCCGGGATCAAAAAAAAAAAAAAAAATTTCCAAATATGCCAAAGTAGAAGCGGCGATTCCGATGAACACTTAGTTTTTCTTCCTGGCCTTACGTGATTCTTATCAAGGAAGAAAGTATTGTAGAATGAGTGGCTCTAGATTATAGTTTCTTGATCCAGAATTTCAACAGGAAAATTCTATATATTTTGAATCATCAATATACTTTTTCGGCCTTTCATATAATCTCAATATGTTGACACTACTTGATGAGGTATGGATGCATGCTAAACAGTCCTATGGATAGTAGTGTCGCGCCAGGACTGTTGCGGTAGGGCACGTTTTCGTGTGTTTGTGCGTGAGCATGTTTATGGCTGTCTGTTCTTGAATGTCGGTCCGACTGGGATTTGAAACAGAAACTACATATTCGCACATGTTGTACTCTTACGACATTTCTCAATCTCCACTTAGTTTGTTGTGGTTCCTGGTTTGAAAATGTTGAGTACTGGTGGGAACACCGCAATGACGACAACGTGCTGTTTCTTTTTTATGAAGACATGATACGGGTGAGATTCCTTAAGATAGATTAAGGTAGTATGCACCTCGAAAGTGAAAGACTTAAACTTTTGCTCAAACTTTCCTCAAGCAATCTTTCAATAATTCTCTTTCAAAATCAAGAATAGAAATAGGGGTCACCGTGCAAATTTTGGTGCTAGAGAAACAAATTACGCAAGATTTACCGATATTAGAAATTCAAAATGGCCGTCGCCTAGGCGATCGCTTTGCTGAACATCTTCGCGCTGTGACCGACAACAAGCTCGCATACCCGGTGGCCAAGCATTTTGGTACACCACCCCACCGCGGTCGGTCTGACATGGCAGTGTCTGCTATAAGTTCCACCACCGGCTCTACCCGCCATAAACTCGAACAGGCCACTATTTTTAAACTCGGTACTCTGGCACCGGTGTGAATGCATATTTTAACGCGTTTGATCGTTCCCTTTTTTGATTGGCTGTTTTTCTTTCTTGTGTTTCACGTTTCTCTAGCCAGTTTTAGTACTGACGAAGGGTTGCACCAAAAACGTCTGCGCATTTTAGTCTCTGCTTTGCAAGTGTTTTATTTCCCGCTGGTCGGTTAGTATTTACTGTATTTGTTTTAACTTTGCTCTTTATTTTAACGAGTACTGTATTTCCCGCTAGTCGGCCAATTTTTTACTGTGTTCCTTCACACTTGCTGCAGTTCAATCCCTCTTTTGAGGTCATTTGTAATTTTTAATCTGACTAATGCTGCTTTCCGTCTTCCGCTAAGGATCTGAAAGGTCACGTCCGTAAAATCGCTGACTTTTTGAACAAACCCTTGGACGAGGCTACTCTGGATGAAATAACTCGTCGGTCGTCCTTCGACGTCATGAAGGAAAACCCAAACGCAAACTTTAAGGCGCCGTTTGGAAAAGGAATGAGGAAATTAAACAGAGGTACGGCGTAACAAGCCTTGTTCTTCTTAAATTAGAGAGGTTTGTGAGCCGTATGATAGTCATAGAATACTGATGGGGAGTCTAGATATCGAGATCAAACCGAGAGATAGTCAGAGAATACTGATAGTGAGTCTAGATCTCGAGATCAAACCGAGAGATAGTCAGAGAATACTGATGATGAGTCTAGATCTCGAGATCAAACCGAGAGAAAGAATGTTATTATCGTTTTTCATATAAAAACAACGGATAACATGTGTATCTTTATTCCAGGTATCGGTTGTTTGCCATTGTTAATATTGTTCCGTTTGTGTTCTTTGTGCCCTTTCTGTTAACTCCAGGTAAACCCGGGATTTGGAAGAGTCGCCTTACTGACGCTGAAAATGAAGCCATGGAAAAGGCTTTCAGTGGGAGAATGAAAGAAATGAAGATTGAATTCCCCTTCTACTCCTACTATGATGATTGATAAAATGACAGCACATTTGAACGGCCGACTGTTTTTCATGTTTTATTGAAAACATTGCATGGTTTCTAAAAACTTTTTGCAAGTAAATTGCTCTAGCTTACGAAAGGTAATTGTTTAGGACAAATTTTAAAGTCTGCCAATTCATGATCACGATAAAGATCTCGCAAAAAAACTGTGACATAATCCATTGACAGTAGAAAGGAAATCAAAGTAAAACTTAAGTTGCCCACGTGGAAATAGTTGAAAAATGCAAGTTTAATCGAATAATAGAATTTGTCACTACATAAATTTACAAAAAAATAGGATTTGCGTTCCTATGATATAAAAGCAAGCATGGGGTCTCTGAAGTTACACGGGCGTATATAAATAATGGCAGACCAAAATATTTCCATTGAAAATGATTACATGACACATGAGTATTAATAACTCTTTTACTAGAGTAAATGAAGCAAGACAATTAATTTTAATAAAATGAACAAACAATGTGCATTTGTCAAGTTACACTATACAATGACAAAGAACAAACTCAGGAATGTACACAACAATTACAATAAAGTTAGATAAAGTAAAACTTTTGAAGTGCAACTTTGGAATTAATTTGAGTTGTGACAAGAATGATTCGAGATGGGTTGTTTTGTTGGACTGTTATGCATTTCAAATTGTGTAGGAGCAATGACATGACCAAGTCAAAGTAGTGAATTTGTATGATTGACAGTTGACATCTTTCACTATTGTTTCTGTGCTCCCTGGAGGTGAATGCCACGGGCTATAATTGGTTATTAATTATGGTCAGCCCTTCAGAAATCTGTTGAGAGAAAAAGGGATATACATATCAAAATATATGCAAATATATGCAAATGAACTAATTATGATATGGGAAACTCATGAAACTTTCAAAAATGTATTCAAAAAAATATAGCAAAATGTAAGTATGATGACTCATGGCATGCTCATTAAGCAAAGTCATATATGTTAAATGAAACTTGGATCAAATTCACTCCATTCAGTTTTGTTGATGGCTTAATGTAGCTAATTATAATATGAGATACTCAGAAACTTCAAGCATGACTTAAAGTAAGTATAGCTGCTGAAGCTTAGAAGTCCTATCAAATTAAGTTACAAATATCACATTCACTTTCAACATATAGGCCAAGCACAGAATTTCATTTTGTACAAGTTTTAAATCAGAGTTACATGGTCATCATAAATGTATTAGTAGATATAATCAATGTACTTCAAGAAGTCCAATCAAATGAATTTTGATACATTGCCTTATTAAAGTTTCATTAAATATGCAAATGATCTATTGAATAAAATGTCAAAGATATGAACCTTTTACTGCAACTAACACTAGATATGATCAGCAAAACGCAAAGGACCAATTTAAATCGATGCCCTGAATATTGATATATAGCCTAATTACAGACATTAATTAAACATGAAAATGAGCTTGACATAAGAATCTAACTCTTCGTGAACGATGTGTTTTGAACGCTACAAATGTAAATGAAAGCCAAGAAAACAATAAATGAAGGGCTGTACTATTTACATTTGTGTACATGTAAATTCTGAATATAGAACTTGTGAAATCATTTTGTTGTTGTTATTGTCAGGCCCGACACCATAATGCCAAATTTAGCAGGAGAACACGCACTAGACGAGTATTATTGCAATATTGAACAGGGATAGAAACACTTTTTTATTTTTTGTGGCAAAAGTTTGCCACCGGATATGAAATCAGGTGGCAATTATGAAAAATCTGGTGGCAGTTTAACACATCATGTGATCGGTGTAATAAAACATTTTCTCATTGCCACATACTCTTTCTAATTTATAAATTCTTGAAAATATGGTGAGTACACGTCACAAAAAGTCGACCCATACTGCAGGCCTCAAAGAAAATTTTTTCAACTTACTGGTCGTGGGACACGTGATGATTCATTTTTACTTGCCCGAGAGGAAATATTATTTGCTCTAAATTTATAATAATTGTACAAATAACAAGAGTTTGGGCATTTTAAGTGAATCCAAAGAGGAAAAAAGCAGATTGAAACATGAACTACATTTTGTTAAAATGAAGGACCATTATCAAATCTGAAATTTAGCACAAGAAATGTGAGAATACTTTTGTCTTTCTGTAGATTTGGCCATCTAGAAAACATCCTGGAATTTTTCCACAACCTAATCCAAAATAAAAATCTTTACATAAGATCAATAAGATTGTGTAACTTTCAGATTTTCTCCATAAATAATATCTTTAATTTACAATGTCCTTGGCTTGCTGCCGGGGCTGGCTGCTGCTCTTTATTATCAAGCTGAGATCACAAACAACTACTCTGCTAGCATGTCTAAGCATTCCCGTGAATATTACGATTAATCATAATTCAGTTCACCGACTAATTACGAATCAGCCTGTTCTTGTACGTTTTTTGGAAGTATTTCTGACAGAAATGAAATGAAAGGATTGAAATGATTTAATTATTCATTTTCTCCATCGTTATAGCATTGCATGCCCATAAAACTACTCCGGTGGCAAAATAGATTGTATTCAGCCATGCCGGTCAAGTCAACATCGAGACTGTTAAGTTGTTCAACCTCAGTTCAACGTTCAACCGTTGGTTTTCGAAATGGAGTTGCCAATACACAGCTGTGATCATCTGCTGAACGGTAACATCAGCCGACCACCAAAAAATTTAAGCTTACTCTACGAAGTTCATGAAGTTGGAACATTGCCTGGCGGGAGGTCAAACTCAAAACAATGACACGACCACCAGATCCAAACACTCCATGCTTGCTGATATGCACGTTAAATAAAACATAATTCTCCGACGAAGACGTTGCATTACAATTTAATTTACATGTAATATATGTACGGTGTCTTAGAGCGGTTGATTCCAAGGCTCTTGATTCAATGCAAGCGAACCGCCAGCCGTCACTGATACAATAGCATCGGTGACGGCTGGCGATTGGCCTGTACTAGAGCCTGTGGTTGATTCGCTTACACCTCTGCATGGCAGGGCTGTGTGTTACGGGCGTTATACGGCCTCGGCTTGTGGTGGAAGGCCGTATAACGCCGGGAACACACAGTCCTGCCCTGCAGAACTAATTCGCTTATAACTTTCACTTTGACCATGCTCGCCACAGGCACCGCCATAGTTGACAGCACTTCAACTACGTCGGCGCCTGTAATGCTCGCGGCGCGTACAGCCACTTAGGTATATAATTTTGGTGTGGGACAGGTCTAGCCAAGGAAAGGAAAGTAGCAAAACGTTTAACCATGGAGCTAGAAACGGACAAGCTCCATGGTTTAACAAAACATTCAACGCGCAGAATATGTCACAAACTTTTGTGATTTGTTGGGTATCCCTCTTTACAAACGCCGTGAAATTCACTGCACTGCTGATGACCATTCATAATGTTGCTACCTACTATTTGGTTGGAGAGAGAAAGCACATTTGACAGTGACCGAAAATCAATAATGAGAGAAATGCCGAGAGAGTTGACCGTTTGACCTCGCTGTTAATTTTATGCAGGAAATTACAATAACAATGCTTGGTCGAATGACACAGTGCCTTGAGGGTGGGATCACCAGTGGTATATGGGGAGGAGTACCTTCCCGATGGTGATAAGTGGTGCAGATTACCGTCGCCTAGGTGACTGGCGTATACGCGTGCCAAAAGACACCTATGGTTGATTTCCTGTTGACCAGTCGGATGGCAGAGTTGCAAATACCTGGACTGAACCATTTGGTTTTTTGTGGGTGTCGGTGGTACTTTGACAATATAAGTAAAAATGCACATATATTGAGTTTATTGTCTTGTTTATGAGCGGCCAGTATTTCCAACAGCATAAATTATGTGCATTTGCCCTTGAAGGAATAAATAATTTTCGAATAAAACATCGCGAATGTAACTACATTCCTTAAGCTCGACGTACACTTAAGTGCCCCAAAGAAACCATGAAATCGCCCGACTTTCGATTGAAGAGATGAGTTTTGCCAAACCGCGTATACAGAAAAAGTGGCGGATGACTTTATTTTTAGAATCATAGACAGTATAGCGAGATGTAAAAAATGTGAAACAGGCTTCCCACCTAACTATCCTAAATGTTTTTGTGTCGAGTTGTGTTTGATTCGTTTCGAAATGTGTTCCTACATTCTTATCCGATTGTTTGTGTTAATGAAATGTTTGTTTCGCTTTGGATATTTGTAGAGAAGTTTGGATTAGTGTGTACGGTAATGTTTTGTTTGTGTGGGGAAAGCTTATGGCGAGACGCAGCCGGACCTATGTTGTTACAAAAGTTGATAGAGTCGCCCTTTGACGCTTGCGTTTCGAACCCGAGTGTGGTTTCTCATCAGTCGCAGTGTAGATTCTTTCCTTAGTTTTGTGTTTGTGAAAATTTATTTTAATGCTTTTAGTGGTCTTGCTTCCGATTAGCGAGGCAAATATATTAATTTTGGTCACGTTGTGAGTCCATTTGGTGGTTCGGTTTGTTTGTTCTATATTTCTTTACTTCGGTAAATTTTGTTTTGACTGGTGTGTCTTTTAGATTTTTGCGGAGGTTTGTGAATTTTTAGGCAATAAGTACCACTGCGGGGTACGGATTTTATGTTTATTGGATCAAGATACTTACCAGTATCCTGGTTGATGTGCTTGTTCTCGTACATTTTAATTAATAGTTCATTTACTTTGTTTACTGTTTGTTCTGGCTTGTTGTGTATAATACGAGTGTTACGTAATTGCCTTTCGCATTCGAGTACGTAATCGTTTGTGTTGACAATAACGAAAAACCGACCCTTGTCGAAGGGTTATTTTCCCAAAATTTGTCCAATGTTTGCAAGCTGGTTTATCGCGATTCTTTTGGCACGCGACATGTTTTGTTTCCTTGTTTGAAAGGGTATCTCTAGAAGTGCGAGTTTAGCAGCTTCAGATAGCTTTCAAGTTTTTGTTTTTTTGTTGTTCGTGGAGTCCAATTTGACTTTTCTTTGAATTGGTGTTGTTGCGATTGTTTGTGTCTCACGATGTAGCGTAGTCACATTATACGACTTTATTTGTTGAAATCCTGAGGTGGTTTTATTCTGTTTGGTTTGCATGTTTTGTTAGTGTCCGAATGAATTTTAAGGCTTTTGCCTAGTACTATTTTTCGGAGTTTCATAGTTTGAGCGATGATAGGTTGTTGTTGAATTTCATGTTGTTGTCGGCTTTTCTTTGGAAATAGCTGATTTATTTCCACGGCCATGTTTTCTGTTACGTTACTGTGATTGTTTATTTTGTATTTAATGTTGTGTTTCAGTTGTTTGTTATGTGTACGATTTTTGTTATTTCTTTAAGTGTTTTGTGTGTTCTATGTCATCTTATCGTATTTTTTGGTAGTTCCCTTTTTGGAGTATTGGTGGCCCTGAAAAGGGCCGCTTGGTATGGGTTTTTGTTAGCGCTTGGCGCGTTTGTTTTGGCGATAAGCCTAGCTTTTTATGCTTCTTTTCGCCGATTCGATGTGCTTGGTGAGTAGGTGTTTGCCGCCTTCTTGTCACTGTTTGTGCTTACATGGACAGTCTGCATAGCCCTTGAATGTGGTCTCGATTTTGATCAAACTTACAATTTAGGAGTATATATCAAAACTGACAAAATGATTTATGTGATTACTGTAGCTATAGATAGGCTTCATTCAGGACGGGCAGCGACGGGCAGTAATTAGTAGGCAAAACAGGTGGTTTTCACCGTGGGCAGAACTCGGTGCAATGATACTGAACATTAATAGTAAGCCTGTCACCTTGAAGGTAATGCTGTAGGTGAAACAAGGACACACGATGGTACAAACAACACCACAAGTGAAACGTACACACAGAAATACACGCGTTCCTACGTTGTGCCCACCCGGGCCACGCGATTAAAATATGACTGATACTGCTGGATAGTGTTAATTGGGTCGGTAAACAGTCATTAATAGTTTAATTGACTACCTGGGTGATTGGCAGGTCGTGTCCAACGACGCATATGCAAAGCAGGCCAAAAGACAAAAGCCCCCAAAGTTATTGACAGCTGGCCAGGGTCACCATGAATACGTAATGAAGCTTCACTACGCAGAAACTGCGTAGTCAAGCCCTCTTAGCGGTCAAAACTCTCTCGGCATTTTCCGGCATGAATGAAAAAAAACATAGACAAAGGAAAGTATAACTTTGTTGAAATATTTAAGTGATATGTCAATCGTCACCTTGTCACTGTTTGGTTCAATCTGATTGGCTGTTTCGAGATGTCCATCATTTACGTCATGGGGAATGCTAATAGACCACGCCTGAACTCAAATAGAAATTAGGATTTTGGATCGAATTCGCAGTTTGCTTTTCAACATGGCATATAGTGAAATGCGATTTGACAAACGACTTTTGGAAAGTTAAAAGGAAAATAAATAGGTATTATTAAACAGAATTTTGAAAAAGATAGGATTTTCAAATATCGAATGGAGCTTTCCAAGCAAAATTCTGATTGACCGCAATATACCATCCTCACAAGGCTTTTTACTTATTTCTCACACTTAAACTTTAGGCAAAATCTAATATATTTAGAAAAGGGCCAAATGCGCTTCATCTGCTCGCCTAAAATATTTGAAATTTGATAATTACCCTTCATTCTATTTTTTAATTGAATACCTAAATTAGAAAATGGAGTGGCCGCAAAGTGCCACGGATTCTTGGGCAATCTATAAAGCGCTATAAGGCTATATCTGTATTGAGAAAGGGGTACTGTATAGAGATACTTTCGGTCGAGCGAAACGTCAATTGGGAAAGGGCAACGCGTACGGCAGTTGGCAGAAGTTATCGGAGGTATCTATGCTTATTTATTTGCAGTCCTGTGATCAGACATGATTCGTAACACTCTGAAAAAGCCATAAAATTACTTACCTGCTGCATATCAACAACATACAACTGTACGGTTCTCAAAGAAAGCTACGTTAAATACGTCACTCTGAACAGTCATACCGATCACGGTCGCTAGCAGGTACATCATGTTGGCCTTGGATCAACTGCGTTCATGACGACATTGACTATACGCTTGCGCAATTGATGTTGCACGTGATCTAGGGCTGGACCGTTTGTACTAAAAGGTGGGGTTTTTAATACTCTATATAACTTTTGTCTCCATAGGACCTTGCCACCAATTTCCTTATTTTGATGTTTGTTTTTTTTTAATAAAAGTTTCATCAGCCTGTTACACAGTACTGGAGATTTCCCATCATGATTGGTACACTCGGAAACTCCTCAGTGGTCTACTGTGTCTCCCATGTGTACATATATTCACAGACTAGTTTTTAAAATTCTGAAAACGTACTTTTATGGACACCTTTCTTCTAAATTCCTATTTCAAATGATTTAGAAAAATGTGCTTGATTGAGAAAGAAGATAGCATTTTTGTAATTTTTTCCACTGATTGTGTCTTCAGCAATACAGAATAAGGTGATGGAAAGTAGGGAGACTAGTTGCACTTATTTTGTGAAACAAATGGATATTGATTTATTCCAAGCAGAAAGACAAAAGAAATTTACATGCTGACTTTTCAGAGAATGACCCCTTCAGTTTGTCATAACTTACTACCCAAAAGTCTGGCATTTATAGTACCTGCAGAATGACTTGTATGGTTATTTAACGATTTCTTTGAAATTTATAGAGAAATATGTAAACATACTTTTAATAGATGTAATTAATTATACATCTAGAGGTTTTATATACTGCTTTCAGGCATAACGATAAAAAGTTATAAACATTCTAACGTTGTGTGTACAAATCAAACTGAATTGTGGATAATTTATTGTACCGTGTGTTAATGCTACCCTAAGGTAGAATAAGTAGACCACCAAGAGGCTATGCAAAATTTACTCATGGCATAGGATTGTGCATAGAAAGTTCGAAAACACACTATGAATAGAGGCAATTTTCTGGTATTTCCACAAATGATTCAGCGAAAGATGCTTTGTTGAAAAATATAAAATCATGTCACCATGCTTGATTTAAGACAACATCATAGTTGTAGGGTTTCCTTTGAGAAGCCACTGATGCAAAAGTGCTGACTCTGCACTTTTTCATAAGTTTTAATATATTAAATAGGTGGCATCTTTGTTATTGGATCAGTAACTTCATACCTGATGTTTATATCGAAAAAACTACATGTAGAAGGCATGTATTTCACCACTGTAGTAATGAAATGTACATGGCATTTTGTCAACCTTGGTCAAGACAATACTGATATATATTCCTAAGTAGGAAAGTCTCTTAAACATGTTCATTAGTTATTGTAATGCAAAAATGCTAAACCACTTAGACTACTGTTATATCAGAGTATTTTCAATTTATTTAGCAAGTTTTGTCAACTTTGGTCAGGTCAATGCAGACATATATCTGTGATGAGGAAAGTTAGTTGCATACACAAATGGACAGTGTCATTCTTTGTCATAATTCTTAGACAGACAAACAAACAGACAGACAGACAAACACAAAGAGAGATATACACAGAGAATTTAAAACATCAGTAGCACAAAAGCTCATTCGAATGAACACACAAGCTAAAAACCCTAGTCATGTAATACTATTTCCAAGTCCTCTGTGCCCCACTCCTCATAATTTAGTGAATCCTCCCTTGCTATGTAAATGAGCAAATATAAGTCAAAATATTACTTCAAAAATTAATTTCTGCCGAACTGTGCAACCAACAACCCCCAAAACTTTGTCAGATCTAGTTTCCATCCTAAAGATTCTGTGTACCTAATTTCATGACATTTGATGAATGAGTTTGAGAGATATCGACGATACAAATTCATACACACACACACACACACACACACACACACACACACACACACACACACACACACACACACACACACATACACATACACATACATATTACAGACACACATACAGACTAATAAACGCCAACCTATGACATTGGCCCACTTAGGTGGGCTACGCCCACCGCGTGGGCCAAAAAATGGAATTGTAGCAAGATAAGGTAAGCAATAGGTTTCAACTGGATCTAGCTTTTGAGAAGAAGAAAACTTTGTGGGATAGCTGTCGAGTTCATATGTAACTGTTATTCGAGAAATACATGCACAAATCTAATCGTTGAAAATAAAACAAAGCAATATAGTTGGAAAGTATTTGGACATTGCTATTTTATCACAACGATTGAGAAATATGTAAACTGTGGGGTTTTTTGTATTGCAATTCTTCAAATAGATTTCAGGTGCTATGACCTGTACAGTACGATGGCAAAAGTACCTTCTCACCAGCAGGAAGCTTGATACCTAAACACAGCTGCAACGTTGTCCTTGGGCACGGCACTTTGAGTTTTCTTTACTTTTCCTTTCCCCTACTTCTCCCTTACTCAGCAGCTATGGCTACCGGGGCCTGTATAAAGTACTTATTTAAAGTCCTGTACTCTTAAACAACCGAACAATCTGGTGCTTTGGTACTACAATGGTGCTCAACTTAGTGCAATAGTTTTCGTTTGGAAATGCTTTTATATTACGAGCCGAAATTTTGTTTGAATTGAGCCAATAGTAACAGTATTTGGTAAATATCGTAGAATGTTTCAGAGTTTTCAATCTAGCTAGTGTGATAGGCCTACCAACAGATTATTGCTACAATTTATGGTCATGTTAGGACCATACGTTGCAACATCGCCGTTGAATCACAGGGAACCAAGAAATCTGGTTGTTGCTGTTGGAGTATTGTTGTTTATGTTTACATTAGTCGTGTTGTTTTTGTTGATCAATAAATTCAACGAACAAATCTATTATGTTGTTTCAAACGTAATGTAGATGTCATAAGAAACACTACAAGGACACAATCATCATTTGATGCGATGCAACTCTCCTAACTGAACTCTCTACCAATACTTACACGTATAAGTATAGATGCGGTTAGCAATGAGCACGGTGACCTACCAAAAATGTAAAAAAACTACAAGGCATATATGACCTATCTGCCATTATAAAAGGTTACAAAATTTACAATACTGACAGTTTGAAATATTTCTTCAAATGAAACTTCTCATCTCCGAATTCTGGTTGTCATAATGGCAAAGTTGGTAAATATAAAAGCTTCCATTTATTCACAATTTATTTTCATGTAAATTAGAATCTTTACTGTTCAAAGTTTTTGTGTAATTGTACGATGAGGCTATGAACATTTCATTCACTGCATGAACTTGAAATGAAGTTTTAAATATTGATTTTAAGTGATTTTCGTGATTAACTGTGACTTTTCATCGTACCTGTGAAGGAATTCAAGCATGGTGACCCCATCTGATCTAATTCAAAAATCCCTAATTCAAAAGTCTAACAACTTGACAACTTGACAGTTCTTCAGCTCGTACATCCTGAAGCAAACAATATAAATTTTTTTTGATCCTTTTCTGTACTTTTGCTTTTTGTATCAACTTCAGACTTTTTAGTTTACATTTTATCATGTTGAATCGTTCAGTATTTAGCCTATCATTACAATCTATATATGTACCATATAAATTTATTGCTGACAGTTGCATTTCAAATGCTATAAGACCGCTGAATATCATACTCAGGCTGAGTGAATACGTTTACAGCATTTCAACATGCCCAATATGATTTTTTAATTAACTACATAAAAATATGTCGATACACAATACAATGGTAAAAAAAATATCAAGTTTAACATACCTACAGATCGTTCATAGTTAACATTATTTGTGAACATTGATACCCTATTGTCACTTCTGGTCATTGTCTTGTGATAACTGTCAACTCCAGGCCTTCCATGTGTTGCTCTCCGGCATGATCTTGTGTACAAGTATGTTTCATTGTCATGAGCATCAAATGATCCGACCTTTTCTTCATCTACTACAGAGCCAGGGCTATTTCTGTGACTTTCACTGCTGGTATGCAGTGACACTGCCAATAGGCTGTAGTAGAGTAGTAGCTGTATTATCTTTGATAAATTTGATAAATATTTTTGTTTAGTTAGTACAGCTGCGTTCTTGTTCTACTTGCTACAGCATGTTGAACTGACTGTCCAGTATTCAGCTTGCCAAGACAGCTTGTGTATGTGTACTGTGCATTTACATCATCGACAAATGACTTTCAGTCTTGACTCCCCATATCAACAATAGTGTTTCATATCAATGCTTTGTCGACAAACTGAATATTGTGTGTTTCAGCATGCTACTTGTTGGTTTTCTTATGAAAATCCAGTGGAATCCTTAACTTTACAGACTTTTCGAAATAAAAGTCTTGAAATGAGACAAAATTGTACCATAGTTTGTTTAATTATCACTTATATTAGAACCATTGGTTGGCATAAAAGAGTTATTCGTCATTTTTCATTGAAATACCAAACTATGGGAATCTGAAAAAAGGCAAAAATAATAGGGAAAAATATTTTCAGACCCTCCCTTGAAAGCAGAACTTAGCTTTCAAGTCCCCCTGCTATCCAAAGAATTTGTAAATCCCCCTGATTCCTCCAGCCCCCCACTCCCGGTATTTGTGAATGCGGCCTTAGAAACACCCACTTTTTGAGTGTTGCGTGTTTTTATAATATACATTTTCTGTCTGTTTTATAATATACATTTCGATCAAAAAATAAGATAAATGTAAATGCAATGGTTTCAATATCGATCCTAGAATTCATGAATACTTGCAAAACATAGACCTTGTTCTAGGTTACATAGATGTGAATCGGCGTTCAAGATGGCTGCATATGGCTGTCAGATTATGAATCTTTTACTGGTTTACGGAAAGTGCTTTCTCTTCCCGGACAGCTCCTCTCAAAATCTGAGATGTTCGCTATGTTTATTGGGCCAACTGGGCAGTACTGAAAGAAGACCAAGGTCAGGAACACAGAAATAGGGTCAATCAAGGGCAAATTACTATCTCCTAATTGTGTAGGTCTTGTTGGAGCCCCGCGAAAGTACGGACTACATGCACACTGCAAGGTGTGCGCACTTTGCAACCGTTTGACGGGTATACAATACCTAGTCACCATTAGTGACATGCTGTATGATTCATTGTCTTCCACGCCACTAAAAGCATTAAATGTCGTGACCTGACTTCGAGCAGATTTTGTTGAAGTTTTCAGACTTGCCAGGTATGGCAGCTCCAAAAGGCTTTCACTATTACGAGGGCGTGCTCTTTTACGACTTGTTATTCCCGGTCCCGTCACTTGAGGCAGTGAAGGAGTTCCAAGTCAGGGAGGATGATGTGTTCTTAGCGACTTATCCGAAGTCAGGTGAGGGTCATAAAAATGAACTTTGACCTAAATTCCAATTGACTGCTCGTGTTTTAATGGGCAGTGGTAAAGATTCATATGTTATTTGTGCTGTCGTATATTGCCGTATATTGCAAAGGCATTCAGTAGGATTTCAGTTCCTCAGTTGATGTAACAAAAGTCGCGATTACGGCCAGGCGACAATTACAAAGTGTGTACTTTACAACAGACACGCACTCAGGCAAAGGTTAAAAACCTTAGTTCGAACCCGATTGAAAACTAGCCGTATATATTACAATTAAATAAAAGACTAGCTGCAATGTTTTGCTTCTGGTGGCAAACACCGAAATAATAAAAATACAGTTAGCATGCAGGACCGTAGAAGATACCATTTTAACTCAAGCAATGATCACACTCTTGAAGTGGTTCGAAGTGTAAGGACTGACATGACAGTGAAAGTAAAAAGAGGGGGGTGGTGACTAGATTTCAGGACAAGAAATTGTTGTTTACCGTATTTTGACATCATGAAGTGACATTCGAAAATAAGAATAATGAAGTGTTGCATGTCAATATGAATGGACATAGATGGATGGATGGATAGAGGGGTGGATAGATAGATAGATAGATAGATAGATAGATAGATAGATAGATGATGATGATTGATTGATTGATTTATTGATTGATCGATTGATTGATAGATTAATTGATTGATATACGCATCCACCCATCCATCTTGTACATCAAATACATTTGTATGTAATGTATGTATGTATGTATGCGCTATGTGCACGTAGTATGAGCCGCAATCAGTACTTACAATTTCAGGTACAACATGGACGGCGGAAATAGTATCTCTGATAAGAAATAGTGACGACATCGACTCAATCGACAAAGTACCATTATTGAAGCGAGTGCCAAGCCTGGAAGAAAAATGCATTCCAAAGTCGAAATTGCTGGAGACTATGAGGTCACCGAGATACATGCAGACACATCTCATAAAACGACTGCTGCCTCGTGAGATATTCACCGTCAAACCAAAGGTAAGACGTTAATTTGTATGAAGTCGTGCCTTGACATTGAGCCTGACTTCTACCAATACACTGACAGGACATCGCCTCCACGTCTTATATTTTCATAGGTGGTGTACGTGGCCCGGAATCCCAAAGATGTGCTGATATCATACTATGAATTTAA
Source organism: Ptychodera flava (assembly GCF_041260155.1). Lineage (NCBI taxonomy): Eukaryota > Metazoa > Hemichordata > Enteropneusta > Ptychoderidae > Ptychodera > Ptychodera flava. The sequence goes on along the minus strand of NC_091933.1, from coordinate 21,618,058 downwards.
AATTCATCCTTGGTCATGGGATGAATTTTTTGACAATTTTCTGAAAGGCAACGGTAAGAGAAATAAAATATACTTTGCAAAATGTTTTCATACCGTTTATCACCCTGTTGGTACCGTTCAGAGCAGTCTGTCGTAACCCTGGATATGTTTTCGCTCTGTCTGACTGTACGAAAGCATGTAGTCTTTCCTATCACATGCCAAGCGGAACTGAGGTCGATAGCTTGAACTTTGTGTATAAGTTTGAATGATTTGAAAGTGGTCGGTGCGCAATTCTCGTTATTACATTACGTTTACTGGAATGTAGTTTAACATTTCATTGTCAGAAAATTCTCAATTTACAATTGACACTTTAGTCCGACCGCTATGTAAGACATGGCTTGTAGTTGTGCGTCGCACAGAAGGAGGCTCTATTTTCATTCAAAATTGGGATAGCGGACAGTAAACAAAACAGAAATGGTTCTCGTAAACAAAAGGGCCCCCGATGTGATATAAACAGAAGCCCTGGGGCTGTCTCAATGTCATCATCATCATGAAGCGTGAAATACTTCATTTATAAACGCACTTAAAATCGGACAATCTTTGTAAAGATGAAAAAGTCGACAGGTCAAAACTATAAAAAGTGCTTGTGTCAAACGTTTATTCGTCTATTATGTAGGAAAGGCGCACGATAATGTCCAGAGAAATTGACATATCGCGCCCAGGGACTACTACGAGCGATGATCATACAATTTTAGTATGTAAGAGCATTTTTCGGGCCTATAAAGGCGTTTTAAGTGATACGGCCGGATTAGGTTTAGCGTTGACAGACTTGGTTGCATGGGTTACCAGAAACAAACACTCTTTGCTTTACCAAGGAGAAACCATTCACTTGATCCTTACAAAGTACCGAAAGACGTGGCTTCAACTATTACAAGAACGGTATCTACGAAATACATTGATCAGTAATATCAACATCTTTTGTTCGATCTCTCACAGAATCACTTTTTGAGTACTTGGTGTGCAGGGGATGATTGCCCAATACTGCGGTAAACAGAAGTGCCGTGGCTAGCGTGTGCTCATGAGTGAAAGTGATTGTGTGTCCATACGGTAACCTGAAGACGAAAGCACATATTCACAGATGTTGTACAATAAAACATTTTTTTTTATTTTCTCTGTTTAGTTTGTTTTGGATCCTGGATTGAAAACGTTGAGTACTGGTGGGAACACCGTCATGACGACAGCGTGCTGTTTGTCTTTTACGAAGATATGACACGGGTGAGATATCTTTCTACTTGAGGGCATACAATTCTTTTTCTCGTAAGATGTAACATCCCACGCTAAGACGAACATTCCCATCCCAAAATTTGAAAAGCTCGCTAACAGCATGGTGTCCTCTGCGCAAATATCCGATTCCCAGGCCTTAAAAGATATTGCAGGCCTTTCAGGATTGCGATTATGTACGTTCGATACGTAAAGGTAGAATGCACCTCGGGGACAGATATTCAGACTCCCAAACTTCAGCAATTCTATTCTGATCTACCTCTTGTGGAGGGCTCATTTTCAAGCTCTTGGAGTAAGAAACATTTTCACTGTCTTAGTTTTTTTCAAAAATCAATTTTTTTATTTTTCAAATAGAGTTAACACAGGGATGGTGGCCATTTTGAATTTCAAACATCGGTAATGTTAGGTAATTTGTCTCTCTAGTACCAAAATTTACACGGTGACCCCTGATTTTTAATTGTGGTTTGATGAGCGAATGGTTGAAAGTTACAATGAGGAAAGTTTGAGCAAAAATTTAAGTCTTTCATTTTCGAGACGCATACTACCTTAAACCATGCATGAATCACCTCTGCAGCTTGAACTCGTTTAACATCTGATCTTACTCGAACTGCTTTTGCTTTTTGTCCGCTCTGTCTTCTTAGGATCTGAAAGGCCATGTTCGTAAAATCGCCGACTTCTTGAACAAACCCTTGGATGAGGCTACGCTGAATGAAATAACTCGTCGGTCGTCCTTCGATGTCATGAAGGAGAACCCAAACGCAAACTATAAGGTATCATTTGGTGACGGGCTGAGGCAATTACGCAGAGGTAAGCTTACGGTGTAACAATCCTTGTTCTGCTTAAACTAGTGAGATTTCTGAACCTTATAATAATCAGAGTTCGGGTTGCAGGTCTTGAAGTCAACTGAGAGAAAGATTAATTTTATTACCGAATTTTGTAGATCCGAAATCTCGAGAGTAATTACGGACATGTGTATATTGTTACAGAGTAACATAAACAGAGTCGCAACGCTTGCATGCCTTTTGTTCCATGGTCGTCTCGGTAGACTATTGGCTTTTCATATTAGAATGAGCTCCAAAGGTGTTAAACTTTTTGGAGGCTTTGTTTGTGGTTGATAATTACACGAGATTATGCGAAAAATACGACGAGATGGCATCGTACTGCCAGTCGCGTAGCAACCATAGTTACTTTGTGAGCTCTCAGGCCAGAAACACTGCTTCACGCCAATCAAAACATAACACGCCAGCAGTTTCATAAACATGTCCTTCCTTGACGCACGTGTAAAAGAGGGTATGACTGACCGTAAACCATTGAGTAAAACCAGACAGTATCGATAAAAGACTTTCAAATTTGGATCAAACACACTCATTATATATTCATAAAAATATGAGAGAATTTTTTTAAAACGGTAAAACTCATTTTCCTGAAGCTCAAAACACTCCCGTTTTCGCCAGCACGTCAATTCTGCTCAGCACCACACGACAACAACAACACAAACTTTGCCGAACATACTTTCGCTTAACAATTGGCGAAAATCCGAAAATTACCGAAGGATTCATGGTCGGCACTCTTCGGAAAAGAGAGGCGAGAGCAACCTGAGGCGAGGCGAACATTGATGGGTTACGTAACCGCTTCACGCCTTAAACAATGCCCGTTGCCACTCTATCTATGTTTCTCTATGATATTGTTTGCCAATAATAAAATTTGTCCACGTCTACGGTTAATGACTTTTCTTTGTGTCTTTCTTGTTCTCGCAGGTAAACCAGGAATCTGGAAGAGTCGCCTTACAAAAGCTGAAAATGAAGCCATAGAAAAGGCTTTCAGTAGGAGAATGCAAAAAATCAATATAAAATTTTCCTTCTACTCCAGGTGATTGATTAAAAAAACCACATTTGCATGCACCAATTTTCAGAACACGGCATTATTTCTACGCATGTTTGTAATGTGATTTATCTATCTACGAGATGTGCAATTACAAACGAAATATTAAAAGTCCCAGGTGTATCAATAAACGTACCAAACAAAACCATCAATGTATGTTTCACAGAATCTGCGAGCCATCAACCAAAGACATCTGATGATTTAATTTTTCCTTTCTCTTTTGCAACAAACGAGAAATAAGCAGAAGACATCACTATGCTAACAGTTTGAACCGTAACTCTTTACAACATTCGAAATAACATGGTAAAATTTTTTCGCATTGATAACACGATCAGAAATTGTCTGAAATGAAAGTAATTATTTATAATCCTTTGTTAAAACATGATTCAGGCTTCACAGACATGTAACCCACAATGAAATTGTCACAAAATTATCATTCAAACTTGGAGGATGCAGATCTGTATATTCTAGGGTATGTCACATTAAATAAACTTGAGCTAGGTGAAGGGTCATTGCTGTAAATATTATGATGAATACAACTTTTCAAAACTTTACGAATTTTAGAAACTAGTCAAAATAATCATACTACAAGATTTGCAATAGCTGTCCCTCAGTACATACTACAATACATCCCGTAGGTTTAATCGTTTCACCACTGTCTATGGTTTCATACATATATGGTATATGATATATGGTACGCTGTGAAAGGAAGACTCTCTCTCTCTCTCTCTCTCTCTCTCTCTCTCTCTCTCTCTCTCTCTCTCTCTCTCTCTCTCTCTCTCTCTCTCTCTCTGAAAACTAACCACAGGGTATACTGCAGGCATTATTCGTCTAGAAGTTATGAATCACACGATTGGAACTACTTTGGGATAATTGAATGGTGAAGTAAGTCATTTCAACCTGCAAATGTAAGCTCATCTGCGTCTCTTTTTAAGTTACACATTTGCTTTTATGAGCGATTTGTTATATTGCAACATTCAGCTATATAGCACCTAATACTTTTGAGATATTTGAAAAAATATGAAGATCCAATTATCCCAAATTAGTTTTAATCGTGTTGAATATGATCAATAAATACACTTTTTTGAAAATAGGAAATAGACTGTATCTCCTATTTTCAATTTAAGTTAGACTGATGAATAAAATTGGACAGCGCGTTTGGCCGCAATCTCCTACCCAGAAATACCATTATGCATATTTCGAAATCGTACATCGATATCGAAAACAGAAAATAGAAGTAAGATTATATTTCCAGGTTCAATCGATTTTAGCTTACCAAAAACCCATAATGTAGATATGTAAAATTCATATTTCGATATTACACTGAATCGTGAAAAACTGTATTGTGCCTAGATCTCACAAAATAAAATCGCAGTAAATGCCAATGTGTCATTCAACAGCTTATACAAACTCTTAAGATAAGCTACAATTATAAAAATATACGTATAAATGTTTTTGTAGTGTTCGGTTTTTCAAAAAGATATTGGGATGAACTATTAAAATTTTTTTTTTTAAATATGCAAATTGAGTGTGCTGTAACAGCTAAATTAACCTTCGAACTCTACGCATTATTAGTTCTTATGGATTTTACTGCATTCATTATTCGGGTTAACCTTCAATTGTCGAACACTCACCATTTAGAAGAGATTAAAATAATGCAGGCCGTGTAAATTACTTGTTATAATATTATTTGTTTAAATTTAACAAGCTCTATGAAACTTTATTTCCCTGATGGATATTGGGTCTACATATACAATATTAGGTCAAAATGGTCAAACCGGAAAATACCCACTATTTTGTCACATCCTTAGCACTAAAAGGAATTCGAAGTATTTTACCATTATAAGCAACCAAAAGAACCCCTGTAGTTTTGGTTATCATTTCATCAAAAAAAACCAACCATGCCGCTGTAATTATGTGGTCGCCGTATTAATACCTTAAACATCTAGATCACAAACAAATACTCCAGACCCCAAAATGGAATGAGAAAGCCATCTTTAGACTGGTAACAGTCACAGAAAACTAGCCATCATGAATATCCGAACAAGCTGGCGCTTGTAAAGCCTCGTTTTCAAGTATTGAATTTTGAATTCTGAGTTTTGAATTTGAAGAATTCTTTTGGGTATTCGATGTTCTCCGAGATTCCCAGAAATTCGACGGGCGGGCGGTGTCAATTTCTATGCAACTCATAATATGTCATCTGCGAATGTATAGCTACTGCGTTATGAAGATTGCTGAAAAAGGATAATGTTACGGAAGACACTTTTGAAGAAAATGCGACAGCATTTACGGTGTGGTCGAGACTTACTGAAGGCTGACGAATCAACCATAGGTTTACGACATCTAAATATAATTGTAATTAGCACATCAGCCACGAATTCCCCCTGATGTTCGGCATTTGACTTGGCTCCGAAAAAGTCAAATTCTCCGGTTCGGCCCTCACCCTGGTTGAAAACAATTACTAGGTCACTGTCCTCAACTGAACCAGGAATAGAAACATCATCACCTGGTGCATCATATTCTGACGCTTGATAGAGGCGTGGAATCAGAATAATAAATGCTGCGACCCACAATTCCTACGCCATTTTAGTAGTACAGCCAAAAACGGCTACTAGTCTCGCTTGACAAATTTCGATCCTACAAAAAAGGGCGATAAAGCTACAAACTTTAGAAGGTTCTAATTTAAGGTTGCTTTAAAAACATCACAATCTTTTACCTTGCATTACAGTAGACACTGTCATTTATTTGCTAAACTTTCCCCCTATTGTTTATGTCTCGAGTGTGCGTGCTTGTGGCTGTGCCGAAGACGAGACTCTCGTAGGGCTAGATTTGAACATGGGCGGAGTTTTAACGTTAGTGAAGGTTGCTCTGAGCTGAGACATATTAATAATTTTGTAACATACATAGCGTGTCGGATATTGCAGATTGATACAAACCGAGTAACTTTTCGTATCTGTGAACTTTAGATAGAGTCCAGAGCAATTAAAGGATGCTAGGAAATGCTAGTGCAGTTTGCTCCTATCTGAGACAGTTTAATACTATTGTAGTATACAAAGCGTATTGGATATTGCAGTTTGCTGTAAACTGAGCGATTTTTCATGAATATTGACTATAGATAGAGTCCCGAGCATAATGGAGTATGCTAGAAATTGAGATAGCTTTGGAATTTCTCAACATGGCTGGAGTTTTCAAGTTAGTGCAGGTTGCTCTGAGTTGAGACATTTTAATAATTTTGTAATATAAATAGCGTGTCGGATATTGCAGATTGCAGCAAAGTGAGAGACTTTTCTTAACTGTAGACTATAGATAGCCCAGAGCATATTGCAGGATGCTAGGAATTGAGAGGGATTTGTAGTTTCAGAACAAGAAGGGAGGTTTAACGTTAGTGCAGATTGCTCAGGCTCCGTGCTGAGACATTTAAATAATTTTGTAATATACACAGCGTGTCAGGTATTACAGATTGCTGTAAACCGAGCGCCTTTTCATGAATATTGACTACAGATAGAGACCCGAGCATATTGGAGGATGGTAGAAACTGAGATAGATTTGTTCTTTCTGAACATATGGGCGGAGTGTTTACGTTAGTGCAGGTTGCTCCGAGTTGAGACTATACAGTCCCGAGCGTATTGGAGGATTTCCAGCAGACATAATTAAAAAATCCAGCCACGGGTATCCTGATAAAAAAAATGGAAAGCTAACATAAAAGAATAAAATCAATGTTATTGTTGCTGACTAATAAAATCGTACTAACATAACAATCGTGTTGTTGTTTCAATGTCGATGTCATGAAAACACTACAAGGACACTATCGCTATTTGACTCAATACTACTCTCTCCCAACGTATACTCTCTCTTCAGATAATTAGGAAGAGGGTCTACATTTGGAGAGAGTATTAATCTGGACAATTGTAATGTTAATTTGATTTTAATCGGTCAAAAACAACAGTAATTTTTAAATTGTGTTTCAAATATATGAATCAATCAATGACATGTAAGTGGGATTTAGGTATAACGTCAAAAATAGAATGAACTAATACAATTTTGATTCAATTCTATCATGAGTTGTTTTTTTAGATAGATGAAAAGTGAAATTTAAAATCATTTGGCCAGCAGTTTCAGAGATTTTTTGAAAAAAGGACAAAAATTGCCAAAAAATAGAATATTATTGCAGATTTCCTAACAGCTTGAATAAATCTAGTATAGATTTCCCCAAGAAACCAAACCAAATTCAAAAGCTGTATGACCAGTGATTTCTGAGAAGTCAATGAAAAAACACAACGGACGGACCACAGGGGTTCGAAAAGGGCGATAAAGAACAAAACTGTTAAACAGTAAGTTTCCTGGCTTCTTAGAAGTCATGATCGGTGGTTCTGTAATATATATGCAGTGCGTCCTCTCTTGGTGAAATTTGGTAGAGATTTCTGCATTGACCACCATATATTGTTGCCATACTCATGGAGCTAAGTATCATGCGACCAAATGACGTAACAAACTGTATTATCGTGCAACATTTGGCCAAGTTCACCCCGCTAGCATAAATGTGACAAATTAGGCCTACCCTTTTACATCAACCACCTTCGAACGAACACACATTTAGTTTTATTGCTTTAGTCCTAGCTGTGGAAACGCAGCTACCTGTGGAGGGGTAGGGGACTGGTCAGTTTCTTCGGCCTGGGGGGGGGGAGGGGGCGGTGGATTATTTTTTGCCGACGTCAAAAAGTGGATGACCCCTATTCCAACTTTCGAAAACAGGGTGACCCCCTTGCACGCGATAAAGGTACAACAAAAGGTGGAATATAAATTGAATAATATATATATATATATATATATATATATATATATATATATATATATATATATATATATATATATATATATATATATATATAATTTTTGGGGTATATTTTAAACATTCAATCATTCCGTGTTTTAATGAAATTGTTGTCATGTCAGTTGTAAGGTAGGAACTTAAAATTGTCATTTCTAAAGTTTGAATACAGTATTTTGAATGAGCTGTGAATGTAGTCCACTCTTTTTATGCATAACCAGATGTCCAGAACTGTTGTAAGAAAAATGCGATTGTGAAATATTAGTGCAAGTTGCTTTCTAATACAGAATTCTCATGGAGGAAACAGAAAAGGATCAGGAACTTGTCATGCTTTTCATATGAACTGCAGATTTCATAATGATTAGTACTCTTTGCAAAACAGACTTTCAATTTACAGACATCAAGATATTTCTGACATATATCTCTGATAAATTAATTTACTGCGCCCGAAGGGCGCGCTGAAAAAGATTAAACATCCAGATATCTCTAATATATCTGATATATGAAAGTCATGCAGCTGACGGGCATGTTGAAAAATATTGTGTGATATTTTAAAGAAATCCGCCTGAAGGGCGCGCCGAAAAATGTTAAACATACAGATATCTCAGATATACATATATGTCTGATATATTAAAGTTTTGCACTGGAACGGGGCTCTGAAAAATGTCTTATTATTATAAAAGTTACGCGCCGAAAGGGCGCGCCGAAAAATGCAACTGAATGATGAAATTTGTGGCCGGCACAATGCATTTAACACAAGTATGAGCCGTGTCGAAATTCAAAAACACACTGACCCCCCCCCCCCTATTGGGCATTTCAAAAACATGGTGACTCCCCCCTCACCAAAGTCAAAAACAGGGAGACGCCCCATTAATCCACCGCCGCCGCCCCCCCCCCCCCCCCGCCCGAAGAAACTAACCAGTCCTAGGGTGTGTTTATGCGGGTCATCAAAGGTCAACCCCGCCACGGATATACGGGTAATCGAAAGGTCTACCCCGCCACGGACAGCGAAGAATATGTCTGTTGTTGGTGATAGCAGTAATGGTTGTGTCAAATCATTGTACTATTACAAAGGAGTTCCATTGCTCCCAGATCTTTTCCCCAAAAGCAACTTGCTTGCACTGGACTCATTCGAAGTTCGTGAAGATGATGTTTTCATTATCTCTTATCCAAAATCAGGTTAGTCTTATTCGTGTTTTATAGGTCGTGCCAATCTCTCTCTCTCTCTCTCTCTCTCTCTCTCTCTCTCTCTCTCTCTCTCTCTCTCTCTCTCTCTCTCTCTCTCTCTCTATGAACAAATACGGGTAGTCTCTGTAAAGTCTGTAAGTCTTGAAAATTACCCAGACAAAAAACACCAGATAAGATAAAATGGCGTCGAGTGTTTGATCTGTGGGTAAACATGCACAGGTTAGTGTTGCGTGAACCATTTGGAGCTCGTTTACGGTTTTGGTTATACAGTACTAGTAGTTCATGCAGTTCCGGCTCTGCGTGGCTAGGGCTTTGTGTTGGCGGCTGCGCCTCCCACCGCTGGTCACCTGTCTTAAGTGGTGTTTATACCTGAAAGTATATACCTGAATACGAAACTTGCGTCGATATTTGTTTTCGAACACACCTACTTCGTCTAGGCACACAATGTGCTCAGCTGCACCGGACTGTCGACAATCCCTTGTGCCTTTCTTTTCTATTATTGTACTATATAGCCTCTGGCGCATTCGGGGGTGGGGAATGCTGCTGGCATAGCCACCAGTGCCGAAGGCACGAGGGTCTGTCTTGTGCCTTCGGCTCTCGCGGTCATGCCTGCGGCATTTCCAGCTCAAGCCTTCGGCGCTAGGCTTGCGACCCCCACACCCGCATTTGCGAGAGACTAGAAAAGAAAAAGCTGCGCTTGTAAACTTTATAGGCCAAGCCTACTGTTCTTTCTCTGCGCGGAGACACCGTAACCGCACGTACCCGCTGTCACTGCGGCGTGGGAAGAAAGTTTGAACAAAACTTGTTAACTTGCTGTTTCCAGCGAATCTCAGAGTCTCTGTAAATTAAATGAAGTTGTGGCATCTTGCAAAATTTTTTTTCAGACATTATAACTGAAACCATAATTTGGATACAATTCTGACACATACTATGACCGTTAAAGCAAGTTTTGAACTCTTATTCAAGGGCATGGACCCTGAAAGCCAAATTATTTTCTGATGATGTTATTTCTCTGACTCTTGACAATCTAAGCTTATAGTTTCTGAGTATGGGTAGGGGCTATTTTAAAGTTTTATATAAGGCCATTTAAAGAAAATTCTTTTCTTTGCCGTCCTTGGATTTTTGAAAAAAACTTTCTAGCCAGCCAGAGAAAAAACAAACACAGACAAAATATTGTTAACATTGTGTTTGTTTTCTTAATTTTCTCTGAAAACCTACCAACACTCTGACAGCAAGCAATAATTTTTCATTGCATTCTGACTTGATGCGAGTCAAAGCATGCCTCAACTTCCTAAAATGGGGGTTGGGTGGAGTGGGAGTGTATGCTGGCTTCAAGTGCCGAGTCCGTCAAATCCATAGAGTGAGCGCTCCGCAATCCCAAACACTGCAGGTTTCGCGTATTTATACTAATATCGTCGTCACTTTAGACGAGAACATCGGCACATTTATCACTAATTCATCACTTATCTAGAATGTGAAATTACAGACAAACGCCTAAAAATTTTTTTTGAGTTCACTTGTTTTCAAACTATTCACAACTAGTGAACTCAAAAGTTTCTGTACTTTTGTTTTCATGTTACTTTGAATTTAATTTATTTTCATTTTACTTTAACTTCATAACTTTACTTTCATTTTAAATTTTTGATTTTTTTTTCGTTTTGTTTCTCACATTGGGAAAATTACTTGACAATAAGTTTTCCTGTCTTTTAAAATGAAATCTTTTGTTCTTATTTTTCTTCTTTTAAAAAACTGGTGTTTTTTCCTTTTAAATTTACTTTGTCGTATTTTTAACTAATATAGACTATAGTCTATAGAAGCTATTGGGAAGGTTATCCGTCCGGCATCCGTCGTCAGTCAGTCAGTCAGTCAGTCAGTCTGTCTGTATGTATGTCTGTATGTCTGTCTGTCTGTCTGTATGTATGTATGTACGTACGTACGTATGTATGTATGTATGTATGTATGTATGTATGTATGTATGTATGTATGTATGTATGTCTGTCTGTCTGTCTGTCTGTCTGTCTGTCTGTCTGTCTGTCTGTCTGTGTGTCTGTATGTATGTATGTATGTACTGTATGTATGTATGTATGTATGTATGTATGTATGTATGTATGTATGTACTAGTATGTATGTATGTATGTATGTATGTATGTATGTATGTATGTATGTATGTATGTATGTATGTATGTATGTACGTACGTACGTATAAATGTTTCTCTAGTGTTCGGTTTTTCAAAAAGATATTGGGATGAACTATTACATATTGTTTGGTTTTAGGAAAAAATATGCAAATTGAATGTGCTGTAACAGCTAAATTAACCTTCGAACTCTACCCATTATTAGTTCTTATGGGTTTTACTGCATTCATTATTCGGGTTAACCTTCAATTGTCGAACACTCACCATTTAGAAGAGATTAAAAGAATGCAGGTCGTGTAAATTACTTGTTATAATATTATTTGTTTAAATTTAACAAGCTCTATGAAACTTTATTTCCCTGATGGATATTGGGTCTACATATACAATATTAGGTCAAAATGGTCGAGCCGGAAAATACCCACTATTTTGTCACATCCCTAGCACTTAGGAATTAGAAGTATTTTACCATTATAAGCAACCAAAAGAACCCCTGTAGTTTTGGTTATCATTTCATCAAAAAAAACCAACCATGCCGCTGTAATTATGTGGTCGCCGTATTAATACCTTAAACATCTAGATCACAAACAAATACTCCAGACCCCAAAATGGAATGAGAAAGCCATCTTTAGACTCGTAATAGTCACAAAAACTAGCCATCATGAATATCCGAACAAGCTGGCGCTTGTAAAGCCTCGTTTTCAAGTATTGAATTTTGAATTCTGAGTTTTGAATTTGAAGAATTCTTTTGGGTATTTGATGTGCTCTGAGATTCCCAGAAAAATCGACGGGCGGGCGGTGTCAATTTCTGTGCAATTCATATGTCATCTGCGAATGTATAGCGACTGCGTTATGAAGATTGCTGAAAAAGGATCATGTTACGGAAGACACTTTTGAAGAAAAATGCGACAGCATTTACGGTGTGGTCGAGACTTACTGAAGGCTGACGAATCAACCATAGATTTACGACATCTAAATATAATTGTAACTAGCGCATCAGCCACGAATTCCCCCTGATGTTCGGCATTTGACTTGGCTCCGAAAAAGTCAAATTCTCCGGTTCGGCCCTCACCCTGGTTGAAAACAATGACTAGGTCACTGTCCTCAACTGAACCAGGAATAGAAACATCATCGCCTGGTGCATCATATTCTGACGCTTGATAGAGGCGTGGAATCAGAATAATAAATGCTGCGACCCACAATTCCTACGCCATTTTAGTAGTACAGCCAAAAACGGCTACTAGTCTCGCTTGACAAATGTCGATCCTACAAAAAAGGGCGATAAAGCTACAAACTTTAGAAGGTTCTAATTTAAGGTTGCTTTAAAAACATCACAAGCTGCTACCTTGCATTACAGTAGACACTGACATTTATTTGCTAAACTTTCCCCCTATTGTTTATGTCTCGAGTGTGCGTGCTTGTGACTGTGCCGAAGACGAGACTCTCGTAGGGCTAGATTTGAACATGGGCGGAGTTTTAACGTTAGTGAAGGTTGCTCTGAGCTGAGACATATTAATAATTTTGTAACATACATAGCGTGTCGGATATTGCAGATTGATGCAAACCGAGTAACTTTTCGTATTTGTGGACCTTAGATAGAGTCCAGAGCAATTTGAGGATGCTAGGAAATGCAGATAGTTTTGTAATTTCTCAACATGGCTGAGTTTTTACGCTAGTGCAGTTTGCTCCTATCTGAGACAGTATAATACTATTGTAGTATACAAAGCCTGCAAAGCGTATTGTATATTGCAGTTTGCTGTAAACTGGGCGATTTTTCATGAATATTGACTATAGATAGAGTCCCGAGCATAATGGAGTATGCTAGAAATTGAGATAGCTTTGGAATTTCTCAACATGGCTGGAGTTTTCAAGTTAGTGCAGGTTGCTCTGAGTTGAGACATTTTAATAATTTTGTAATATAAATAGCGTGTCGGATATTGCAGATTGCAGCAAAGTGAGAGACTTTTCTTAACTGTAGACTATAGATAGCCCAGAGCATATTGCAGGATGCTAGGAATTGAGAGGGATTTGTAGTTTCAGAACAAGAAGGGAGGTTTAACGTTAGTGCAGATTGCTCAGGCTCCGTGCTGAGACATTTAGATAATTTTGTAATATACACAGCGTGTCAGATATTACAGGTTGCTGTAAGCCGAGCACCTTTTCATGAATATTGACTACAGATAGAGACCCGAGCATATTGGAGGATGGTAGAAACTGAGATAGATTTGTTCTTTCTGAACATATAGGCGGAGTGTTTACGTTAGTGCAGGTTGCTCCGAGTCGAGACTATACAGCCCCGAGCGTATTGGAGGATTTCCAGCAGACATAATTAAAAAAATCCAGCCACGGGTTTCCTGATGAAAAGATGGAAAGCTAACATGAAAGAATAAAATCAATGTTATTGTTGCTGACTAATAAAATCGAACTAACATAACAATCGTGTTGTTGTTTTAATGTCGATGTCATGAAAACACTACGATGACAAGGACACTATCGCTATTTGACTCAATACTACTCTCTCCCAACGTATACTCTCGCTTCAAATAATTAGGAAGAGGGTCTTCATTTGGAGAGAGTATTAATCTGGACAATTGTAATGTTAATTTGCTTTAATTGGTCAATAACAACAGTAATTTTTAAATTTGTGTTTCAAATATATGAATTAATGACATGTAATTGGGATTTAGGTATAACTTCAAAAATAGAATGAACTAATACAATTTTGATTCAATCGTATCAGCTGTTTTTTAGATATATGAAAAGTGAAATTTAAAAGCAAGTGGTTTCAGAGATTTTTTTACAAAAGGACAAAAATTGCCAAAAATACAATATTGCAGATTTCCTAACAGCTTGAATAAATCTAATACAGATTTCCCCAAGAAACCAAACCAAATTTAAAAGCCGTATGACCAGTGATTTCTGAGAAGTCAATGAAAAAACACAACGGACGGACCACAGGGGTTCGAAAAGGGCGATAAAGAACAAAACTGTTAAACAGTAAGTTTCCTGGCTCCTTAGAAGTCATGATCGGTGATTCTGTGATATATATGCAGTGCGTCCTCTCTTGGAGAAATTTGGTAGAGATTTCTGCATTGACCACCATATATTGTTGCCATACTCATAGAGCTAAGTATCATGCGACCAATGGATGTAACAAACTGTATTATCGTGCAACATTTGGCCAAGTTCACCCCGCTAGCATAAATGTGACAAATTAGGCCTACCCTTTTACATCAACCACGTCACTTTCGAACGAACACACATTTAGTCGAATTGCTTTAGTCCTGGCTGTGGAAACGCAGCTACCTGTGGCGGGGTAGGGGACTGGTCAGTTTCGTCGGCCTTGGGAGGGGGCGGTGGATTATTTTTCCGACGTCAAAAAGTGGCTGACCCCACTATTCCAACTTTCGAAAACAAGGTGACCCCCTATTCCAACTTTCGAAAACAGGGTGACCCCCTCTGCACGCGACAAAGGTAAAACAAAAGGTGGAATATAAATTGAATAATATATATATATATATATATATATATATATATATATATATATATATATATATATATATATATATATATATATATATATATATATAATTTTTGGGGTATATTTTAAACATTCAGTCATTCTGTGTTTTAATGAAATTGTTGTCATGTCAGTTGTAAGATAGGAACTTAAAATTGTCAATTCTAAAGTTTGAATACAGTATTTTGAATGAGCTGTGAATGTAGTCCACTCTTTTTAAATGCATAACCAGATGTCCAGAACTGTTGTAAGAAAAATGTGATTGTGAAATATTAGTGCATGTTGCTTTCTAATACTGAATTCTCATAGAGGAAACAGAAAAGTATCAGGAACTTGTCATGCTTTTCATATGAACTGCAGATTTCATAATGATTAGTACTCTTTGCTTTACAGACATCAAGATATTTCTGACATATATCTCTGATAAATTAATTTACTGCTCCCGAAGGGCGCGCTGAAAAATATTAAACATCCAGATATCTCTAATATATATACATATCTGATATATGAAAGTCATGCAGCTGAAGGGCATGTTGAAAAATATTGTGTGATATTTTAAAGAAATGCGCCTGAAGGGCGCGCCGAAAAATGTTAAACATACAGATATCTCAGATATATATATGTCTGATATATTAAAGTTTTGCACTAGCACGGGGCTCTGAAAAATGTCTTATTATTATAAAAGTTACGCGCCCGAAGGGCGCGCCGAAAAATGGAACTGATTGATGAAATTTGTGGCTGGCACAATGCATTTAACACAAGTATGAGCCGTGCCGAAAACACACTGACCCCGCCCCCCTATTGGACATTTCAAAAACATGGTGACCCCCCCATCACCAAAGTCAAAAACAGGGTGACCCCCCATGAATCCACCGCTCCCCCCCCCCAGGCCGAAGAAACTGACCAGTCCCTAGGGTGTGTTTATGCGGGTCATCGAAGGTCAACCCCGCCACGGATATGCCGGTCATCAAAAGGTCAACCCCGCCACGGACAGCGAAGAGTATGTCTGTTGTTGCTGATAAGAGTAATGGTTGTGTCAAATCATTGTACTATTACAAAGAAGTTCCATTTCTCCCAGCTCTTTTCCCCAAAAGCAACTTGCTTGCACTGGACTCATTCGAAGTTCGTGGAGATGATGTTTTCATTATCTCTTATCCCAAATCAGGTTAGTCTTATTCGTATTTTCATAGGTCGTGCCAATCTCTCTCTCTCTCTCTCTCTCTCTCTCTCTCTCTCTCTCTCTCTGAACAAATACGGGTAGTCTCTGTAAAGTCTGTAAGTCTTGAAAAGTACCCAGACTAAAAACACCAGATAAGATAAAATGGCGTCGAGTGTTCGATCTGTGGGTATAAACATGCACAGCTTGCCGTTGCGTGAACCATTTGGTTGGAGCTCGTTTACGGTTTTTGTAATACCGGTATATGCTATTGTATTCATGTAGTGACGTATTATTGTAGTGCGCATGTGCAGAATAAAGTAGACTCTCCTCATGCTTGAGACTAGTGAACAACGGCCTCTGTGTCTCTCTATACAATACATAGCACAGGGGCTCGTAAGTGGCTATATAAGTCAATATTACAGCGTTTTTCTTCCTTTTTCAATGTTAAAAATAAACTAGCTGAATAGCACAACACTTGTGCAGCTGTCTTTTGTGTAGCTTGTATTGGCATGTATAGTGCGCCCTCAATAGGGAGTGTGATCATATGTAAATGCGACCTTTAGTTCCGTGACCTCTAGCCATGCCTACTTCCTGTCCTCGCTATGCTTACTGTACTAATACAGTAAACACACCGACGTCAGTAAACACAGCGACGTCTGTACGCATGGCCGGCCATATGGAGAGGGAAGTAGGCATGGCTAGAGGTCACGGAACTAAAGGTCACATTTACATATGATCACACTCCCTATTGAGGGCGCACTATACATGCCAATACAAGCTACACAAAAGACAGCTACACAAGTGTTGTGCTCTTCAGCTAGTTTATTTTTAACATTGAAAAAGGAAGAAAAACGCTGTAATATTGACTTATATAGCCACTTATGAGCCCCTGTGTACATAGTACATATACTACAAGTGGCGACGAGGATAAAACATCAGTGACCTTAGAGTGCAAAGTGCATTGTTCGCGCAACGTGTAAGTTGTTTCGAACAAAAACGAGGTCGGAGAATGGAGAAAAAGCGGCAGATTCAATTCGGACTATCAAGCAGTTAGCAAGGAAGAGTGCCACCACGCCGTCGAGCGGAACTTGGGGCAGAGGATCGGAACAGTGGAAGCGATCCACTCCAGTAGCGAGAAGTAACTTCAAAGTAACTCAAAGAACTTTGAACAGTTGTTCTACGCAGTGCAGTCGGGGAAAATCTCAGCGAATCTGAAGATTTAAGACTGTGTCACCCGAAGTTCAAGTTTTCAAGTACATTCCTTTGTCTTAAGTGATAAAGTAAACAAGTGATAATGGCCAACGCCCAATAACACGTGCAACGACCGAAGCTTTCGACAAGACGAAAAGTACTTTCAAGTCTTACTACAATAGGATGGAGAGGTTTTACCGTGTCAACGGCATCACGGAGGAGGAAAACCAGAAAGATGCACTTTTATATTTCATTGGTCAAACGGCTTTCTCCGAGTTGGAGGATATACTCCTGCCAGCAAAACCAGCAGACATATCGCTAGCAGAGATTGTGGCGTGCTTGGAAAAGTACTACGATCCAGCGCGGATGGAACTTGCTGGAGCTTTCCATTTCCTGAAGCGGGACCAGAAGCCAGGCGAATCGGTGCAAGACTACATAAATATAGTGATAGTTCATAGGACTGGTGATAGTTCATGCAGTTCCGGCTCTGCATGGCTTGGGCTTTGTGTTGGCGGCCGCGCCTCCCACCGCTGAGTCACCTGTCTATGGTGTTTATACCTGAAAATATATTACCTGAATATGAAACTTGCGTCGATCTTTGTTTTTGAACACACCTACTTCGTCTAGGTACACAATGTGCTCAGCTGCACCGGACTGTCGACAATCCCTTGTGCCTTTCTTTTCTATTATTGTACTATATAGTCTCTGGCGCATGTGGGGGTGGGGAATGCTGCAGGCATAGCCACCAGTGCCGAAGGCACGAGGGTCTGTCTTGTGCCTTCGGCTCTCGCGGTCATGCCTGCGGCATTTCCAGCTCAAGCCTTCGGCGCTACGCTTGCGACCCCCACACCCGCATGTGCGAGAGACTAGAAAAGAAAAAGCTGTGCTTGTAAACTTTATAGGTCAAGCCCACTTTTCTTTCTCTATGCGGAGACACCGTAACCGTCCGTACCCGATGTCACTGCGGTTGGGAAGAAAGTTTGAACAAAACTTGTTAACTTGCTGTTTCCAGCGAATCTCAGAGTCTTGACCTCAGTAACCCCTGTGACATATTGGTTTTGTAAGTTCCAAAAGTGGATGGACCAGATGCACTGGAAGAAAACAATGTTTACTTTTCCCTGTAGGGTTCTGAGTTAAGGGGTGGACCATTTGATATCCTGGGGGTGGGGGTCTGGAAGATTTTCGAAAAAAAAAATTCCCAGCAGATACAAGGGGAAAAAAATTCTGCCTTAGATGACTTAATGAAAAAAAAACTGGCCAGCTAATGTGGAAGAAAAAAAAAAAACTCTGTCACATTATCAGCAAGAACCTTTTGGGATGTAACTTTAATCATTCAGTTTCATTTTTCGGCGCGCCCTTTGGGCGCGTATCTTTATGAAAATAGCGCAAAGGATGCACCAGGACATCCGCGCAGCGTATCGCTAGTGCATCCTTATTATTATACATCTTACATTCTTGACTAGGGCATCAAATTGTCAGAGTAGTGACCGTTTCACGCAATGTCAACACTTTTTCTTCCGATTTATGGTGCGAATGTAGAACGCTATATCAGACATGATATCACACAGCTTCAAGGTCAAGATTTGGATCAGGTTGTAATGGGTGCAATTCATAAAGTCTTCTTCGGCCTGGGGGTGGGCGGAGGATTCATGGGGGGTCACCTTGTTTTTGACTTTGGTGATAGGAGGGTACCATGTTTTTGAAATGCCGAATAGGGGGGGTCAGTGTGTTTTTGAATTTCGACACGGCTCATACTTGCATAAAATGCATTGTGCCAGCCACAAATTTCATCATTCAGTTGCATTTTGGCGCACCCTTCGGGCACGTATTTAACTTTAATGATAATGAAACATATTTTTCAGAGCCCCGTCCTGGTGCAAAACTTTAATGTATCAGACATACTTATATCTGAGATATCTGTATGTTTAAAATTTTTCGGCGCGCCCTTGGGGCGCATTTCTTTAAAATATCAAACAATATATATGCCCTTCAGCTGCATGACTTTCATATATCAGATATATTTATATAAATCAGAGATATCTGGATGTTTAATATTTTTCGGCGCGCCCTTCGGGCGCAGTAAGTTAATAAATCAGAGATATATGTCAGAAATATCTTCATGTCTGTAAATTGAAAGTCTGTTTTGCAAAGTGTACTAATCATTATGAAATCTGCAGTTCATATGAAAAGCATGACAAGTTCCTGACACTTTTCTGTTTCCTCTATGAGGATTCAGTAATAAGAAAGCAACATACACTTATATTTCACAATCAAATTTTTCTTACAACCGTTCTGGACATCTGGTTATGCATAAAAAGAGCGGAGTACATTCACAGCTCATTCAAAACTGTATTCAAACTTTTGTTATAGTTGTAGCTCGCCGGTCTGGGGAGCGTATTCACTGCTGAGAGGTACTTCGAGATCTTTGACAGAGTAGAGACTCACAAAGTGGTTGGATATCAATCGATGGTGGTTTATTACTGAAGTGTAAAGTTTACACATCAGAATGCCCAGCTATCTCCCACTGAAAATAGAGGGTGATTATCCCTCTTTAAAAAGAAATCGTAACATTCTAATTAGATTAAAAGAGTCAATCCTCCAATCACTAATCAACTAATATTTCTTGATTGGCTATTGATCACATAAAATCATACATAATCTGCATAAGTGACATCATCGTTATACAACATTCCCCTTACGTAATCGTCCCAGGGTCCTATCTGGAATTTTAAATATTGACTATAAGAATTTACTTTACTGCCTTGGCACTATGTCACAAATAAAAGTGTCTATTTTTGTCCTTGATAATTAGGTGTCACTAGATGTCACTAATAAAAGTGTCTACCTTTATCCTTGATAATTAGGTGTCAATGACGTCAATACATTAAATGTTCATAACAACGAAGTTTGTATTAAGATGTGTGAAAATTCATAATGATCATTAACCCTTACACAGACTTGAAAAGTTCAGCCCTTTCGTTCACTGACTTTTGTACAGATTCCGAAATTACAAAAACAATATCAGTAAGTCAAAGAAAATTTAGTCTGTAACACTTTCGAATTGACACTTTTAACTTAAAATTTAAGTTCCTATCTTACAACTGACATGGCAACAATTTCATTAAAACACAGAATGACTGAATATTGAAAATATACCCCAAAAATTATATTATATATATATATATATATATATATATATATATATATATATATATATATATATATATATATATATATATATATATATATATATATATATATATATATATATATGTGTGTGTGTGTGTGTGTGTGTGTGTGTGTGTGTGTGTGTGTGTGTGTGTGTGTATACTGGATTATTCAATTTATATTCTACTTTCTGTTTTACCTTTGTCGCGCGCAGGGGGGGTCACCCTGTTTTGGAAAGTTGGAACAGGTGGGGGGGGTCAGCCCTCTGGCAAAAGAAACTGACCAGTCCCTTATGTACAAGTCTGTTGATGTATAACAAACAGATTGATTTCGCAACATCACTGCATCAAAAAAATATTCTTTGAAGGAAGAATGCAAAAAAAAAATTGCCAGGTATCACAAGGGAAAAAAATACATCCAGTGGAACATGTGGAAAAAAAATTAATGCCCCCTAAAAATCTTCCAGACCCCCCCAGGATATCAAATGGTCCACCCCTAATGGTTGTATGTTGAAATCTCTCCATGTATCTGGTGTATGGGCAAAATGTTAACATTGGTTGCATGTTATCAAGGTCATCTGTTGTTCATGAAAATCAAGAAAAGGTAGCTGTTTGCCTGTATTTGTCAACACATAACTGCCTTGCAGGTTGATTGTCTACTGTATACCTTCTAACGGGGCAGAAACTGGGACTGTTGATAATTTTTTCAATATGTCCATGTCAAATACAGCATGGTGAAACATACAATATTCAGTTTGTCAACAAAGCCTACATATGTAAACACTATTGGTGATAATTGAATTAGAGTCCAGACTGAAAGTCATTTGTCAATGCATAATGATACAAATGCACTCTACACTCACTCAGGCTGTGTTGACAAGCTGAATACTGGACAGTTCAGCATGCTGTATGGATTAGAACAACAATACAGTTGTATAAACGGAACAAAAATATTGTCAAAATTATCAAAGTTAATAAAGCTACTGCCCTGCTACTGCCTACGGGCATTGTCACTGTCACTGCATACCGGCAGTGACAGTGACAGAGATAGCTCTGACTCTGAAGACTTGACAGTTGTCAATAGACAATGGCCAAAAGGGAGGTGTATCACTGTTCACAAAAAATGTTGACTATGGTACACAAAAAGAGTGCATCATCTTGAATGTAAGGATGGTTTACTTCTATTCCTCAATGGCTACCTGTATCTGTCGTTTTACAATGAATACATTATTCATAGAGTGCAACAAAGATAGTGCATGATCAGTAGGTATGTTAAACATGATTTTTTTCAACATTGTATGTGTATCAACATCATTTGTTTGTAGTTAATTTTTTTAAATCATGTTGAAATGCCTTAAGGTAGCTAGATACCTTATAGACACTTTCAGATTTTTATTTTTTTCTAAGTTAAAAAAGTCCCAAACCCCAATAAAGTATATATTTTCTGAAGCCCTAATATTGGGGAATCCGACCGTGCACAATATATAGTCATTATTTGCATAATAGTCTTATGTAATCTTAATAGTCTTAATAGCTACCTTAAAGTTATTTACTCAGTCTGAGTATTAATATGCAGAAGTCTTATGGTGTATTGACATTTCGATTTATATCAATTGCAACTAACAGCAACATAAGTGTACAAACACATACATAGATGGTGTTGATAGGCTGAATACTGCATAGTTAGATGTAAAACAAGAGATTGGCGTTAATACAAAAAGCAAAAATAGTGAGAAGTATCAAGATTTTATGTTTGTAATATTGTTTGCCTAAGGGTGTATGATTAAAAAAATCGTAGCTATTATACTTTTGCATTAGGTATTTTTGAATTCGGGTGTATTAGAACGATCAAATATTAAAGAAAAAAGGGGAGTCACCATGCTTAATTTGCTACTAACATAAGATGAAAAGTCAGTTTTTCATGAAAATCACTTAAAACAATATACAAGAAAATTTGTTTCAAGTTCATGCAGTGAATGAAATGTTCACATTCTCATCGTACAGTAACACAAAAGTAAAATTTTGAACATTCTAATTTAAATGAAACAATGTGGAATAAATGGATTTTTTTTTATTTTCACCAAATTTGCCATTATTTGACCCAAAATGTCAGAGTTATGGATGGAATATTTCAACCTTTCAATATTGTCAATTTTGTAAAACTTTTTAAGTAGGATCTTAGTCATATATGCCTGTAAAATTTTTCTTTGATGGGTCACCGTGCTCAGTTTTTCACTATTTAGCAAAGTGTAGCCAGGAATTCACAATTTGCGTACTCTTTCATGATCGTCATTCTGGGTGCTCTTTAGCGGGTTCCATTGGCCCGACCAGATTTTGATTAACTCGATGCTTAGACTGATAAATCGAAAAGGTCCACTGATACATTTAATTTAAAAACAAATCATGTTATACTCTAAATACTTTAGAGAAACGCATGCTTGAGCAACCAAGACAGTGAAAAATATTACAAAATATATAAATAAATTTATAATAATCAGCATACATTTTCAGAAAACTTTAAGTTCCCCAACCATTTTAGATGTGCTTCCCATGCCGTGGACTAAACGTACTAGTGCTCAAATTATTTATTGTGCTTCCCTGATAACGTTTGTCAGAAAAATGACTGCATCACGCGTAGAATAGAATAGAATTGATCTTTATTGAACTGTATGCCACTCTGGCATATTAGCACATACAATAAAGATTTTCAACTTCAAGTTGAACAAGTCAGAATGAAAGAGAAAAACTTCCAAATTCACTTAGAAATAATATAAAATTTTCTCTTTTCAAAACAACAATAAATAAATTTTGCCAAAGAAACAGCTGTGTTATTGTTTGTCATTATTTCAATAAATGTTTCAGTTAAACTTTGTTTCTTGTCTTTTAAACGGAGGATTTGTATTCTTTCTTTGTTATATAATGGGCATAAGAGTAAAAAGTGTATTTCATCTTCTATTTTGTTACTCTTGCAACATGGGCAGAGACGTTTTTCTGCTCCCATTTTACGATGTCTACCTGTTTCTATGTTAAGTTGATGTGCACTTAGTGTTACGTGCAGAGAAAACGAACAAAAGGGTGAACTCAGCAGTTAACGTTTAAACAAAATTTATTACGAAAATAAAACTAATTGCTAAGTCAGGGATAGAGTACAAGCTTTAAAAGTGTACAGACTACTTATCTCAGCTGGGACGGCAAAGCTCCAGTCTCAGAGTTGTAACAGTCAGTTGGATGAATGAACAGTCCTTGCAGGCTTGAAGCTGCACGAAGTCCACAGTATAAATCCAGCGTTGGCAGTGAAGGTCTTGAAAAGTCTTGAGAATGACCTTTGCTGGAGTTTAGTAACACACAAGAGACACGATCCCAAAAGTCTGACTGGAAGCTGAGCACGTCCCTTTTATAAAGGCATATAAGAACAATCTAGAACTTTTATTGACATGCTAATTACTGTTCTAAAATTATCTCTCTTACACAACTAATCAACTTTCCAGAACATTCCAAACATGACTAATTGAATTCAAGGTTGTGAGGTTGTTATGTAGGTCATTTCCCCCACACTCATCATGACCTGAGTTCAATTTAGTCTAGAACATTCTCAAGGTCACTACCCTCAATGACCTCACAACCTTGAATTCAATTAGTCATGTTTGGAATGTTCTGGAAAGTTGATTAGTTGTGTAAGGGAGATAATTTTAGAACAGTAATTAGCATGTCAATAAAAGTTCTAGATTGTTCTTATATGCCTTTATAAAAGGGACGTGCTCAGCTTCCAGTCAGACTTTTGGGATCGTGTCTCTTGTGTGTTACTAAACTCCAGCAGTAGTCATTCTCTAGACTTTTCAAGACCTTCACTGCCAACGCTGGATTTATACTGTGGACTTTGTGCAGCTTCAAGCCTGCAAGGACTGTTCATTCATCCAACTGACTGTTACAACTCTGAGACTGGAGCTTTGCCGTCCCAGCTGAGATAAGTAGTCTGTACACTTTTAAAGCTTGTACTCTATCCCTAACTTAGCAATTAGTTTTATTTTTGTAATAAATTTTGTTTAAACGTTAACTGCTGAGTTCACCCTTTTGTTCGTTTTCTCTGCACGTAACAAATTGGGGGCTCGTCCGGGAGACGAATATTTTGAGCCGTTTGACAACATTTTGCCTACCTTTTCAAAACTGCTTTACACTGTGAACTCAGCGAAATTTAATCATGGCGGAATTCAAGCCAGACGAATTTATGGAGGACCTTGATCAGGACACATTTAATTCCCTCAGAAAAGACAACCTCATAGCACTGGCAAATTTCCTTAAAGTAGATGTCAAAAGATCTATGCGCAAGCGAGAGATACAGTTCAAGATTGCAAAACATTTAGTTGATTCAGGCCATTTTGAGGAGTCTGCCCTAAAAGATTATGAACCTGAGTCTTCCTTTGAACTCAGAAAATTAGAGTTAGAAATACAGGCAGGTTTGGCACGTGAAAAGTTAGCAATGGAAGAAAGACAGAAAGAAAAAGAATTACAAATGAAAGAAAAGAATTGCAAATGAAAGAAAAAGAAAGGCAGAAAGATTAGAAATGGAAGAAAGACAGAGAGAAAAAGAATTGCGATTAGAAGAACAGCGATTGCAGGTAGAAATAAAACGTTTAGAGCTTGGACAGTCAGAAAATTCTTCCCTTCAGACAAGTTTGACATCACTAAGCATTTCAGGTTAGTTCCCCCTTTCCAAGAAAGGATGTTGATAATATTTCTCCATTTTGAGAAATTGCTCAGAGTCTGAACTGGCCTAAGGAGTCCTGGTCTATGCTTTTGCAGAGTGCTTTGGTGGGTAAAGCCAGAGAAATTTACATTCAGTTGTCAGTAGAGCAGGCTTCAGATTATGATTCTGTGAAGGAATTAATTCTCAAGGGTTATGAGTTGGTGCCTGAAGCGTACCGTCAGAAATTTAGGGATTGTGAGAAGGCGAAAGATCAAACTTATGTTGAATTTGCTCGAACAAAAGAACAACTGTTTGATCGTGGTGTTCTTCTGAAAAGGTCAGTCAGAATTATGACAAATTACGACAACTTGTTTTGATTGAGGAATTTAAAAGGTGCATCCGGAGTGACATCAAGACGTTTATCAATGAACAAAAGGCAGATACATTGGAGGTTGCTGCACGTTTGGCCGATGATTATTCATTGACCCACAAATCTTCATTTCACAGCAAATCATCCCAGTCTTTTCCATACAGAAACAATGCAGGTAAATTTAACTCGTCCTTTTCATCCAAGAATTTCTCAAAGGAGAGTAGAAAATCAATGACAACAGTTCACAGAGTTCAAATAACACTCCCACATCATCAGATCCCAAGTCTCAATCTCCTTCTGACAAACAGTTCGGTACACTTTCTTGTAATTATTGTAAGAAAGACGGCCATTTAATGTCAGAGTGTTTCAAATTGAAAAGAAAACGTGAAGGTCAAAGTGGTCAAAGTGGATCTAAGCCCACCGGCTTTATTTCTTCATCAACTCGATTAGAGTCTAATAATGTGTGCAACACATTTTCTGAGGTTAAACCCCTCTCATCCCCAATTAATGAGGTCAAGGTCAATTCTTCTCAAGATAGCATTATGGGTATTTTCGAGCCATTTATTCATGATGGTTTTATATCACTTTCTAGTGATTTTTCTTCGCTACCCCTGTCAAAATTTTAAGAGATACCGGGGCTTCCCAGTCTCTTTTGTTGGCAGATACCCTGCCGTTTTCTGAAAAGTCATTTTCAGGTTCTAAAGTTCTTATTAAGGGGGTAGATTGTAATGACTACATTCCTGTTCCTCTCCATAATGTCTATTTGTCTTCGGACTTTGTTTCTGGACCTGTGACTTTAGGTATTAGGCCTTTTTTGCCTTTTGAAGGGATTCACCTTCTTCTTGGAAACGACCTTGCTGGGGACAAGGTCATTACTAATCCACTTGTGACTGATAATCCTAGTTTAGATCAAAATCCAGAGCCAATAGAGGAAGACATTCCCGGCCTTTTCCCATCATGTGCCATTACTCGAGCCATGTCAAGAAACTTCCGAGAATCAAAATACTCTCAAAATAATGTCACAGATGTTGACTTAAATGACACCTTTCTCAGTCAGGTGTTTGACACGGATCATTCCGTTATCCCTCGTGGATTTGAAACTTCCAGTAAAACTTCTGCTGACCAAAGTCAGACATTTTCTAGATCAAATCTCATTGCAGAACAACACAAAGACCCAGATATTTTGTCTTTGTTTGACAGGGTAGATGATGAAGGTAAAACTTCAGATAGCTCTGTTTCCTATTATACAAAATCTGGTATTCTCATGCGTAAATGGAGACCTCCAGATGTTTTGGTTGATGACGATTGGGCTATAAAACATCAAATTGTGGTTCCAAAGCCCTACCATGCTGAAATATTGCGCCTGGCCCATGAAACCCCCTGGGCTGGTCACTTAGGAGTCAGGAAAACTTTCATAAAATTCTCAGTCACTTTTATTGGCCTAATCTCAGGCAGGATGTAACACATTTCTGTAAAACTTGTCACACATGTCAAATGGTAGGAAAGCCAAATCAGACCATTCCAAAGGCCCCTTTACAGCCAATTCCTGCATTTCAAGAACCATTTAGTAGGATACTAATAGACTGTGTTGGGCCCCTACCAAAAACAAGATCAGGAAATGAGTACATGCTGACAATAATGTGTACATCAACTCGGTTCCCAGAAGCCATACCACTGAGAAATATAAAGACAAAGACTATAGTGAGAGCTTTAGTCAAATTTTTCACTTTATTTGGCCTCCCTAAATGTGTCCAGTCCGATCAAGGCTCCAACTTTATGTCTGGTATTTTTCAACAAGTAATGGATCAGCTAGGCATTAAACAGTATAGGTCATCCGCCTATCATCCAGAAAGTCAGGGTGCTCTTGAGCGATTTCATCAACTTTGAAAAACATGATTAGGACCTACTGTTTTGACACAGAGAAGCAGTGGGATGAAGGAATTCATTTTCTGCTCTTTGCTGTTAGAGAGTCAATTCAAGAGTCTCTTGGTTTTAGCCCATTTGAGCTTGTATTTGGACATA
This sequence comes from Ptychodera flava, assembly GCF_041260155.1. Classification (NCBI taxonomy): domain Eukaryota; kingdom Metazoa; phylum Hemichordata; class Enteropneusta; family Ptychoderidae; genus Ptychodera; species Ptychodera flava. The sequence continues at coordinate 21,590,656 of NC_091933.1, read as the reverse complement.
CAGTCCGTGGCCCACTCAAGCTCGTTAAAGAGAAATTCCTATCAGACGATGATGATTGTCTGAATATTTTGCAATATGTGTCAGATTTTCGTACGAAACTCTCTAAAGCATGTGAATTAGCCAGAGAAAATCTTGAGTCATCTCAGCAGTCAATGAAAACCAAATATGATAAAAGCACCTCAAAACGGAAGTTTGAACCAGGTCAAAAAGTTCTTGTTCTACTTCCGGTTCCTGGCAAACCACTCCATGCTCGTTACTTTGGGCCATACCTAATTGATAAGAAATTGAGTGATTTAAATTACATCATAATAACACCTGACAGGCGAAAACAAAAACAGCTATGTCACATAAATATGCTTAAGCCATATTTGGATAGGGATAATCCTACTAAAACAAAGCCTGTCAGTACAGTCAGTTCTGGCCATTATGAAGATAGTGATACTGAAACTGACTTGAGTGAAAATACTCTAAACTCAAAGCTGGGCTCGGTCAAGCTTCAGAACTCAGAAATCCTGGAGAAGCTGGAGTCTACAAAGTTGGCACACCTCCAGCCACCAGAACAACAACAACAGGTGAAAGAACTGCTCCACGAATATAAACACCTGTTTCAAGATGTTCCAACGAGGACAAACGTCATCTATCACGACGTTGATGTTGGGGACAGTAAGCCTGTAAAACAACATCCATACAGACTGAATCCAACAAAAGCGAAATATCTCCAGGAAGAAGTCAAATACCTGCTGGACAATGACTTTATTGAACCCAGTAAAAGTAACTGGAGTTCGCCGTGCATACTTGTTCCCAAATCAGATCACAGTTATCGTATGTGCACGGACTTTAGGAAGGTCAACACTTTAACAAAGACAGACACTTTCCCAATCCCGAGGATTGATGACTGCATCGACCGAGTGGGAAAAGCCAAGTATGTGACGAAATTTGACCTACTGAAGGGATTTTGGCAAGTCCCTCTGACGGATCGTGCTCGTGAAATATCCGCCTTTGTTACACCAGACGGATTGTTCCAGTACAAGGTGATGCCATTCGGAATGAAGAACTCTCCGGCAACGTTCCAACGGATGATCAACGACGTCATATCCGGGCTAGACGGGTGTGCAGCCTACGTTGACGACGTCGTCCTGTATAGTGACACCTGGAGGAACACATCAAGCTCATGCGGAAGTTCTTTGAGAGACTGAGCAAAGCAATGTTGACTGTCAACCTTGCCAAATCTGAGTTTGGTTGGGCAAGGGTAACTTACCTCGGACATACTGTAGGACAGGGTGAGGTAAAACCTGTTGATGCCAAAATCAGTGCCATTTCAAGTTTTCCCATACCAAACTGCAAACGACAACTGATGCGCTTTCTCGGTATGGCTGGTTACTACAGAAAATTCTGTCAAATTTCTCCACAATTACTGAGCCTTTGACTAACTTACTTAAAAAGAAAGTAAAGTTTGTTTGGTCAGAGCAATGCCAACAGGCATTTGATACACTTAAAGCCATACTGCAAAGTGCTCCAGTGTTGTCTGCACCAGATTTCACTTTGCCATTCAAATTAGCTGTGGATGCTAGTGATACGGCTGCTGGTGCTGTTTTATTGCAAGAGGATAGTCATGGTGTAGATCATCCTGTTTGCTATTTTTCACGCAAATTTAACAAATCCCAGAGAAACTACTCTACAATTGAAAAAGAGTGTTTATCTTTGATATTAGCTTTACAGCATTTTGAAGTTTATGTTACTTCTTCAAATCAGCCAATAGTGGTTTATATTGATCACAACCCTCTTGTTTTTCTGCAGAAATTTAAAGGCAAAAATCAGAGATTGCTAAGATGGAGTTTAATGTTACAGGAGTTTAATCTTGACATTAGACATATCAAAGGCAGAGACAATTTAATTGCAGACTGTCTCTCTCGTATTTAGAATTATTGTTGTTCACTTTCAAGAAATTTTATTGTTGTTCACTTTCAAGAAATTTTACTTTAGAGTAAAACAAAATTTGAGTACTTAAATCCTTTTCAAGATTACATTTGTAAAAGAAAGATTTTTCTTTGAAAAATTTTCTTTTTTGAAGAGGGGGTGTGTTATGTAGGTCATTTCCCCCACACTCATCATGACCTGAGTTCAATTAGTCTAGAACATTCTCAAGGTCACTGCCCTCAATGACCTCACAACCTTGAATTCAATTAGTCATGTTTGGAATGTTCTGGAAAGTTGATTAGTTGTGTAAGGAGATAATTTTAGAACAGTAATTAGCATGTCAATAAAAGTTCTAGATTGTTCTTATATGCCTTTATAAAAGGGACGTGCTCAGCTTCCAGTCAGACTTTTGGGATCGTGTCTCTTGTGTGTTACTAAACTCCAGCAGTAGTCATTCTCAAGACTTTTCAAGACCTTCACTGCCAACGCTGGATTTATACTGTGGACTTTGTGCAGCTTCAAGCCTGCAGGGACTGTTCATTCATCCAACTGACTGTTACAACTCTGAGACTGGAGCTTTGCCGTCCCAGCTGAGATAAGTAGTCTGTACACTTTTAAAGCTTGTACTCTATCCCTAACTTAGCAATTAGTTTTATTTTTGTAATAAATTTTGTTTAAACGTTAACTGCTGAGTTCACCCTTTTGTTCGTTTTTCTCTGCACGTAACAAGGTCATTAAGGGCATAACCTTGAGATGTTCTAGACCAATTGAACCCAGGTCACGATGAGTGTGGGGGGAAATGACCTACATAACACACCCCCTCTTCAAAAAAAAGAAAATTTTTCAAAGAAAAATCTTTCTTCTTTTGCAAATGTATCTTGAAAAAGATTTAAGTACTCAATTTTTTTTTTTTACTCTAAAGTAAAACTTCTTGAAAGTGAACAACAATAAACTCTAAATACGAGAGAGACAGTCTGCAATTAAATTGTCTCTGCCTTTGATATGTCTAATATCAAGATTAAACTCCTGTAACATTAAACTCCATCTTAGCAATCTCTGATTTTTGCCTTTAAATTTCTGCAGAAAAACAAGAGGGTTGTGATCAATATAAACCACTATTGCTGATTTGAAGAAGTAACATAAACTTCAAATGCTGTAAAGCTAATATCAAAGATAAACACTCTTTTTCAATTGTAGAGTAGTTTCTCTGGATTTGTTAAATTTGCGTGAAAAATAGCAAACAGGATGATCTACACCATGACTATCCTCTTGCAATAAAACAGCACCAGCAGCCGTATCACTAGCATCCACAGCTAATTTGAATGGCAAAGTGAAATCTGGTGCAGACAACACTGGAGCACTTTGCAGTATGGCTTTAAGTGTATCAAATGCCTGTTGGCATTGCTCTGACCAAACAAACTTTACTTTCTTTTTAAGTAAGTTAGTCAAAGGCTCAGTAATTGTGGAGAAATTTGGACAGAATTTTCTGTAGTAACCAGCCATACCGAGAAAGCGCATCAGTTGTCGTTTGCAGTTTGGTATGGGAAAACTTGAAATGGCACTGATTTTGGCATCAACAGGTTTTACCTCACCCTGTCCTACAGTATGTCCGAGGTAAGTCACCCTCGCCCAACCAAACTCAGATTTGGCAAGGTTGACAGTCAACATTGCTTTGCTCAGTCTCTCAAAGAACTTCCACATGAGCTTGATGTGTTCCTCCCAGGTGTCACTATACAGGACGACGTCGTCAACGTAAGCTGCACATCCGTCTACCTGGATATGACGTCGTTGATCATCCGTTGGAACATTGCCGGAGAGTTCTTCATTCCGAATGGCATCACCTTGTACTGGAACAATCCGTCTGGTGTAACAAAGGCGGATATTTCACGAGCACGATCCGTCAGAGGGACTTGCCAAAATCCCTTCAGTAGGTCAAATTTCGTCACATACTTGGCTTTTCCCACTCGGTCGATGCAGTCATCAATCCTCGGGATTGGGAAAGTGTCTGTCTTTGTTAAAGTGTTGACCTTCCTAAAGTCCGTGCACATACGATAACTGTGATCTGATTTGGGAACAAGTATGCACGGCGAACTCCAGTTACTTTTACTGGGTTCAATAAAGTCATTGTCCAGCAGGTATTTGACTTCTTCCTGGAGATATTTCGCTTTTGTTGGATTCAGTCTGTATGGATGTTGTTTTACAGGCTTACTGTCCCCAACATCAACGTCGTGATAGATGACGTTCGTCCTCGTTGGAACATCTTGAAACAGGTGTTTATATTCATGGAGCAGTTCTTTTACCTGTTGTTGTTGTTCTGGCTGGAAGTGTGCCAACTTTGTAGACTCCAGCTTCTCCAGGATTTCTGAGTTCTGAAGCTTGACCGAGCCCAGCTTTGAGTTTAGAGTATTTTCACTCAAGTCAGTTTCAGTATCACTATCTTCATAATGGTTTGAACTGACTGCACTGACAGGCTGAGTTATAGTAGGATTATCCCTATCCAAATATGGCTTAAGCATATTTATGTGACATAGCTGTTTTTGTTTTCGCCTGTCAGGTGTTATTATGATGTAATTTAAATCACTCAATTTCTTATCAATTAGGCATGGCCCAAAGTAACGAGCATGGAGTGGTTTGCCAGGAATTGGAAGTAGAACAAGAACTTTTTGACCTGGTTCAAACTTCCGTTTTGAGGTGCTTTTATCATATTTGGTTTTCATTGACTGCTGAGATGACTCAAGATTTTCTCTGGCTAATTCACATGCTTTAGAGAGTTTCGTACGAAAACCTGACACATATTGCAAAATATTCAGACAATCATCATCGTCTGATAGGAATTTCTCTTTAACTAGCTTAAGTGGGCCACGGACTGTATGTCCAAATACAAGCTCAAATGGACTAAAACCAAGAGACTCTTGAATTGACTCTCTAACAGCAAAGAGCAGAAAATGAATTCCTTCATCCCACTGCTTCTCTGTGTCAAACAGTAGGTCCTAACCATGTTTTTCAAAGTTTGATGAAATCGCTCAAGAGCACCCTGACTTTCTGGATGATAGGCGGATGACCTATACTGTTTAATGCCTAGCTGATCCATTACTTGTTGAAAAATACCAGACATAAAGTTGGAGCCTTGATCGGACTGGACACATTAGGGAGGCCGAATAAAGTGAAAAATTTGACTAAAGCTCTCACTATAGTTTTTGTCTTTATATTTCTCAGTGGTATGGCTTCGGGAACCGAGTTGATGTACACATAATTGTCACATGTACTCATTTCCTGATCTTGTTTTTGGTAGGGGCCCAACACAGTCTATTAGTATCCTACTAAATGGTTCTTGAAATGCAGGAATTGGCTGTAAAGGGGCCTTTGGAATGGTCTGATTTGGCTTTCCTACCATTTGACATGTGTGACAAGTTTTACAGAAATGTGTTACATCCTGCCTGAGATTAGGCCAATAAAAGTGACTGAGAATTTTATGATAAGTTTTCCCTACTCCCAAATGACCAGCCCAGGGCGTTTCATGGGCCAGGCGCAATATTTCAGCACGATAGGGCTTTGGAACCACAATTTGATGTTTTATAGCCCAATCGTCATCAATCAAAACATCTGGAGGTCTCCATTCACGCATGAGAATACCAGATTTTGTATAATAGGAAACAGAGCTATCTGAAGTTTTACCTTCATCATCTACCCTGTCAAACAAAGACAAAATACCTGGGTCTTTATGTTGTTCTGCAATGAGATATGATCTAGAAAATGTCTGACTTTGGTCAGCAGAAGTTTTACTGGAAGTTTCAAATCCACGAGGGATAACGGAATGATCCGTGTCAAACTCCTGACTGAGAAAGGTGCCATTCAAGTCAACATCTGTGACATTATTTTTGAGAGTATTCTGATTCTCAGAAGTTTTCTTTGACATGGCTCGAGTAATAGCACATGATGGAAATAAATCAGGTATCTCTTGTTCAATTGGCTCTGGATCCTGATCTAAACTAGGATTATCAGTCACAAGTGGATTAGTAATGACCTTGTCCCCAGCAAGGTCGTTTTCCAAGAAGAAGGTGAATCCCTTCAAAAGGCAAAAAAGGCCTAATACCTAAAGTCACAGGTTCAGAAACAAAGTCTGAAGACAAATAGACATTATGGAGAGGAACAGGAATGTAGTCATTACAATCTACCCCCTTAATAAGAACTTTAGAACCTGAAAATGACTTTTCAGAAAACGGCAGGGTATCTGCCAACAAAAGAGACTGGGAAGCCCCGGTATCTCTTAAAATTTTGACAGGGGTAGCGGAAGAAAAATCACTAGAAAGTGATATAAAACCATCATGAATAAATGGTTCGAAAATACCCATAATGCTGTCTTGAGAAGAATTGACCTTGACCTCATTAATTGGGGATGAGAGGGTTTAACCTCAGAAAATGGTTGCACACATTATTAGACTCTAATTGAGTTGATGAAGAAATAAAGCCGGTGGGCTTAGATCCACTTTGACCACTTTGACCTTCACGTTTTCTTTTCAATTTGAAACACTCTGACATTAAATGGCCGTCTTTCTTACAATAATTACAAGAAAGTGTACCGAACTGTTTGTCAGAAGGAGATTGAGACTTGGGATCTGATGATGTGGGAGTGTTACTTGAACTCTTTGAACTGTTGTCATTTGATTTTCTACTGTCCTTTAAAAAATTCTTGGATGAAAAGGAGGAGTTAAATTTACCTGCATTGTTTTTGTAGGAAAAGGACTGGGATGGTTTGCTGAGAAATGAAGATTTGTGGGTCAATGAATAATCATCGGCCGAACGTGCAGCAACCTCCAATGTATCTGCCTTTTGTTCATTGATAAACGTCTTGATGTCACTCCGAATGCACCTCTTAAATTCCTCAATTAAAACAAGCTGTCGTAATTTTTCATAATTCTGACTGACCTTTTCAGAAGAGCACCAACGATCAAACAGTTGTTCTTTTGTTCGAGCAAAGTCAACATAAGTTTGATCCCTCGCCTTCTCACAATCCCTAAATTTCTGACGGTAAGCTTCAGGCACCAACTCGTAGCCCTTGAGAATTAATTCCTTCACAGAATCATAATTTGAAGCCTGCTCTACTGACAACTGAATGTAAATTTATCTGGCTTTACCCACCAAAGCACTCTGCAAAAGCATAGACCAGGACTCCTTAGGCCAATCCAGACTCTGAGCAATTTTCTCAAAATGAAGGAAATATTTTTTCTTGGAAAGGGGGAACTAACCTGAAATGCTTAGTGATGTCAAAACCGTGTGAAGGGAAGGATTTTCCTGACTGTCCAAGCTCTAAACGTTTCATTTCTAATCTTTCCTGCCTATCTTTCTCTCTCTGTCTTTCTTCCATTTCTAGCTGCATTTGTATTTTTTCCTTTTCTAATGCCTGTCTCTCTTTTTCCATTTGTTATTCTTTTTCTTTCTGTCTTTCTTCCATTGCTAACTTTTCACGGGCCAAATCTGCCTGTATTTCTAACTCTAATTTTCTGAGTTCAAAGGAAGACTCAGGTTCATAATCTTTTAAGGCAGACTCCTCAAAATGGCCAGAATTAACTAAATGTTTTGCAATCTTGAACAGAATTTCTCGCTTGCGCATAGATCTTTTGACATCTACTTTAAGGAAATTTGCCAGTGCTATGAGGTTGTCTTTTCTGAGGGAATTAAATGTGTCCTGATCAAGGTCATCCATAAATTCGTCTGGCTTGAATTCCGCCATGATTGAATTTCGCTGAGTTCACAGTATACAGTAGTTTTGAAAAGGCAGGCAAAATGTTGTCAAACGGCTCAAAATATTCGTATCCCGGACGAGCCCCCAATTTGTTACGTGCAAAAAAAACGAACAAAAGGGTGAACTCAGCAGTTAACGTTTAAACAAAATTTATTACGAAAATAAAACTAATTGCTAAGTCAGGGATAGAGTACAAGCTTTAAAAGTGTACAGACTACTTATCTCAGCTGGGGCGGCAAAGCTCCAGTCTCAGAGTTGTAACAGTCAGTTGGATGAATGAACAGTCCTTGCAGGCTTGAAGCTGCACGAAGTCCACAGTATAAATCCAGCGTTGGCAGTGAAGGTCTTGAAAAGTCTTGAGAATGACCTCTGCTGGAGTTTAGTAACACACAAGAGACACGATCCCAAAAGTCTGACTGGAAGCTGAGCACGTCCCTTTTATAAAGGCATATAAGAACAATCTAGAACTTTTATTGACATGCTAATTACTGTTCTAAAATTATCTCTCTTACACAACTAATCAACTTTCCAGAACATTCCAAACATGACTAATTGAATTCAAGGTTGTGAGGTCATTAAGGGCAGTGACCTTGAGAATGTTCTAGACCAATTGAACCCAGGTCACGATGAGTGTGGGGGGAAATGACCTACATAACATTAGTCTAAATTGTGTTAGAGAATATGTCAACAGAGCAAAAGATTGGAGTTAGATCAGGGTAAAAGGTCAAAAGTGCTACATAAGTGTGAACTCTTGCTTTTTTCATGCCTACGTTTTTCAATAATTATGTCATGTTACCTTATCGCATTGGGATTGGCTGATATGTTATTATCAAACTTTCAGGTACTTTTGCCGCTCAATCTTTATAACTATCTACCTTGAAATCACAGAAGGGCGTAGACATTTCTAAATAAGTATCGGTTAAGATGCAAGTCATGTCTCGTTGGTTTTTTAACCATTTCAGGAACGACGTGGATGCAGCAAATCGTGGCGCTAATACTCAATAACGACAACTTGGACAGAGTTCGAGATACTCCCATGACCAAACTGGTGCCATTTCTCGAAATCACCAGAGGAGGCGTTCCACAACATGAGTACATCACGTCAATGCCCGAGTCGTCACCTCGAGCCATCAACACTCACCTAGCAGATCATATTTTGCCACCACAAATCTGGCAGAAAAAGCCGAAAGTAAGCCGTTTTTCACTTCTTATTTTAGGTATTATCTAAAATATGAAATAACCGACTTTAATTTCAGTTTCCGATGTTATGATTACCTCACTGTGATTTCTGTTCTATGTAGGTCTAACTCCCCACCCCACATTTGCTTAAATCGTTGGAACCATACTTCAATTCATAACGTTTTGTCAGTTTATGTGGTCTGTTAGCGTTACAAAGTATATACCAGTTTAAGTGAACCACAAAATCTGAAAATCAACTAACTAATAACAACTAATAACATGTATATCGCCATCTTCGCTTGCCAAGGCCTGCTGTTCGGGCAGCTGGATCCCGGGGGGGGGGGGTACCTGTTCAGAGAAGTGGTAGGGTGTGCGGCCACAGGTATAAAACCCAGGGCCCATTTTAGACCTAAAATCCCGTTATTTTAGGACCCCATTTTAGACCTTTATGACCTTTGACCCAGGTCAAAAGTCAAAGCGTCAAAATTTTTAAAACGGAAAAAGCAATTATTTGCCCCGGCAAAGCCTACCACTGTACCGCGTTTAGGACTATGTTGTTGCTGGCCAAACCATGATTTCCAAAAGGAAATACCAAAAAAATTTGATGAAAGAAAATTTTGTCTTTCACCCTCACCGAATTTTGGCCAAGCTTCTACAAATTATCAATTATCTGCTATTACAGTCTGACTAGTGGGTTTTTTTGAAATTGCAATTCACAACAAACCTTGCTGTTCATCTGTAAAGCAACACTACTTCATGTGGCCATGGTTGACCTGTCTGTCATGATCAATACTAGGAACCACTTTGTTTGGGTATTTTCTATTGGGCAAAAATCTTCCATATATGGAGTTCTGACCAATCAGTGACAGTGTTTGACAACCAAGTCGATATGTACTTTGGCGTAAGCCAGGGGGTCTCTTTAATGGTTCCCCTGCCACAGAAAAAGATATCGAAGCTTATAAAGTGCAGCTCAGAGCCCTGCGAGCGAGACGGGAACAGACGGTTGAAATTTCTTCTTGCGTGGCACTCAATAATCAACCCCATTTAGACCTTGGTTTACAGTGGAATTGATACCCCCATTTTAGACCAAGTTGCTGAAATACCCACCCCATTGGGCGGCACGTATACATATAGGCAAGTAATGGAAGTGACCCCCCGGGAGCTGGATGCTTTCCGAAATCAGTGGAAGACTCCTGTCTGGCTAACGAGCCGTGCGAGCGGACGATGGTATATCGTCAGCGAAAATGTTCGGAAATTGGTACACTTTCGAACTTTTCAATTATCGGGAACATACTCAACAGCAAGTTTCTTGACAGAAAATGTGAGTAAGGTGAATTTCAAACCACAAACAACAAGCGCCCAAAATATTCAATAATTTTGTCATGGTACTATTAGGTCAGTTGTTCATTTTTTCTATTTATTACAGTTTGTTTATTTAATGATTTTGTTCAGGTGTGTGTGTGTGTGTGTGTGTGTGTGTGTGTGTGTGTGTGTGTGTGTGTGTGTGTGTGTGTGCGCGCGCGCGCGCCACTTTACTAGCTGACTACCCTGTCCGGAGACGCATGTAGTACTAGCCTACAGGGCTCTGTTAGCCAAAGCTTTATGCCCCCAGTGCCCTTGTTCTACTGAAGAAATCACGTTGAAATGGTGTAAAGTCAACTTTTCACCACAACCTTCTAGTATATGCTCAATGATGACGTTGGCAAATGAATTCCATTCCTGACCAGATTCATTTGTCAATAACATATCGTGCTTAACATTGTTGAATGGTTGAATGTGCGTTTGATCTGAGTTGTCTGAGTGGGCAATTGATATGATCAATGTGAAATGCCGAAAGAAGGGCTTAATAGAGCTCGTACATGTCGACGCGACAGTCGAAAGGTTGCATTAATAAATACTTGGGGGGGGGTGGGGTCTGGGGGCATTGCGATTGAAATCTTAATTTGTTTTAGATCCCCTCAATACACTCAAAAATTCCAAATCCCGCTCTCCTACATTTTGCATACGAAAATGTTCAAGTACCCCGACCATTGTATTGTCAACATTTATTAAGCGACTAATAATACTAACCTAAAATTTCCTTCTTCCTTGTTTCCTGTATTTTTACTCTTTGTATCAACTCCAATATCTTGTTTTACATCCTATCACGTTGAATTATTCAGTATTCAGTTTATCAATACAGACTAGCTGCATATATTATGTTTTATAAACACTAGTTTTGCTGGCAGTTGCATTTCAGTCCAAAGCATTTCAACATAATTTTAGCTCGCATTTGGTATATTATGTATATCAAAATTTTGTTCAAATACATCTGACTATGAAGATCATGAGCTAAGGTCCATAGAAGCTATTAAATATTGTACGTATACTCACCCTGGCTTGCCAAATGTAATTAAATGTGGGCAAAGTGTTGTTCACGCTATGCTTCATACATTTGTTAGCTTGTTGTGATAACTATATGGGGGCGACCAGTGACATTGTCACTATTTTTCTAAGTTGTTTTGGCAAGGATGATTATGGCAGACTGCAGCCTGTTCTATGAAAATACTCACAAACCATGCTGAAATGCGCGTGTATTAAAGCCCCTGTAGCTGTAACTCTTGAAATTTGTTGACCTGAAAAAGGCTTTCTATTTTCTCTGGTTTTCTTTAAATTTTACAAATTTAAAGGATAAAGCCTTTTACTACTGAAAGATTGGACAAGTAAATTTAAATTTAACAGTTATTTTGACTTCCCGCCATTTTTAAAAACTGGTAATATTACAAAGAAAACAAAGCATATGATGTCCCAGTGGAAAATATTTAGCACCCTGCATTATTTTGGACTACTCCATTGTTTCTGTGAAGATTCCAATGCATATGTGCACGACGTACAGTGTTTTTGCTTTATTTGCATGAGGGCGCCATTTTACGTTTGGGCAAACTTTTATTATTTATGCTCCAAATGCAGTTCCAGTGGACAGTTCCCTCAATGAGTACATTCCCACGAACTTGTTTTAGTTTGGAAGTAAAATCACAAAAATAATGCTAAAAGATACAGCTATTTTGCCTTTAATTTTTCTATTTCTCAGTTTCTTTATTTCTTCATTTCACTGGTATCGTCATTTCGCCATTTCACCGACTAACATTAGCCCAGAGAAGTGGATGATGCCTTTTGCGTTTCAATGGGTTTTTTTTTCTATTTTTGCTATGTGACAGATAATCTATGTGGCAAGGAATCCAAAGGATATAATGGTGTCGTACTATGAGTTCAAGCTACATGATGCTATGACTTGGGATGAATGGTTTGATAGATTCCTTGCTGGGGAAGGTAATATTAAGCTTGCCAATGCTGAACTAGTTTCCTTTGCTAAGCTTCTTGTAATCTTTACCATACTCTACGGTCTCTCTCATTGCTGCCTGATTGCTCTGACGCACGCGCACCCTCGAGTCTAGTCTAGCATCTCGACGTCTTTCCGCCTTCATCCGCATGGACATATAGGCTGTAGACATTGTTTAGGCTACCTGAAGCTGAATCTGTCGACGGTTGGAGAGTGCCATATTGCGTGGCTAACGAGGGGTTGTGAGAGAATCAAGTGCAAAAGTTAGACGCGTTTCGAAATCTAAAATTCTCAACGTTTGCTTAAGCTTTCAGGAATCTTTAAACCATTTTCTGTCTGAAGCAAGAATGAAAATCAGTGATCACCGTGCAAAATTTGGCACGAGAGAAACAAATTACCAAATATTTACCAACACTTGAAATTCAAAATGGCCGCCATCCATATTTTAACCTTGTTGGAAAATAAATATTTCAATATTTTTGTTCTTTCGTGTAAAAGCTTCATTAACTCTAGCTTTTGACAGTTTTTTGGTGGTACTTTTTACCATGTACTCATATCAAAAGTTGTTTTGTTTACTTGCCATAGCATTTTGTAAAACCCTGTATTGTTAACTAAACTTGTAGGTGTGTGATGTGAATTGTCATTGTTGAAAAGTTAAATCATTAAAGTCTGGATCTGCATTTGATTATCAACACTGACAGCAATGCAGGACACAGATGAGTCACGGAATGTCAACAAGCTGAGTACTGGATAAGCTGTTAGAAGTATGCAAAGAAACTGTTGCAGACACATGCAACAAAAACCTGGAAACAATTCTCAAAAGTTTCAGTACCAGGCTTTAAATTACATATAAGTTGTAATGAGCATTATATATATATATTACTACATACATACATACATCTCCACACAGATATTGAAGCATGGTGTGGCAGCAGTGTGGCTTAGATATTTCGAATCAAGCTAGAGTCTCCCTAGCTAGGTTATAATTATCCACATGCGCTACAATCTCTGTACGGAGATTACAAAACTGTAATTAAATCCAACTTTGATACACACCCACCTTGCAGTACAAATAACCGAAGTTATGTCAGGTATCATATGTTTCGTGTTTATATATGCAGGTGCCGCCAACTAGGCTGTTCGTGCAAAAAGGTGTTCGGGAAGTTTTTCCGCGGGCGGGCAAATTTCAAAACTAATCAGCGGGCGGGGAGAAAAAATCTATATTTACTGTGGGCGGGGAAGAAATTTCACTATTTTCAGTGGGCGGGGAGAAAATTTTTGACAGTGGGCACCGGAAGATACGTAGAGGGAGGGGAAAGCGGCGTGGTTGATAGAACTTGAGAGGAGATTTAGCGCCTAACTTAGAGGGGAGCAATGTTCCACGCTATACTGCCAGCTGCTCCCACGGTTTGCGTTGATCTGCGTTGCCTAGTAGGCATCTAGTTGGCAATGGGAAATTTCAGTAGTGGGGAGAGGGCAGAGGGGAGCTTGAAATGTTGTGGGGAGTGGGGAGCGGGCTGACTATAGATACTGGAGGGCAGCGGGCATCAAAATTCAGTGGGAGGGCATATTTTCCGTGTATGCCAGTGGGAGGGCAGTTACGAACAACTCTACTTTCCCCTCCAAATTCTGGGTCAAGGTCAAAAATACGAAAAATCGGTATATCAGCCTTCAAAACATGTTTCGTGATGATTTTGCGAAATTCATGAAATTTACCAGTTTGCGGCACCTGTATATGGGTCCATGTGTATTAATTATACTATGCGAAGTCTCACAGCTTACACCATGCTTTAGCCACATTATGCCAAGAACCTGCCTTTGCCGTTCTTCTTGTAAAAGCTGTTGTAAGACAAGCCTATGTAGACTTGCAAAGACAAGAAATTAATAAGACAGAAAACACTTGTACTTGTATTCCAACCATAGTGTACTGACTTCAGAGAATGTACCGTAAATACGCGGAGAATTGTCTTTATTTCCTGGAATGTTTTGTACTCTGAAACAATGCTTTTTGACAGGGTGGAAATACTTTAAAAATAGTGACCCCTGTTTGAAAAAAGCATGACCCCCCCCCCTCTTTTGCAGTTTCCGATTTCAGTTTTTCAACCCCCCCCCCCCCCCCCCCCACCTGAATTTTGCCGGCCTACCTCCAACCATAATAACTGAACGCTCCCTACCGAAATGGAACAGCTGTACGGTACGTGTGCTGCAAGTTCAGGGGGGAGATAGATCAACTCTCTCTCCTCTTATGCGCCTCGAAAGTGAAAGAATGAAACTTTACCTCAAACTTTCCATAAGGAATCTTTCAACCATACTCTGTCAAAATCAAGAATAAAAACCTGGGGTCACTGTGCAAATTTTTGTACTAGAGAAACAAATAACCCAAGGTTCACCGATATTAAAACTCAAAATGTCCGCCATCGCTGTGTTAACTCTATGGAGAAAAATACAATTTTCGTATTTCGAAAAATTAAGCCGGTAAAGTTTTCTTACACCAAGAATTTTAAAATAAACCCTCACAAATCGCATATCAGAAACAAATTGTAAAAGTTTGAGAGCCCGGATATCTGTCCCCGAGGCACATTCTACCTTAATGAAAATCTCGGTTTCTTTATCATTTAATGCAGTGTGTTTTGGATCGTGGTTTGAGCTTGTACCGAACTGGCTGAAGCGAAGACAAGAACCAAATTTATGCTTATGTCTGTACGAAGACATGCATCAGGTCAGTTGAATAATTTCACAGGGCCAAGTTGAAATTAGGAAACATGAGTGCGTTTCCATTACTCTGGTTGACAGGAAGGGAGTAGTTAGACTGGGAGCGTTGTTTTTACTTTATTTTGGGAGAAGAGTCTGATACGCAGCAAAGCGGGAAAATGGAAGTTGCCCCATTTTTTTTACTCTCCTTATTTGGAAAATTATAGGTGGTTTTTAAAGAGGTTAAGTCAGTGGTTTGAAGCAAATCCGTTTTTCCATGTTCCCGGTTTCACATCAGATTGGATGCGTCACATAGTTTGGCCTATTGCTATAGTAGCAAGTGAGAGAATTTTTGTTCACACCAATCAGTCATCAAAAAAATTCAATATTCATCAAAATAACTACGTATCACTTAATCATGCTGTGTTTGATGATAATTCTTCAGAAGGCGGACACTTACAATAGCTGTATTGTTTCTAATGTCTTCAATTATTTTGTTCTGGAGAGCAAACATGGTCATTGGTTCCTATTCTTCTCCCTTGAAATGCCGATTGTTAGCATTGTCAATACCATCTCAGTTTGTACCATGTGCTGTGTTACTTTTGTGACTTTGCAATTTGATATGATATATTTGGAAGAGAACAACGAGTCGTGTTGTACTAGCAGAACAAAAGTAATGAAAATTGCGTCGAAAGTTACTTCTAATGGGGCTTTGAGAGAATATATGACTCTGAAAGAGAGCAAATGTCGATATTCACATGAGTTGTAAAAGTCAACACAATGTAATGTGCCCGCTTCTTGAAATGTCGCAAACCTCCGGACCACTCGATCTTAAAGATGTATACCAGTACTCCCATGTACCTCGAGTTTGACGAAAAAACTCACCCACTTTTTACACCTAAATAAACTTCTGACCAAGGCATATTTGATAAAATGTGAACTTAGACTATAGGCACCGTATATTTAACCCCTGGTTTTGTTTCTGGCATTAGCACATCTACACTTTAGACCCATCTTTTTTGCCACAGTAAAAAATATATAGAGTTTTGACATCAGTATTTGGCAAAATTTTACCAGACTTTAGACATCCTGTTTACCGATCGAACAACTATCGCATTATTGTTTTTAGCTCACATTTGGTATACCAATGTGAGGTTATCGTATAAGCTGAAGTCAGTGGCCTATGTATGTATGTATGTATGTATGTATGTATGTATGTATGTATGTATGTATGTATGTATGTATGTATGTATGTATGTATGTATGTATGTATGTATGTATGTATGTATATGTATGTATGTATGTCTGTCTGTCTGTCTGTCTGTCTGTACGCATAGTATGTCCGTCAACATCAAAAACTTGCAAACCGCTGCACTTTTTAGCTTGGTATTTGGTGTGTTGATGTATCCTGGGCTATTGATGGGATTTTGTTCAAATGAAGTTTGCATTGCCCAAAATTATGCAAATGAGCTAAATAAATATGAAAATTGTAAAAAAATTAATAACTCAAGAACCGCTGTTTTGATTGCTTTGAAAATTAGAGTGCAAGTACCTTAGGTGGACCTCATACAGTTTTATGTATATTGTCAAGATATCTTGAATTTTTTATTTTTGCTGATTTTGTTTGTTTTCTCATTTTAAGTAAAAATTATTCTTCTCTGAAACCCCCGGCCCAATTGCTCTCAAATTTGGGTTGTATATTTGCAATGGTGTTACCCTTCTAATTTGTTGAAATTACAACAAAATTGGCAAAATTACCGTTTGGGGCAATTTTTGTCACGTTTGGTCAAATAATCGTAAAAAATCTTCTTTCTTTAAAACTGCTGGACAGACAGCTTTTATATTTGGTGTACAGATGCCCAGGGATGACGATAGTTGGATATGCGGAAATTGTCCTGAAATATGCAAATTTGTATTTTAAGACAATTTGGTCATTTTTGGTCAGGAAAACTTATTCTCAAAAACTACTTGTCTGATATATTTATAATTTGGTATGATAGTCCCGAAGAATGTTATTAGTTAGATAAATCTTCTGTTCAAAGTATTGGGAAACCCCCAAAATTGTATAATTTTGGTAATCTTCTCAGTCTGTGACCTTAAATGTGACTTATATTAACCCAGGATATGTTGTGAGACTGTAGGTTGTGAACATAATTTTGTCATATTTGGTATCAATTTATAGTGAAATTTGATCCAGAAAAAAAGGCTAAAGTTACTTTTTTCATTGCGAACCAATTTTTGCAACTTTTCCATGTAAGACACACAAGAACTGATAAGAAATTTGGATCTAGGATAATTCCAGATGTGACAATCACCCCCACAGTGGAAGGCATTTCACTATCTGTAACTAACTTAAGTGCTATTTACATTCGAATGACAGCACTGGTAGCATTTAAAAAATCCTCAAGGTTGTAAATACCTCACCTACTTTACATTTCCTGCCATCTGGCCATTGTAGCTCTTTATGTAAACACAGTCAATACAAGGGGCGGAAAATTTGATATCCGGGGGTGAGGGGGTGTAGAAGATTGATGAGGTAGCATTAATTTGTTTCACCTGATCCTTTGTACATTATTTTCCCCACTCTCCCACCTTTTCTTTTTGTCAAGCCTTCTCTGGCTGATTTTTATTGACATTTGCTAATGTATGTAGGATCTACTTGCCCCATTGCTGTAGAAGTTGATATGCATGTTCCTAAAGTTGACTTCTAGTACCTAAGTAGCAGATCTTATTTGCTCTTGTCATTCTTGTTTTTCTGGTTGTACTGTGTAGAGATCATTGACATAACATCAACGTAGAATTTTGCTGCACTGAACAGATAGAAACAACAGTTTACCCAATACTCAGGTCCCCCCACCGGATAAACAGGAAGATCAGAGCCACTTTCTCTCTTGCTTTTGTCGTCGGAGAAGCAGGGAAAGGAGCGCCCTCGTGCAAATGAGAGGTTTGGTTTTGAAGTATTTCATGTCAAACACTAATTGTCTGATTTTTTAAGCGAGATGTTGCTATTTTATTTTTCAGAATTTGAGAGAAAATGTTCAACGAGTCGCAAGATTCCTCGAAATACCTCTAGAAGATTCAGTTGTCGATGAAATAACTAGGCTATCGACTTTCGAAGTGATGCGACACGCTCCCGTGAGCACGTCAACTTTGGTAAACAAAAAACAGCAATCAATGCTGCGAAAGGGTAAGGCTCCGTCTTGCCTGAAGAAAGGCCGTTGAGCATCATAGTTGCTCGTTAAGTTACAAGTTGCAGTTGCATAGTAAAGAAGCAACATACCACAATCCTGCTATCCATCACCTGTTCGTGGAAATTAACAGTTCAAACGGCTGCCAGTTTAGGGATTATGTCGTGATCAGCCGTTGAACAACAACGATAATATCATTATCATCATTGTCGCATTCGCAATCAGTATCGTCTGTTAGCATCATCAATGCCACCATCATCTTAACTTGCCTACACTGTAGTTATATTGTCGTCGCAGGTTTGTAATAAATACTTTTCTATATACTACAGGTATTGTTGGTGACTGGAAAAACTATTTCACAGTGACACAGAACGAAACGTTCGAGAGGGTGTACCGAGAAAGGCTGGCTTTTTTTCCAGACTTGGACGTCTTTTTTGAACACATAGGTTTAGAACAGCCTTCCCAGTGGGCACATGGAACAAGTCGAAACATGGAAAACCCAGATTCAATGAAGGTTTTATAGCAACGAGAGAGCCCCCCCCCCCCCCCAATCTCCCAAGGTATCAAATAAAAATAAAATAAATGTTGTGTTGTTTTCTAAATGTCTCCCTATTAACTCTGGCACATGGAAAGTTTGACTTGTGAAACTTCTAAAACATAGAGGCGAACAAATTCTACATTTTGACGTTTGTATGCACCTGGTCCTACGTGCCCCATAGACGTGTGTATTTATGCCTGGGAAGGTTCTTCTCAGGCATACATATACACGTCTATGGGTCACCAAGGCGCATAGCGGATTTTTAGAAAACACATGACTGTGAACAGTACTGCATGGTTGGAATACTATGGACCGTTATTGCAATTAACGGTAATGTCAATAAAAGTGCATTGGGGTCATTAACTGTCTCTTTGCCAAGCATGACAAATGATGGAGCAAGTGATACTTGCTTGATTTCAGAAACCACACCTTGACAAAATACCACTCATCTCTCATAGAAACATCTGTATATGATGTAGATTGACCAAAAGTGTGAAATCTCAACTCCAGATAAAAAAAACCGTGCACAGTGTTGCATGACTGTTGTTGAGATTGCTGTACTTAAGCAGAATAAAATATATAAAATGACGTAAATCCCAAAAAAAACAATACTATTTGTTATAGTAAGTAGAGATTTTGCTTCCACTGAAAATCCATAAGTACATTGAAGAAGAGGGGAGAGAAGTGAAGCGTTTAACGGTTTGGTTGAAGTGGCAAAGGTTTTTTGCTCCAATAAAATGCTGTCTCAATGCTCGAAATCTGAGAGGTGACTCTTGGAAAAGGTATTTGGCAGGTAGCATTTTACACCTGACTCGACAACAACTGGCCCGGAATCAGTAATGTGCACCAAATCACATCTGTTACAAGGTATCAACCGTATCTTAGTGAAAACCATTATTAACGCCAGTTGACTTGGGAAGAATGTCGCACCTCAACAACATACGCCAAAATTTTAAGCGTCCCTTGCTGTTGGAAAGAAATTTTGTAGTCTCCTTAGAATGTACAACAAATGTTATATACGCACACTTTCAGTAATATTATCATTTTGCTAAAAAGTGTTACTACATTGTCGTTTGAATCAAAATCGAATTTGCTGAAATTATATTTTCCTCTAAATTCAACACTGACTGCCCTTCCAAGTCCTCCCCATGATAGTCCAATTTTGCTGGTGCTTATCATGACCACATATCGGCAGTCCTGTTTCGTGCTCAATGGCTCTGCTCACTAAAACACTAGTGCAGTGACCAGTGCATGTACAGGTTAACTTACGTTTCTTGTTGCATGTAACAGTTGTCATTGAAATACATCTTTTTGAAGAGACATAAGTTTATGGAAGAACTGTTTATCCTATTCAGTGTGATATCCGTGTCTGATTTGCATGGAATAAAAGATGGAACCTTTTCCCCAAGTTTTTTTTAAAGGAATTTTCAAGGTGCTTCTGAGCAGCCCTTTATAGTTATCCCCAACCATTCTCTCTCGCTGCCTGTCATTCGTTGTGCCTCATTCCCAAAAGTGTCAAAAATCTCTCCCTGTGTAACAATCTGTCAGCCAGTCTTTCGGCACAATGTCCTAGGTTGTTATCACGTTGCAAAATCATATCATGATGTGCATAGATGCTTCGATTTGTTTGTTGTTTGGCAATAAAAATGCGCACCTTCTTTTCATAAATCACAATACAACATTCAGGCTTTCGCTTTTTCCTAAACATCCTCCAGTAGAAAATTCTCCTGGGTTTCCTGTCAGCGTCATTAGAGTTGAAGTTTATGCTGAGCGCCCTCTAACTACAGACATGTTAAGTATCCACCCTTTGTTTTCATGATAGGGGAAAGCATGGACGTAGAAGAGAGAATATCTCAATAGAGTCTTTCCAGCGATGTTCGGTTCTGAACTTCATGCTAATCATCTTGCCGGCAATCTTAATCTTGGTATTGTTCAGGCCTCTGTTCAGGC
The DNA here is from genome assembly GCF_041260155.1 of Ptychodera flava. Lineage (NCBI taxonomy): Eukaryota > Metazoa > Hemichordata > Enteropneusta > Ptychoderidae > Ptychodera > Ptychodera flava. The sequence goes on along the minus strand of NC_091933.1, from coordinate 21,570,131 downwards.
CTCATAAACATGATCATTGTCAGGCTATACCACAAAATTTATGATACATTGAATGTGCTATTCTTCTTCGGTGATATATACACTAAGATTAAGGACTATTAAACTATCGATTTTACTGTGGAGCTGTATCATATTTTCATCGACTTGAAAACTTGCTATCGTTTTGCTTGCATAACCAAGGGCCAATGACACCGCCCATAAAATGGGTGATAAAGTGATTATTGTCGAAGCCACCAAGAGAAATAATAAGTATTAAATAGGCAATAACCCCCGACACAGTTGGGTATAGACGAGATTTTGGTAATATTTGCGACATATTGCCTGAGTCGATAGGCGAGTCCATTTGGAGCGAATAGCACCAAAATCTCGTGAATACCCGACTGCGGCTGGTATATTGCAATTGTATCAACTTCTGTGTCTCTGTCGTCTCAATGCCATGGGATATTCTCGTCGCTTTAAAGGTACAATGTGCTTAGGGGACAGATTAGGACTCTCAAACTTTTTCAATTCTCTTCTGATCTACCACTTATAGGGGCTCATTTTATAGCTTTTGCTGTAAGAAAAAATTTAGACGTCTTAGTTTTTCGAAAATCAAAAACTTTTATTTTTCTCCATAAATTTAAGACATGAATGGCAGCCATTTTGAATTTAAAATAATAATAATTTTGGGCACTTTGTTTCTCTAGTACCAAAATTTGCACGATGACCACCAATTTTTATTCTGGATTTTGAAAGAGAATGGTTGAAAGATTCCTTTAAGAAAGTTTGAGCAAAAGTTTAGGGCTTTCACTTTAAGATAGTATGTATCTCGAAAGTGAAAGCTTTTGCTCAAACTTTCCTCTAGAAATCTTTCAACCATTCTCTTTCAAAATCAAGAATAAAAATCGGGGGGCCACCGTGCAAATTTTAGTACTATAGAAACAGATAATCCAAGATTTACCAATATTTAAAATTCGAAAGGCCGCCATCCGTTTGTTGATCTATGGAGAAAAATGAAATTTGAATTTCGAAAAACCAGCCCGCTGAAGTTTTTTTACACCAAGAGCTTTATATCAGACAACAATTGTAACAGTTTGACAGTCCGAATATCTGTCCCCAAGGCGCATTCTACCTTAAAGCCCAAAATGCAGAAAATGGATGTCTGAGAGATCAGAAATTCAGTGCCCAAGACCGAGCATTTTTTGCTCACGTGTTGACTCACGTGAGCATATGTCGCAGCGATGTCTGTCTGTCTGTCTGTCTGTGTGTCTGTCTGTCTGTCCGTCTGTCTGTCTGTCTGTGTGCTCAATATCTCAAAAACGGCTCATCAGATCAGAATTAAATCTTGTATATAGATTCAGTTTGCAAATAGCAAGAACTGATTAGTTTTTGGTGGGTGTGGCTTGCTTACTTTTTGCTCATTTGCATAATTAATGATTTTAGAAAAAACGGATATATATTGACAACGATTGCACACAATTTGATGAGATTTGCTACAAATGTTGATCACACCAAGATATATCAGCTGTGAAAGATATTAAGGGGTGACATAAAAGATAATGGAAAATAAAAGATAATGGATAATTTGCATATTTAATGATCTTTCATAATTAGGGATATATATCTGATTTGACTTGATCAAAATTGACAAAACTTGGTATGTATATTGAAGATACTATGATTTAACATTATTGAAATTCATTAAGCATTATTACTTCATCAAACTCTTAATTTGCATATTTAATGAACTTTTGGAATTAGGGATATTTACTTGAATTGACTTGACCAAAATTGATGAAAGTTGCTATGTACATTAAAGATAATATGATATAACATTGTTGAAATTCATTAAACATTTTCACTTCAGCCAAATACTTATTTGCATATTTAATAAACTTTCCTAATTAGATATATAAATCTGAATGGACTTTGCCAAAATTGATGAAACTTGCTATGTACATTGAAGATACTATGATATAACATTGTTGAAAGTCATTAAGCAGTTTTACTTCAGCCAAATACTTATTTGCATATTTAATAAACTTTTCTAATTAGATACATAAATCTGAATGGACTTGACCAAAATTGATGAAACTTGCAATATACATTAAAGATACTATGATATAACATTGTTGAAAGTCATTAAGCAGTTTTACTTCAGCCAAATACTTATTTGCATATTTAATAAACTTTCCTAATTAGATATATAAATCTGAATGGACTTTACCAAAGTTGATGAAACTTGCTATGTACATTGGAGATACTATGATATAACATTATTGAAAATCATTAAGCAGTTTTACTTCAGCCAATTCCTTATTTACATTTTTAATGAACTTCACTAATCAGGGATATATATCTGAATTGATTCGACCGAAGTTGATGAATCTTGCAACATATATTGAAGATACTATAAAAACATTATTAAAAGTCATCGTTTACTTCAGCCAATTCCTAATTTGCATATATAATGAACTTTCCTAATTAGGGATATTTATCTGTATTGACTAGACCAAATTTGACAAAACTTGCTATGTACATTAAAGATACTATGATACAGCATTAAAAGTCATTAAGCATTTTTACTTTAGCCGATTCCGTATTTGCAAATTTAATGATTTTTCCTAATTAAGGATATTTATCTGTCTTGACTAGACCAAAGTTGACGAACTGCTTTGTATATTAAAGATACTATGATACGACATTATTGAAAGTCATTTAACATTTTTACTTCAGCCTATTCATAATTTGCATATTTAATGAGAACATTTCAGTCAATTCCTAATTTGCATATTTTAATGAACTTTCCTGATTGGGGATATATACTTGGATTTAAAATTAATCTGTGGTGAATATTATTCATTATGTTGATCATAACACTTTCAATGAAGTTGCAAACATGTGGCAAAGGTTCAAATTTGAACATAACTGCAACATATAATTAAACACGTGAGCATTTTCAGTTCATACTGGTTATAAGTTGAGATTACTTTGACAACACACGTACACGCAGACGACAAAAAGTGACAGTGCAAGTATGACAAAGTGCCTAAAGTGCAGTGAGGCATTTCAATACAGGAGGTTGAAAAAGTCTACATCTGTGTTTATAAAATACTAACTTTTAAATTAACCAATTGTTTTATTTATTTATTACCTCAAAAATTTCCCTGCAAGCTAACTGCCCTCCACTTTATTGGTTTCCGCATTAACCCTTTATGCTGGTTTAGTGGTATGTTTCAGCACTGCTAAACAGTGCTAAACATTATTTTAGCATCGGTGGAATTAGTTTTTGCCCAATCAGAATTGCACAGGGCAGCATGATTTATATAATATAATTACCGTTTGATATCAAGGAAAAGCCAAAATACCAATAACATTCAATGTCATGATATCGGGAACAATGGAGAGCTGATGGGAAACAGTAAATCTGTTGCCAGGGAAAGTCGAGAAAATTACCTCCTAATTACATCACTTTGTCTTCCGTGAAGCTTCATTTCTGAATGTGATATGAAATTTTTGCACGATTCATGTTTCATTGCCGATTTTCTGGTCGCGTCAATGGCTTCCACAACAAGATTTCACTCACTTTGAAGGAATATCGCCATGGCGTGCTTCAAAAACTTACAATTTTACATTCAATATTTACCTTATGGCACAATATGTAATTGCCAATGGTGTATGAGCAGTGGCGAATCAACATCTGCGCCTGCTTTTTTGTTAGATTAAATACTTTGCTAATCAAAATTGACAAGAATTACGAGTGCAAAGCTGACAAAATAACAAATGCATACAAGAATGCAAGAGTTTCCTACGCAACAGGAAGTAGACTCAACGAAAATTAATAATAAATTGAAATATGTAAATTTTAAATTATTTGATAAGTTGTAAGCTAAAGACATTATCTATGATTGCAAAACTTTACTACGGCAAATGCATTGATATGGGAAGCCACGAGTTTACGACCCCGTTGCTCCAACTGTAATTTTTTCTTTTGCATTGTGCATTCCAACTCAAAATTTCAAGTTCATAAGCACATAGGTAGACCCTTGGGGTTTTACAGAGCACAAAAATAAAGTATTAGAAACTACGTCAACTCCAAGAAAAGTTCTATTCAATTTTTCTGTTAAGGTAGACTTGGGATAATGACTTTTAATTTTATAGTGTGAGAAACAAACGTTACTGTCAATACAAACTTTCTCCTCTCCCGACTTAATTTTTGTCATCTATGCAGTTTCATTGTTACCTAACAACTACAAATTCTGAATGCACACTTAGAATATTAAGTCTAGAAATAGTCTAGAAATTAAGTCCAGAATAGAAACCTTTTCCTCTTCCGCCGTTGCCTCTCTTGAAATGCATGTTTTGAACTTGACATATGGTAAACTCAGCTCACTTTGTCGAGAACTCCACATGCCTTGCGCTGAACTTTAGGGGGGTCTTTCTCTTTTTAGATTGCTCGGTAATAGGAATCAGAAATAAAATGCAATATATTGTGGTCTTTTTCTCGGCTATGATACTTCAGATGAATACGTAATTACAAATACTTGGTGAATGAAGCTGGCTGCGTTTCACCTAAAAACCTGTCTCATCTCTATTATAGTAAATTTGAAAAATGCAAAAATCAGACAATGAAATATCAATCTGAACTACACCAAAAGGCAGTAAGTGCCACTTGGTAATGCCATATTAGGGGATGAAACGTATAAATATACAAGTCCACGGAAATAATGCAAACACAAGCCAAATTATACAGTATTATTATAATTTTATTCTGGTGTTGTATTACAATTACTGCAAAATGGGATTCCAACTCTTTAAAATTGGGAGAGAGGAAAAAAGCAACATTTTTAGATGCACACGCTAAAACACTTGGAAAGATTTTCTTTCTCAGACACGAAAGATTCTACCACTGGACGACTGAGTGCTTTTTCTGTGACCCTCCTGGGTTACAGCCCCAGGACTTGAAAAATCTTCATTGGATGTCTACATTGCATTTAATATAGTTTTAGACAGGCATCAGTGAAAGAATCTTGTTGGTGTTTTTCCTGAGCAAAAAACCCTAAACACACACAAAACAAAACTCGGAGAATTAACTACAGGGCGGCAGCACCTGAGATGATTTCAATCAACTCCCTGGTGATGACGGCTTGACGGGTTCTGTTGAATGTCAAGGTCAACTTGTCAATCATTTCACCTGGAAGGAAGGAAATATAAGTCATTATCCTGGAGGGGCAAAGCGGAGATAGCATACTAAGCAACAAGTTCAGTTCCCTATATTGCCCTAACACTGCAACCCTGTCATGTCTCATTGTTGGTCAACTGTTCTCAGTATGTGCTAAACAATATTTAAGCCCTACATGTATGCCTGTTAAGGAAATTTGCCACAAATAACAATCAAACGTATGAGAAGGTAACTTTGAAAAAGTTGGTAGAACGAAATACTACCAGCCTTGAGAATTATTTCTCATATATTGTATACTGTGTATACCTTGACTTTGACCTCAGTAAACAACAAATTGGTAATTATTTCCACCTGTCAATAGAACGGGCGTTTCAGGGCAAAATCTGGCAATTTCTTCTCTTGCCCTGCACTTGCATGGCATTTGATTCACTAATTTCAAAACAGGAAGTGCAGCATGAATACGTGATTCTGATGTGTATGCCTCCATAATGGAGGGAAAGTCCATCCACAGTTACTGTTTTCAAGAAGTGAGACAGAAAGATACATCTTGAAAACCCACTTGTAATTTGAAGAGTTGAGAATTTTTTGAAACATCTACAGCAATCAAATGAAGTGCTGGGCTATTTTTGGCTTATTGATCACTAGAATGATTATCAGTAAACAGAAAACCTGCTTGTCCCCATCAAAACCCACCCACTTCATTACAACTGGACCCTACGATTCATCATTATCATTATCATCAACGTGGAAATGAACAATATAGGGTACTGCAGTTGAAACTTACCGGCATTCTTACTAGCAGCATCCATGGCTGTCATTCTGGAGCTATGTTCACTGCATGCAGATTCCTTCATTGCAAAAAAGATGAGACTAGCAAGAGCAAACTCTGAGTAGTTTCGTAGAACCTCAGCGTCTACATCATCATAAACGCTGATATTGTCTGCAAGTCAATCAAATTACATTCGTAAAATTTATTAAATAAATTCAACAGTATGCACAGGTATACAGATATTCTAATATCACTAAGAATTATTTTACAAGCGTTATCCTCTCTTACATGTATGGATGTACACCATGTGTACAGTATGTAATGAATGACATGCACATACAAAATGAATGTCGCCATGTATATGAAATCACTATAGGTGTGCAATTGTAGTGTAGAGCTACCAAGTTGACAGCTAAATAGTCTCCACTTACTGATACTAAAGTTGGAGCAAAATCCTAAAAACATGACCAGTTTATCCGTTGTTCCTATCAGAAACTCTGTGCTCATTTTTGTATACAATGTGACTATCAGGATTGCTTAACACATCTTATATAGAAGAGCTCAAAGACATTAGTGCCTCATATTGCTCTCAAATCTATTGTAAACATAAGGTGGCGATGTGTTTTCAATACAGTATAACTATGCAAAATATTGTGTTCATGCATGTTTGCATGCATGCCTGCCTGTATGTATGTATGTATGTATGTATGTATGTATGTATGTATGTATGTATGTATGTATGCATGCATGCATGTATGTTTATGTGTCTATGTATATAAAACATATGAATGTAGGAACATATGTATGTGTGTATGTACATACGTATGTATATATGTATGTATATGCATAAATGTAAAACAGTATTGGTAAGAAGCTGAACCTTAGCATGTGTCTACATTATGGATATAAAAAATAGCTTTATACAAATGTGTCGTACAAGCGATGAAAAATAGCAAAACTACAAAAGTTAAAGGAAAATTTATGACGTGTATTTAACAATTGAATAACAAACAGGGGTTCTATATCAAAAAGGTGAATATACGATATCAAGGTAGTTGTCTTTTTTTTTTGTTTTCTGTCAAATAGGGAAACATTCCATGCTACGTACTGACCTGATTCTGCAATTGTGTCCAAGGCAAAGACTGGTTGTATTGTAGTGTTGTATGACACCACTGACCTAAAAACACAAGAAATATATTCAAGAGAATCTTTAAAGCACTTAATCACAACTAATGAAAGACAACAAGTGATTACATATACTCCTAAAAAGTTCCCTAATTGCATGATTTTGATCTCATTTCTTATTTTGCTCATTCCTTCGTCTGTAGTTGGAAGAAAGAAGCCATTTGCTGGCTTCGGATTGTCTACCTTTTCAGGAATATGATGTTGTCATACACAAGTATATGTTTAAAATTAAAAATTTTAACTAAGGCCAAAAAAGAGAAGAAGATTTGCTTCTGGTCCTTGACATTCAGCAAAAGTGATGTGATGATGTAATTTTCTTTTCTTTTTTTTATTTCTAACAATGCTAGTTTGGCATTTTGATGCAACAGTTATTGTCTTTTATCACTGGCTGCAAAATACTTCCATTTTCTTTTTAGCAGTGTTGGACATGCATCATAAAAACTTTGAATTGCTGCCGGCCACCACATGAAATTCTGACTCACTTAGAATATTTACGAGGAAAAAAAACATGCAGTTCTTGAAATGACATGCGCGCTGACCACAAACATATCAATTTTTTTTGCCTAATCATGCAATATTTAATCACTTGTGCGAAGAAATGTTTGTCACTGTGCACAAGGATGATGTGAAGATGTCAAAATATAGTCTTCAAACTTGAATCCAAACATATCTATTGTTCTTGAAAGAAACTACATTCTTTACACTGTATCTTCCTTCACTATTTAGGATAACGCTGACAATGGGTTTGTCTTTATGGGCCTTACCAAACCCGCCTTACAGAGCTAAACTTCTTATAAATGTTTCAAAAAAAAAGCTTTTACCATGACAAAAGAACCATGTTTTTCTGATCACAGAATTTGAAGCAATCATTTTTGATCTACCATTATTATACAATAACATATAATACTTGAAAGACTGTTTCCCAACAAAACAATTCTCGGCAAGTTTCCATTTCCACTTTTTCCACCCCACAATAGGAATTAACTTCGTTGATATTGAAAACAAAATTTTTAAAACAAAGTACATACTTGAATCTGTTGTAGTAGATAGAGCCAACATCAAATTCAAAGCCACTCTCAAGAAGAGCCGCGGCTACTTTTGTAGCATCATCAAACACAGGGGGTCTCTTTCCGTACTCTGAGACATGGAACAACATCTCATTCTTGTACAACCTACGCCAGAAAATAACCAAAGACTCAAGTGTTAATTCCAGGAAAATAAAGCATCTTCTATCATGCACATATTGCATTCTAAGTGTCATGAGAGAGCATCACTTCAATGTATGGATACCTGGTACTGCAGTTCCCTTTACACTGGTAGAGATATTATAAATATTCTTTACAGATTAGGGTACGTCTTAAATGGCGTACGATTGTGTACATGCATCGTAAGAACCTGACCATTGGACAACTCTGTATCTGATGTCAGAAACACTGCAGTATTAAGTCTGTAAAATTTCTTTCATCTCTGTACTTAACGCATATTATGACACTACCAAGCAAAAAAGATCGCTTTTGAAACATCTGGAGAAAACATTGGATGGGAGATAGAAATGTTAGCTGATTTTTTATTCTACACTGCGAAATGACAAAACTTATTGTCAGTAAATAACAACCAGGTGAAGTAATGTACTACATGTGCTCTTCCTACAAGAGTTTAAAGTTTCAGTACAAATATTAAAGCAGGGTGGTAGATGATCAGTATAAAGATGCTTGGAATGTCTATAGAATACAACGTCCTATCAGTCAAGAATTTTGTGACAGTAAAGTTGTCTTGTGTAGTGGAAAAGAAGTTTGGGTTAGCTATTCATGTGTTCAAAATTGGGATCAATACTGCAAAGAAATGGTAGACTTGTGTAATAAATTAAAGGTATCTGTCAGCACTATCTTTCATTGGTGTACTGCTCAATGCATAAGGAATTTTACTGAGTTCAGATTTGCACAAATTGACCCTGTGAGATCGGGAAACATGCCTGTCGGGAACTAATGAAAGTCCTCACCTCTGTAGAATCTGCCTTGCCTTATCGCCCACGCATGCAATTTTCACTTCGGTATCGGCAGGTACATCTGCCATCTCTGCCTTGATGGCCTTGCATATATTGGAGTGAATGCCACCGCAGAGTCCACGGTCACTTGAGATGGCCAACATCAATTTTTTCGGCTTTTCCTCAGCTTTGATGTCCGCCTTCTCAAAGAATGCTGGTAGAAAGAAACACACAGACTGATTATTGGATCATTAGTTCACACGGGCTGACTATATATGCAAGATGACAAACACTGTCGTGGTGTTCATGTCGGGTGTTTGCCCATAAATTTTACATGGTTCTCAAGTCATGTTACCAATAACTGTATCAGAGCAATGATATAAGAGGATAAAAAATATCATCTTTCCTTCCACTAATATAAATTTAATCAGGTTGGGCAGAATCTTGTCGTTGTAACTTTACTACTCCAGATGGAAAGCAGTTTCGAATGTTTTGATGAAAATATTTATAGATGATACTTTGTGAGGAGTGTGATTCCCATATTTCAATTGCCCTTTGCATTAAAAAAGGAATTATGTGAAGTGTTGAAAGTGGTAAGTAAAAGTATAGTTATAAGTAAGAGAGACTTTCACATAACTGCAAGACATTCATACAATGCTGAGTGTCTAACAGTACCAAACCACTGCATTTCAGGCGGATTCCTTTAAAAAGACTGTATCTTTCTGGCAGTATTTGTCTGCCAATGTCACTCACAATTTGCTCCAGCTCCGTATGTCCTGGCTGGCTTCAGTTCTCTCTCTGCTCGGCTGAACTTGGCAGCAGACACCATCTTCATGGACTTTGTAATTTTTTGAATGTTTGTTACAGACTTCAGACGAAGCCGAACTGTGATGAGGAAAAGAGATATGAGTTTATTTTGTGGTCTTGCCAAGCCTTTCTTATGTGTGCACCAGTGTTCTCCCCAGGATCAAGCAAAAGCGTAGCGGCTAATTTGCATAATCATTTGCATATCATTAATTTATATTTGCATATGGATATAAGCTTGCACATGCACCCATGCATTCATGTACACTCACAACAAAATGCAATGGTAACACACAAGTATGCAATTTGAACATCATGGAAACTCTTTATTACACTTAAATAAATCATCACACTGCACAGTATAGTACAATTGCAATTAAAATAGAAGTATCAAAAAGCTGTAACAGCAAGTTCAGATTGAAAGCAAGAAATGGTTCGTCTGGTTGGAGTTTCATTAATACATATATTGCTAATAAAATTGTCAAAAATTGCCAACAAAGAGGAAAATTCATAAGTTTAAGCTTTACACAATTCAAATGTAATTGAGTTTTATATCATTTTTGAACGACAAACACCACGAATAATGTTTCATCACGGGGATCAATTTCAGCCAGCCGACCCCCCCCCCCCCCCCCGCTAACTACTACTGCCACTGAACATCGTCGTTCGATTCTTGATTTTAAAAATACCACCAAGATGATCACAAGACATGAACTAAGTACGACTAGAATCACTCGAAAATCAGGTGTAAAATCTTTCAGAGAACGTGTCAGAGTGGAACCACACGCGACGCCAGGATCAATGTCAACACGTTATAAACACGTCGGCCAACATGGCCGCCGCCATATTGGAATTTATGCAATGTGAACTCGATCGCGATTGTGATCGTACTCGGACAAAAAAAAAGATCATCGTTGTAAAATCATAATCAACCTCACTAGTCAACTGCTTCTTTTGTTTCTTTTGCGGTCCATTTCGTTGATCAAAGCATGGGAATGTGATCAAAGGCCCCGCTAGTGCTACACCGCCTAACTCTGTGAATACTTGTCCTCGATGTATACCGACTAAAGGTCTTTGTTGGTCGTAATAGTCGTTGTAGAATGAAAACTTGTGAACAACCTAGCCGATTCTTCTATTGTTTTAACGTTCCTCTCAACACTTACGGACAAGTTATCGGACGCATACCATACTTCACACCTTCCACTCTTTCACCAGGTTGAAAGTTGCTGTGAGCGCTAATGTGTAGACAATGCATGCAACTGCTGGTAGCTACGCAGAGCGCTAGCGTGTGAACTAAAGGATGGCGGGAATATTTTAAAGCGTAGCGGGGAGAATCAAAGCGTAGCGGGGAGAGGCGAAAGCGTAGCGGGACCGCTACGCTAAAATGGCCTGGGGAGAACACTGTGCACAGAACGGTGTTTTAAGAGTTAATTTGACATACCACTCAGTGTTTTGTCTAGACAGGGGGATGGAGGGATTCTCCTCTGTTAACATGTTGGCACCCCCTAGTAATTTGTCACGGGGGGACCAGCCCCCCATGAAATGGTGCCAGTCACACCTTAGAGATACAAGCAGAACACATGAACTGGTGAAATAACCCCTAAATTTTCTGGTAAAGAGGAAAAATCCCCCTGTTGATGCCATCCTGGATGAAACACTGGCCACTAGCCAAACGGTGTGCTCACTGACTTCAGAAAATTCTCTACATATTGAGCAAAAGTACAGTGCTAACTGTAAGAAATGTCAGTATATTCCAAAATCGAATCAAAGAGTTCAGAAATCTTCAAAGATTAGAGGCAAACTGAACAAACATGACAACTACAAAAGCAGGAGACTGCACTGATTACGTTTTTATCTTTTTCAATGTGTCTGTCAGAGAAGTATGACACAGTAAACAGTACTCTTTTAAAGTCACCAACATGAAATTTGAGAAGAGCTGTCAGAAAATTGTGAATCTGATTTTCAATCAATGACCTGGGTGCAATCATTGAAGTTCAAGCAAAAGGTGATGTAATCATGATATATATATAAACAAAGTTGAGTGTCATTGAAAGAAAATGTACTTACTGTCCTTCAGGGTGGCCATGTTTCTAACAGAAATGCTGAAATGAAAAACATGTAGTCTTCGTTAGTTTGGTAGTACATCACAAAGATGTTAGGCAAGTGGACACACAGCATTTTGCATGAATCTCTAGTGACCTACGATACTGTTTTGGTTAATGGCGGCTCACTCTCAATGTTTATGGAACGCGAGTGATGTGCTTGAACAAATACCAAACCCCATAAACAACAAGGTTAGTGTAATATAGTGTTCAGTCTTCAGTAGTTATAAATAGGTACGACCAAATGCAGTAATATGTGGGATTTCACATCAACATGCTGCGCCATGTGTGGTGTGCTTATTTTGAATGCTACAGGGCCTTCGGCATTGTAGCTCTACTGGTGCACGAGGTCGCAAAAACCAAAACTTGCCGACCACTTCACCATAGAGCTACAATTTTGCAGTTAGGTACAGCTGTAGTGCTATGACTTCTAGCACTAGAGCTCTACTACATTCTTATTACTAGCATACGATGCAACTATGGGTCGAATATTACAGTGATGATCTGTATATAGTGATATTAATGTTGGAAATATAGAAAATATTCTGTGCGATGCTCTTCATGTCCTTGGCTACGATTTCTAAAAACTTGGAATAACTTTATCGGCTTTTTAAAACAGTGTGTGTGCCGTGAGTAATATCGAAGTGATTACAATTGTTGCATAGGTCGTTGGATTTTGGATTATCAGACATCATATTATCACTAATATCAGCCAATCCTTCAATACAAGTGCCAGTGCCAGTGGAAAAAGTTCAAAACTTCATCGACACCTTGCCAGCGTAGGCAAATGCTGTCACTTTACCTTTCACGCTATCCCAAAGTTTCTTAATTACACTAGTTTTATCAAATGTTAATGACAATCTCCGTTTTTGCTCAGATTCGCTCAAAAATTATCCACGTACGAGTAATAGCACTTTAGCAGACGGCGAAGTTGCCATGCTCTCTATGTCAGTCTGCACGTCCGCCATGTTGGATTTGCAGATTGTGTCCAGTAAGTACTATTCACTGTAAAATAGATAGCTGAAACAGCACATTTCCTTTCAGAACGATTCTGATGAGACTAATTTTAAATTTCACTGCATTGAGCCTTTGTAAATTTCAAGTTTAACTTACCCTTGCGGCACGAAAACCGTACTTCTCACTACTATGGCCGCCATCTTGCCGGTAAGCCACGACAGGATCGAGTACGCATGCTCGAAGTTGCCTCGTTCTGGATCTGACCTGCCTGGTTCATCATAGGGGTCACGCAACGGTAACCATTAAAATTTATAGGTATCGATATCGGTGCACGTAACTAAAACAGTACTGTATATATCCAAAAATGTTGATAAATATACAGGAACTTTATAAAACTACCGACATGTGTTCAATTGATTGATCTATTGATCCATGAATCGATTTTTTTTTATTATTATAGGCTTTATTTCGGACTCATTGTCGATATAACAGTGAAAGAAAATCTGGTGATAAATATACACAGTTTGGTTAACTTTAATACGCAAAAAGAAGCTTATTCCATAACTTTGTCGTTTCAAAGTTTAAATATAATGAGTCATACGCATATCGTACAATCTCATTACTGCCTCTCAGAATTATTTGTTTTAAACCATAATTTTTATTTATTTGTTTGTTTTATTTATTTGTTTGTTTGTTCGTTCGTTTACACATTAATTATTTATTTGTGCACATGATAATGCAATGCATGAGTGTATTGTATGATATGGTCTCCTCAGGTACCGCAGTAATTAATTCAGTACATTGAAGCTGAAAGTGGTCTATAAAACGCCGAATACACCTGAGAAAAGAAAGAAAATCGACGGTTGCGGTTCCAGTTATATCCTCTAGAGGTATAATATCCCAAAAAGCTAATAAGTAATCAAATAATAAACAATCAGGCCTACCCGTAGATTATGGCACAGTGAACTTCAATTTGTTATGTTATTTTTTTCATCCACTATTGATTTTTAGAAAATATTTATAAGGGGGTAATATTTTACAAAGATTTATATAGAAATATGACATGACCAAAATGAACCTAAAATTTAAAAAATATTGGAACAGAATGCGGTTTATTCTGTATGAAGTCCAGGAACAATATAAATGGGATCCTATAGGCAACAGTGCTGGTTGTAATGGTGGACTAGCAAACTGCACCGTGGCAAACTAGCTTGTAGCATATATAGGGGTAGTAAATATGGTAACAGGCTTCTTGTGTCGCTGTGATACTTCCGGTCCGAAAAGGGGTAAATAGCCTACATTTTGCAAAGCAAGTAAGTTTGAAATCATAATTATGATTTTTTATTAATCTTAGCAGATCAATAGCTTGACAGGTGATCAAATCCAATTAATGAATTGAGGTGGGGGTCATATTTTAAAATGAATAATTTGTTTATAAGAGTCCACTTTTACATTCTTACGAAAGAATGTAAAAGTTGACCCCCGTATTAAAATTGTGAAGGCTTCCTGGCCGGCCACAAACAGTCTCTCGACTTCCGAGTTTGCTGTCAAATGAGCTTCGAAAGCCAGTGTGTCATATGTTTTAATCTCTGTGGAATAACTATACTCTATAACACGATAAAATTAGTTTGTCCAGTGAGTTTAACGTTATTTTGAACGAGTTATTTTGAAGGAGTGGACCCTTAGATTTCTGGGGTGGGCTTAAGGATTTTCGAAAAGAATTTTGTTGCTGGCCATTTATAAGAAAAAAATTGTCTACCAGCATACTTGCAAAAAATTTGCTTCTAGGCCGTAATAAAACTTGTTTCCATGTCCATGTAGCCTGAGTCAGTGGACTGTGTATCCAGTACTCCCTGGAGCTGCCGCCTACGACGGTTAATTGTGGACTTTCATAGATTGGTTGATGGTCAAGCTGCTATTTAATCTGCTACATACGATAAATTGCATGAATGGCCAGAAAACTGAGTATGCATTCTGTTTACTTACAAGTTTACTTACAAGTTGTTTACAAAAGACTGCATTAAAAATGCATTACTGCTGTTTCTTAAACTAACAAAGCTAATTGTACTTCAGGAAAAAGGTAAAATGGGGGACTTTGTCCCCTTAAAAACTCCTTATTAATGGGGCAGTCTTAAATCCCTGGTTCACGTATTAGTGGTTGTTGATATTGATTATCTAAGTGATTTTATTCCTGTGTTCTCCTTTAAAATTTGTGTACAGCTAGTCAGTTTGCTCAGAGATAAAACGGACAAATTTCTATAAACGTTTTATAAAACAGCAAATCTTTTGGAATGCGTGGTTTCTGAAATCCGAAGTTCAAACTTCAAGCAAGCAATCAACAGCTGTCTATTCATTTGTTTGTATGTCTATTTATTCAACGTTCTATGATATTGTATGTTTGTTTATGTTTGTCTGTGTTTATTATTTATTTATGTATTTGTATGCTTGTTTGTTTATATTTTGTTTATTTTGTTTATTTGTTTTTTTATTTATTTATTTGTTTGTTTGTTTGTTTGGTTGGTTTTTCCTGGTCGCCCTGCGACTACATACGCGTGTTTCAGAACTCGTAAACTGTTTGAGTCCTGAACAGCGCCCTACAGTGTTACACTATGTTCTCCTTTCGTACCAAGCCATGAAAATTGGGTTAGCCTCGTTCAAGTCCAATTTCGTAAAGTTGAAAGTTAATGTTACAAACTGGGCAGAACAAATGCATTTTACATTAAGAAAATAATGCAAATCTATAAGATATAGCCATATAAGGTGACTCGATTCTTAAATAATGTAAATAACGTTACAATCTTTGCTGCCTGATAACTGAGCTTGCGCAGAATAGGAGTAATCAAAAATGGCGGCAATCGTAAAGTGAGACTGTCGTTCTTCCGAAACGTTTCTTATATCCTACTCAAATTAACCGTCTCTCGGAGCTGTAAGTATTAGTTTTCGGGTACTGAGAATCATTGTGGGCGATATTCAACATCTAATTTAACTGTATACCTCTGTATACCATCTGTATTTGAAGTTGTTTTCGACGGACCGGTTGGAAATAACAAGTTTACGGTAGTTTCATGTTGTGACGGGGTATGTACAAGACTATATACATTCTACAAACTTTTGTGTCTGCGAAGTTTGGCGCTAGAAAGTCTAAAGAAAAACAGCCTGCTTACTCAACCAATTTATATTTTGGGTATAGTACGTTCTTGTTCGTGAAATCTTGTTTATTATTCTTGTCGTATCGCGTCGCCTATATGCCGTTGTTTGTTGACTGCAGATTCCAACGGTCTGTATCTTGGATGAAAAAATATACTCACAAGTCTATTATCGTCTTTAGTTGCCACAATTTGCAAATATACTCAATACTTTCTTGTCTTGTTGTTTTAGAAAAATTAGTCAGACCTGAATTGGGTAATTGGGAATTAATTTTGGACTCAGGTGCTATACCATATTAATATTATGACAAATCATTTGATTCAAGCATGATTCAATCAACGAATATACAAATAAATAAGGTTAAGGCATATCATGGCCACCAAAGTACCGGTACACATTTTTCACTGCCCCTAACGCATAATTTAGACAGTTGGGGCTTTCAGAAGGTGATGATTCAAAAGTGGGCAAATTTTAACATCTGCATCGTAATATTATATCGTATATTAGAACAAGGTCCGAGCATCAAGCACTGGCGCGTGCTTAGAATTAGTAAGGCTATAATGCTCTTAAAATCAACCAGATGCTGAAGTAATTTCAATGTATATGATGATATGATGAGTGCAGTGTGCTATATACGATGGCTATTTACAGTTCAAGCATAGTGATGTCGTTCCGTGAACTGTCCAGTAACAAATATACCTAAACTTTTCTAAATATTAAACTTGTTGTCAACATTAATTCATCAGTTTATTAAATATTGTGTCTTTCTACGTTGTTTCTTTATGTAAAAGTGGGCAAAAGGATAAATAACTTCAAAAGACTTGCCCTGTTTCTTTGAGGTATTTCAGAGACAACACTTTTATTGTATCTTTCTCACTCTCTTTTGATTGCATATGTGTACATAGTGCCGGCAAACGTAGACCCTTGCTCCATGGTCAATGCACTAGACTTACTGGTACATGGTGTACATTCAGTTTTTCATGTTCATGGGAACCCCACAAAAGGAGCATTAATTCACCTAGTGTTAATGCAACTGCAGTCGCGACATGTTTCAATACTCAATAGTTGAGTAATATGCATGCAGATCAGTATGGCTTCTTTGGTAATATTCCTCCTCATAAACATCAGACCTATGGTAATCCCTTTGGCAGTAAATTCAATCAACATGCGTGTTTGCTCGATGTCCAGTCAACAGGTGTTGAAGGAAAGTTTCGGTGATCTTTGTATCCTCTGTGTAAGGCACCATCATAAATCTTCTTCAAGCACTGTCAATGAAACTAATGATAGGTTGTGACATAGACCTGGGAGAACTATGGTTATGATTGATTTTGAGAGAAATAAATTACTTGTTATTTGTAAGCTGAATAGTTGTAGGCCCATTGATCAAAGCCAAAAATGTATTTTCTTATGTTGACTTTGTAACATAAGCTTTGGCACTTATGAAGTAATATCACTGCATATGAAAAATCAATTCTCGTTTCTTTCTCTGCATTATCATGTGTAAAATTTTTCTTGATTTGACTATGAAGCACTGAGTCTTTGATGCGTAAGGTTTGTTATCCTTTTTGACTGACAAAGTGACATACTCCGATCTTGTGAAAAATAAGCAACGTATGCAGTCTAAATTACTATCTCTTAAGCCTGCTTTGTCCAAAATTGTATTACGTTGGAAAAGATAGCAAATTACTTCTGACACCAACATGGCCCTGATGTGAACAATATTGAAGTTTTGAACATATAAATGTCTGAATGTCATCATTGCATGGTGCATGACTCAATGTATGATCGTACATACCAGGACTGAATTTCCTAATTATTCTGTTTGTCGCAATACTGGGAACAAAACATCTCAACTATCTGTTTATCACCCAAGTACAAATACACCAAGTTCTGTGAGGGAGATCAGTCCCGGTGTGATCATAAATTCAAAACAGTGCAACACTTTGGGAAAACCAAGTGCTTACAATTCTATAATATTCTGGGATGGCATGCCATATGTAGAGTAAGGATTTTTCAAGCATTGTAGAGGGGCAGGTTAAAAAAAAGAGCCACAAAAATGTTGAGCTTCAAAAGTAACATTAATTTTGTTTCCATAATTTCTTTTATTTTCAGTGACGTGGATTTTGTTAATATATTGAGAGTAAATAGAAGATTGATGGTGAATAACCAGTAGCAGTATTAGCTGCCAGCAAGTCAAGTCATGTAGCAGAGTTCATGTGATCAGCGATCAAACAACGTTTTTTGCAGCTCCTGTTCCCTGGATATTCTTGAAGGGCAAAATTGAAGAACATTGCTGGTGGACATCATTGTACTCTACAAATGCAGAGCACTAATTTGGCAATTTGGCAAATTGAACTCAATGTTAACTGACTGTTGTACAACTGTGAAGTACACTGAAGGTTTCCAGAGAGGATCCATGTCTAGTTGAACATTCTGCAGTTTTGACTGATTTCTTTGGTTTTATTTTACATCCATAACTTGTGTGTCTGTGTCGGAACATTCAACATGTCTGAACTGAAACTGGTCTCCGGAGGTGACGACATAAAAATATGGGACCTGTCAACAATGAATGTCATCAAACAGTTCAACCCGCATTCCCAAGGGTTGTCAGCTGTGAAATGGAGCAACAACAATATCCTTTTGAGAAAAGCGTTATTCAATTTTAGCCATTCATGCTTAGAATACAAACTGGAAATTGTTTGAAGACAGAGTTGAGACATTTTTCATCATATCAAAGATAAGGTACTGAATATGTGAGTAAACATCACCTGTAAAATAGTCCATATCTGTTAATTTGGTGAAGTTCACTGCCGAAACATGTCACAAAAGTGAAATATTGCACCCAACCATAAATTTCGGGTGCTGAAATATTGTTATTTATTGTTTGCTGTTTATGTAATCCCTTGGTGACCCATTGCATTTATCTTAGAAAGCATACATTAATGGCAGTAGTTTGCAATGCTACAGAGATATTTACTGATTTTAGTCAGTGGGGAACGGTTACTCTCTGCAGTCCCTTTACATCAGTCTCACATGAAAAACATGACTTGCCGTAAGATGTTGATGTCTGTAAAAGACAATGGGGCTAAACAAATTAGAATGAGCTCAATAAATCATTGATGGCTGAAGCCCAAGGTTTTTCTGTACACATTTCCATGTCAGTTCCATACAAATGACTTCATTGTGCACAGGGCAAAATGTCATTTAGAAGTATGCATTCTCTAAGACCATAACAAAATAAATTCCTGAAATATTTTTAATGTTTTACTTCATAATTGCAGAGTAGAGACTTGTATGTAGGTAATTTAATCAAGAATGATTAATGAAGTTTGCATCCTACTAGTAAAATGGAAGTGGAAACTCTCTTACAAAGAGTTTTCATGTTCTGATTTGCATCAGCAAGCACTTGTCATGTTGACTCTGTCTTGAATTTTGTTTGAGGGTTTCCTGTGTCTGATAGGAAGCAAGGTTTGCATAGGTGCCATTAGTTGACACTCTGAGCTTCCACAGGCCACTTTCTAGAAAGTTCTCCTAGACTAATACCTGTAGCATTTACAAGTCTTTGGCTGCATCAAAGGAATTCTGAGAATTCTTAAATTAACCCAGAGAGTTGAGAAATATTTTAAATTGAACAAACGATGCACTGGATTCTGCCTTTACTTGTTGAAAACATACATGTATGGTGAAACATCACTCTCGTGTAATCTCGCAATTTCTTCTTCATTGATAGGGAAGCAAGAATAGTATACAATTTGGTTGGACCAAGTTTGTTTCTTTTCATTGTTATCTTGTACAGGCCCGTTTTGATGCATAGCGGAGGGTAGGGATTCATGTAATGATTTCAAAACTCAGTACATCATCAGATACATACATGTACATGGAAGTGTAATGTGTAACAGTAGTACATGTAGTTGAAGAACTTTGACCTTGAACATTAGACAACTACAGAACTAAGTTCAGATGGTTGCTACAAGTATGATATGTGACAGGAAAACTCTAACATTGGCCTTGAACTGTCAACCACAGTTTCCTAATTTTCCCAGGCATCATAAATGCTATGATATTTTTCATGACACCATTCCTTTTTGATAATGAATAATAAAATCATTCAGTTTAAGATTGCACCGCATAGGGATAGTTATGTTTTTAAAACTAAGTTTTCTGTTCTGTGTTCCAAACTGCACATTAGCCTATTCAAAGCTGTTGATATATGTTGTATGATACATGCAGTCCAACCCACAAACACATATTGTTGGTTGCTAGGTTTCAAAGATAGTGGCATTCTGTCATCTGGCGGTTGACCAATTCAGATTCCAGCATTGATCCATGGTAAACAGCACAGCCCCATCTGACATGTTCCAACATTGCACATAATGTGAAGGTCAAACCCAGGGGGACTATTTCAAATGCTTGCAGATATTCTATAACGAGCATTACTGTTCAGTCATGAATTCCAACCAATAATGACTGATTGATGTTTACTTCTTCGTTCACTTCAGAAGAATTTCATATAATTTGATGTCGGCACAATACTACTACAGCAATTACAAAAGTGATCCTTTGATATCCTACATACACTTGTGCTTTGCCGGTGAATCACAAAGGTTTTCTGTCAAACTGAAACGTATCAATCTGAAAATTGAACTTTTGCATTGTTTGTAGATTCTCAGACCCTAGCTCTCACCTGTTGTGCAATTTGGCCATGCATGTAGGCCACCTTAAAATTTGAAACTCATGAATACAGGTATTGTTGTGTACGTACTTGAAGAGTGTAAACTTCCTTTTCATTCTGTGCAATCAAAAATTGTATGATATAACATAGTATAACAACATAACCATGTACATCTGTACTAGTGTAATAATCGATAAATCTTGTCATTGCACTTCAATAAAGCCATGGCATAGAACTCCACATTTGTCCTTAACCTTATCTACATCAAACATTAGCCAGTGCTTCCATTGCTGGTGATAAAGTTGTTTTAACATCTCTCAAACGATTACCAAACATTGTATCAGAAGGTCTTGCAGAAGGGGTAAGTTGTCAGAAAGAGTGTGAAGCATTCTTCTTGATGTAATGGAATGTAATTTGGTGAACTTGTGTTTATTGACCAACAAACTATGTTGTTTTGCAAAGTGTTTATTCATGTGTAGTGGCGAGCTGTACAGGTAGAGTTTCTTATTCCATTCTGTGTTATTGAGTTCAACCAGTGAAGCAATGGGGAAGGGGACGGGTTCACTAAAACCCTTTCACCACCATGATTCAGCTGGGACCCATTGATATCAATATAGAGATTGTAGCTCCGTTTACAGGGAATCAGGGGTGAGTAGGTTAATGCTGTACATTTTTGAAAGGCTATTCTAGGTTGTACTATGAGTGAGAAATCAAGGTGATCACAGTATGCACCTCAAAACAAAGTTCTAAAGATTTAACCAAACGTGCATGAAAGAAACTGTAGACCTTTGTCTTTCATGGTCAAGAATAAAAATCAGGGGTCACCATGCAAAATTGGATTAAAGGAATTACCCAAACATTTACTGATATTTGAAAATGAAACTATAAGCTAGTCCCTGTGCTAACTCCTACAAGAAGATTTTAATTTTTGAATTTCAAGAAAAAAAAACGACTGAGAAAACTTCATTTACTTGACAGGCTTCAAAATTAGTCTTGACAAGCAGAAGCTCAGGGACGTATAGAGTGACAAAAAGACTTGTTTCCAAGGCACATTCTACCTTTGTATGGGACTTGTTTATTATCGTAAAAAACTTGGTTCATGTGATTGCAAACATTTATATGAAATCAAATGTTGTTCATATTTTGATATTAACAAATTGGTTTTGTCTTTCAGGATAAACAAACATGTCTTAGTTTTATCAGTAACTCAAGGTACCTAATTTCTGGTGGCAAAAACAGGATTGTCAATATATGGGATATGAAAAGTAGAAAATTGAAGAAAACGTTCAAGGTAAGAACTTTATGAAAATTAAATCTTAGTATCGAAGTGCAATATAGTCATTGTGAAGCTGTTGTCAATCAGAAACTCAAGCGATATGTCCATGTTGATTTTACTCCATGTTCAATGTTGATTATTTTGGTGGCCAGGTCAAAAAAGTTAAAACCTTTGAGGACTTTATGAACATCTGTGAAATACTCACAAAAGGCATCAGTAAGTTATAAAATGATGTCTATGGCATTCGTCCTCTTTGTTTATTCAGACTTCAAAGGGGTCATTTCACAAATATAGTTCCAGTAAAACTAGATTTTGTACTAGCATGGACTTAAATAAAATCCACCAGTCACCATGAACACAATTGGAATGTTTCAATGTTTTTTATCTGTATTGCATTCAACTTGTGATGCTTTAATGAAACTTTGCTTGCCTCAATGAAAAGAAATTAGCTTTTGTATATTTTGATATGAATTCAGAGTTGACATCAGTCATCTTACAGCACAAACAAAGATACCCGAACCTGTAAGCCAAATTTTATGTTTTGTTTAGCTTTATGAAGTACTATAAACAGCTGGAAAGAATTTCACAATGTGTAAATTAGTTCATGCTTACAATGGGATAAAAAAGACATGCCTTTAATGATTTTGATGCAGACATACAATATAAGTATTAAACTCCAAGAATTCAATGATTTTGTTGCTTGGGATTGTTGTGAATCAATATTGATAACAAATGTATGATTTTATAGGAACACACCGACAGTGTGACCTGTGTAACTGTGAATTTCAATGACACCTACATTGCATCTGGATCTGCCAATGGTGATATCATACTGAGTAATGTGATATCTGGACAATCTTTCAGTCCACTTAGAGCCCCCAAAGTACAGGTATGTAACTGCCCTATCATTGTCACAGTTTTGAGGAATGTGAATGTACATTCATCTCACAGAAGAAAATTGTTGACAGCAAAGAGTGTGCCGTGCATACTTGAACATGATGCTCGCTGTAAAAGTAGTCTGTTGCATGCTCAGTTGTGTCAGCAAGGAACTTTGCAAGTTCAGACAAATTCCTTGTCATTGCACTTTGCCGATGTTTTCAAATATTGGTAAATGATTTTAAGACTTCAACAAGATATCTCCTCTACCCTATATGGGGGAACCCTGATAAAATTTTAGCCACTTTCGCCCAAGCAGAAATGATATTTGTCCATTAAGGTATGTTTGCTCTATCAAGATAATGTGTGGAAAACTTTGCAATGCCATTCAATCATGTCACATTTTTTGAGAAGGCAGCATAATCAACCCACAGTAAACTCCACAGTAACACATTGTGTGGAATGTCTCTTCATAAACATCCCACCCAAACAGGATTTTCATCTCTGATCCTTCATCTGCTGTATGTCAATGTTTCAGGCAATACGAGGGCTACAGTACTCCTACTTCAAGAAGTCTCTGCTGGGCTCCGTCTCGGATGATGGCTGCCTCAATCTATGGGATGCGAACTCGCACAAACTTCTCAAGTCATTTACAGATACGCACAGATCACCAGCAACGTCAATGTGCTTCTCCCCAGTCAATGATATGCTGCTTGCATCTGTAGGGCTGGACAAGAGAATTGTGTGCTATGATGCACAAGGCAAAAGGTGATGCATTTTTTGTGTGTTTTTGCTATCTGATGTACAAATACATGCATCTTACCCTGATTGTTGAAGATTTCACCCCTAGTGGATTTGATCTCAAAATTTTCTGATCCTGCAGTGAAATAGTAGTTTCTGTAACATTTCTGTAAGTTCTCATCTTCCTCGCTATCTAATTGCATAAGTTGCTACCTACTACTTGACAACAAAACTAGCTGGTCCTGTAAAATGCTTTTGAGAAAGACTTTCTCTGTGCAATCATGTATTCTGATATCCACAATGAAATTGAACTAGTGACAAAGATTTTGTCGTTGTGCACTGAAACAAGTCAATAATTTGATATTTTTACACAAATCTTTTGAATATGTACAATTTATTACCAATAATTATGTAAAAAGTGAATGTTACAATGATCCTGTATAATATATCCAGTAACTTTTTAAGTTTTATGAACTATTTGTGTCAATTTTGGAAGTTCTTGAAATTTCTATCTTGTGCCCTGAAGTAATAATGTGAAGGTTATGTCTTCATTCAAAGAGAACATTATTGAGAAATTGGCACATCAAATTGGTGTGGAGGGATTTGAAGCCACAAGGTATAAAGTTACAGAGAACGATGGCGTTGTATGTGTGTTCTGTTTCTATTGTTATGTCTGCTGCAAATATTTTATTGAATTTAATCAACATATTTACCACTTTGCCCCCAAATATCACTTCTATGTTATATGACATTTCAAGAAGTGGACGTGACCTTTTGGCTTAGTGTCCTCTATTTACACTATATTTCTTTATTTGTTTCTGCAGTGCCGTTAAGACAATCACAACTGATTGTCCTCTGACATCGATAGATTTCATGACTGATGGTGCTACATTTGCCGTGGGGACATCTCGCGGTCACGTCAGAGTCTACGATCTTCGGATGGGCGAAACGCCGAAGCATGCATTCACGGCACACAAGGGGTCTGTTCAGTGTCTGTCATTCCAGAAACCTTTCAACAAAGTGAGTCATCTCAAGAAGTTGTCCTGGGCGTTGTGATATGTGTTAGGTTTCTAAAGATGCTGTCACTCACTACCATACAATGTAGGAATACTTCCAATTTGACATCAGAACAGTCCAAAATGACTTCTGAGTGGACTGTAATTGCAAAGATGCAAATGCCATTATTGTAAATGCTAAATTTACTGTCGTGAAATCCTTTTCCTGTAAGATGTATCTGCAAAATGCAAAATATAAGAATGTAAAGTGTGTCCCACAGAATGTTGTACATTTGACTGTTGGAAGATATCTCTGAACATACATGATACAGAAATATTTCACTGGCTTGTCTCAGTAGTCCTGTTTCATAAGTCAGGTCCATGACATATGTACCAACATCAGTGATTGGTTCATCTGGTAATTTAAGGTCCATTTGCGTTACGCTAATTGGTGGGACCTCATGAGGTAGGTCTCATTACTATGAATTATTCACTTTACAGCTCCCTGATTGGTTAATGTGTAGGCCCGGTCCTCCAGTGTTCACTGTCTTATTATGCAATGTCCCGCGTATTTCCTGGCTACCGCTGAAGTAATACGTTATTCGTGATGTTCACGGATCGGCCTAGACTTGGTTCAAGTCTGTGATTTGTTAATGTTTGAGTGGAGTGAACACAACAATATGTATTTGCTCTCATGTGAAACGCGCGCGTGAGTGCAGTGGACGCGATGAGTCAGGTGAACGCTATACAGGAGAGTTTCACCTGGAGGTGAATCCGGCAGAAACTAACTCACTATCCTGCGCAGACTCAAAGGTACCGCATTCAATCGCTGGGAAAACATGGCCTGGGCAACCAAATTCCGAATAGTTTTGTACGAAATAGGAGGGACACAAGAGAAACTATTGTAAATGATTTTATCTTTTTTAAATTCACCGACTTGAACCAAGTCTAGCATTAGGGGCATGTTGGCTCGTTGTTTTCCAATTGTTGGTTACGTGCAAAGTTCACGCTTTTCATTTTGATTTGACGGGGGCATTGGCCCCATCGACAACAGTGAGGCCCGGCCTGTGAATGACACGAGGACACAATAGAGCGTCAAGGCATTACGTAACAAAAATTACGTAACGGTTTCAGGCGTCAGTAGCTCATTTCAACCAACTACATACTGCAGGGAAAAGGACAAGATTTCTCCTGGCAATATTTAATTCATGTATAATTCACAGTATCACATAAAATGCCATGAATAGTGAAGGAACTCTCGAACAAGGTCAAATCTAACTAGATATTTTGACAAATACTCGGCATGAGTACCCTTCTGTATATACTGGGAGCTGCGACCAAGTGCAGGCATCATCCAAAAGTACATGGGACATTGCATAATGAGGCAGTGAACACGAGAGGACCGGACCGACACATTAACCAATCAGGAAGCTGTAAATTGAATAATTAATAATAATGAGACCTAACACATGAGGTCCCTCCAATGACTGCTCCGAAAGTGGACCTTAACCCTTTTCCTGCCGAGCGCCCCTGTCCGTTATCCTGCCAAGTCGGTCAAAACCGGCCCCCTTTTCCGTGTCTACAGAAGATAGGCTCTCCTGCACGCTTTCCTGCCAGGCATTTGGCGGGAAAATACCGCATTTTCGGGGTACGATTACCGACCATATACGTGTTAGACTTCAAAAATTTTTGCATGCGTATAGAGGGGCAACCGGTGATGAGGTTGTGTCGAGAAAATAACGAGGTCTTGGGCGTTGTTTGCCCCGGGGGACGTGCACTTTTATGCCCTTTTCTAGCTTACTTTTGCGGAAGTAAAGCTCGTTCGCCGTCACGCACGTCCACACCGGGGAAACATCACCTCGCTCGTGGGTTAGTAGAAGACCCAGGGGTTAGTGCTATGGGTGCGGCAGCACCCTCAAACCTGTCCTGTTCCCCCTGGGTTGTGTCACTTGGCCACGTACTTTGAACGACTTGGAAGAGTCGCACAGTGCAGTCTGCTTTGACGTAGTGTCAACGACATAGCTTCGCCATTGAAGGAAGGCGTGTACGTAGTTTGGCCAGTTCAGTGCACACTTAGCTCGTTAGTGTTACCGTTTCCTAACAGGTTAGTTGTGCAGTTGTTACTAAGGTGCAGTTTTGTACCACCTTAGCTCTGGACAGTGCAACTGCTCTATGCACTAGCCCAAACGACAGATGGTTGGTACAACGTCTACGTCGCAGGAGCACAGCCTCCGTTGGGCTGTGCCCCTCCCACGTGATACAACGCACGTTCATCCATTACTATAGCGTCCTTACGGATCTGCCAAAAACGAAAGTGGGGGTAAAAACAAAAACAAACGAAAATATGCGATCATAGATAGTATTTTATTCGGGAATAATTTACATTATGCCGAACAATAAATCTCGGAGTCTGTCTCGACGTCCGAGTGCATGGTCCGTGTTTCAAAAATTACAATCGGGGTGGCAGATCCGTGTTACAAAAATTATAATAGGGGGAATTGTACAAAATAATCCGTCTAAACAAAACAAACGAAAATATGCGATCCATAGATAGTATTTTATTCGGGAATAATTTACATTATGCCGAATAATAAATCTCAGAGTCTGTCTCGACGTCCGAGTGCATGGTCCGTGTTACAAAGATTACAATCGGGGGATTGTACAAAATAATCCGTGTTTCAATTACAATCAGCGGGATCGTAAAGCACAAACAAACGGCACAACCGTGCTCAAAATGTGATCATGGTCCGTGTTAAGAATACAGTCAAGCCACTGTTAGGCGAAGCTGTCCCCTGTCCGTTACTTACGTCGGGTTCTCTTGCTGATGGGTGTCGTCGGGGCTGTGTGAGTAGAGGTCTGCACGCCAACGCTCCTCTTACCTCGTAGCATCATGCGATGATGAAAAGCCGCAAAACACTCGCCCTCGTGAAGATGAACCCCGCACAGACTACATCCTTCGGACGTCTCAGACAGTCGTCCGCTCGCAGTGGTCTTACCCTCTCTGCTGCATACTTTACAGCATTTCTGCCGCCCTCCAAACGGCTGACAACGTGCATCGGCTGATTTTGTGGATTATGTACGAGGCAAGAGAAACGGTGGCCTCGACCTCTCTCACACTGGGCTGCGATCGCCCACAATAACCGCCAATGAGTTGTTTCCCGACACGCAGATGAAACATCTTATGGGTCAGCTTACTATCAGGGTGTACATGCTTGAAGCATATATATGCATTTACCAGGGCAACATCAATCAGGTAACATGCCAGATATGTTCACCATCTGTGATTCTTGCGCCCATTGTGAAAGTACTTGCGCTTCTGGTTGGCTCGGTCGACACCTCCCATGTACCGGCGATAATTATACAGCGACAGAGGCACTTGTCGCTGCTCATCTCCCTCCCCCACTGGCACGCACTCCAAGGGTGGATAGACCGTATTCAAGATCAGCACCTGAGCGTTACTATCCTGATAAGCAGTGATGTTAAGACGAGAGTCCGTTCTGGTTGTGGCTTTCATATCCCCAACAGACAGAGGAAGGCGCTTCCTCTTACCAGGCGGAATTAATTGAGGGGGCATGGTGTGACGATTACGGCGGTTAAAACTCCCGACCATGTAGATCCCGGTCTCCAGCTCTCTAGCAGTAACGACCGTGCTAAACAGGCTATCACAAAATAGGCTGTGATTATATCCACAAAATGGCTGGACCAGCTCCATCGTAATTCTTTTCACCACACCTCGCTCCTGCCGTCTCCCATCAGTCCGATCCCAAAATTTCACACCTAGGTACGGTGCAAAGTTAGCGATGTATGCAGTGGTAGAGTCGCACAGCTGCCATATCTTAAAACCGTCTCGATCAGGCTTATGCGGTAATCTCTGCTTAAATTTAGAACGGCCCTTAAATCGCACCATGCCCTCATTGATGGAGATCTCTCTACCCATCTTATAATTATTTACGCACCTGTCAACTATGGCTCCATCCATGGATTGATTTATAAAGGGGATCCTCCTGACACCGACGTCGGCGGCGTGCCTCATCAGGATCACGACGTGGATCGTTCTCTGGGTCTGCCAGATGAAAATATCGCATAAGCTGCTGAAAGCGACTGCGGGTAATCACAGTAGAAATACCCTGGTTTCTCAGAAATGGATCGCTAGACCAATAATCCTCCACTGATGATTTACGGTCGATACCCATACAGACTAAGACGCCAATGAACGCCTGCACCTCTCGGTAGTCAGCGTTACGCCAGTATTTATCTATCTTCCTAGCGATATATCGCTGGTGGAATTTGGCGTATTTATTAGTCTCGTCCTTTGCCAATCTGATCAGTGTAGCTGGAATAAACTTAAAAAAGTAATCGATCTCACGGGAGTGGCTGGGCAAGGTGAAGGTCGGTCCTCTCTCATGGTCAAAATCGGTCCGATCCCGAAATTTCACACCTAGGTACGGTGCAAAGTTAGCGATGTATGCAGTGGTACGCACCTGTCAACTATGGGCTCCATCCATGGAGTGGCTGGGCAAGGTGAAGGTCGGTCCTCTCTCATGGTCAAAATTGGTCTCCTCAAATATATTAGCATCGGTAGTTTCCGACATACGCTAGACAGGAGGGGTGTCGTCCTCCGCCAACACAGCAGCAACGTCATCATCGTCGTCAGAGCTTGCCTCACCTACATACTGCCTGTCATAAAAGTCATCATCCTCTGCCGCATCCTCGTCAACCTCCGAGTCGGACTCAGCGGTGATATCACCGTCGTCTGGGCGTCTGGGCCTGAACTCGCCCGTAGCGGCATCAAGGATCATATCTGGCTCAAAATCAGGTGGGCTATCCTGATAACGAACCCTCCGCACTATCTTTTTCGGCGGGGACATCGCAGCACACGAAGCTATGGCAGGAGCGGGCTGGGCAGCCTCTGCTGATGACGAGGACTCAAGCTCTTTCGCACTGGGCACAGGAACCTCTCCTGACGCAGGATGAGGGCTCATGGTGCACGCAACAGGTGGTGTCTCTCCCGTTGCAGCCGGGGGAGAACCAATGGCATCAGCCGTCTCGTTACTAACTGTCTCACTAGCAGCAGCAGACGTAGTCTGTGCAGGTGAAGTATCTCCCACAAGAGCAGATGTAGTCTCTGCAGGTGAAGTAGTCTCTCCCGGAGCAGCCGGGTGAGAACCACTGGCAACCGGTGACCCATCATCATCCTCATCGGCAGAACGATCAGTCTTACGTTTAGGCTTACCACTGGGTTTTTCAGCCGGAGATAGCTTCGCCTTACGGGAGCGTTTCTTGCCCGACTTCTTAGAACGTTTACTAGGGACATCACAACGATCGCTACCACTGCCGCCCGGAGACTCTGCATCTTTGAGCTTCAGTCGTCTGCTCGCCTTCAGAAAACTTTTGCGGTCCGTCAAGCTCATGTCTGGAACAGTGTCGACAGACTAGGTCCCACCCTTTTAAAGCCACAGGGAAACAAAGCCCTGGACATGATTGGACGCAGGGGTGTTTATATATGCAGCCACCTGTTATTAAATGGACCTACGGCAATCAGTCCACCAACTGGCGCTGACATTCCTACCCGTCATGTAAATTGCCTGTCCGCACCATTTGATATGCTAATAATACTCATTTGCAATGCAAATCCCTCGAGCACTTAGCATAACATAGTCAATGTCATTAGCATCTCAACTTGACATTCCGTCCAGCTGGGTACGTGGCATGCGCACCTGGCACCCAAGGACGTTGGCCCAAGCCCATGTTTAGTACGGGTGGGAAACCCGTATCTTTAACCTCATGTCCCTTCTAAGTACGCCTGCGCAGGGCGTATTGTCATCCAAGTCGGTGACAAGCCAACCCGACAGATCGCCCATTAAGCAGTAATGGACTGGCCGTCTCGTTCTTGTACGGCAACGAACAGTGCTTCAGCGGCTTGTTTAGGTCATAACCGTCGCCTGCCGAGCGGCTTACCCAACTAAGGCGGTCAAAGATGAAGGATGCCAAAATTGTCACAGCTGTCTCGGCCTCGTCCGTTGGGCAAACATGGCTCCTTCAAATAACGTGGCCAGCACGTCTACGTCATCAGCGGTGATGATGACCCGTCATTGACGCCCGAGTGCGTAAAACTCGGAATATACCGACAGGTACCTCTACCTGAGTCGGTCATACTACGGTATAAACCAAACACAGGTCTGCCAACTCCCGTTAGACTCGGCCGTTAGCCGAACTTCACAGGGACAACATAGGCGTAACAAGTCGGTGAACAACGGTTCACAGCACCTAACCGCAGCCGCCAAGTCGGTGAACAATGGTATCAAATTTTGAGGCCATGTTCGTGAATGGCAAGGCTGAGGCGGTGTGTTTCGTTGCACGGCTTGAACGTCTAGAGCCAAGTGCAGCCGACAACGTCCGACATCTGAGTGGGTAGTCTTTTCGAGAAGGTAACAAGTCGGTTAAAAGCGGTGGTTACCCTTCACAAATGTCGCTCAAGTCCGTTCGGATCAGTTCCATGTCAGGGACTAATCAAGCCGAGTCCGTCAAATCCGTCCGCACTTCCCGTCAATCAGGACTAAGTCCGTGATTTTCGTCTCGCACCATTGGCAAAAAATTGCACCGCCAGCTGAGGCGGTCTTAGGCGGTTGCCTTACAGATTAGCGTTGCCGAGACGGTCAATTTCGGCCGCAATCTATGTAGTGCCTCAGAGCCAAGTTAGCCCAAACTCCGCTAGGATACGTCACCGGTGCTAACCTGCAAGTACGCTACTCGTCCCCCCCCCCCAAAAAAAAACAGTCCCCCAACGGGGTGGGGGACTGGCTGGGTAGCTTCTGCACCTTTCCCTGTCGTTGAACTCTCTGTGAACCCATTTCGAGAGCAAACGCCGTTCCTCGCCCAAAACCTGTCCTCGAACGACCCCTAGCGTGAGCAAGGGTTCGACCCCTAGCGTGAGCAAGGGTTTGCTACACGTAGTTCCGTCGACTAGGCAGGAAAGGGGGTACCAAAAAGTAGCCCGATTTCCACCGCCTTGGCAGGATAACGGCCGTGGCTGCTCAGATTCTAGCTACACCGAATTTCAAGCGGATTTTCACCGACTTGGCAGGAAAAGGGTTAAAGAAGCGGATTAACCAATCACAGCATGCAGTACATGTGTGTAGGACGTGTAATGTAGGTCATTTTGAAACAGGACTACTTTGACATAAATCTGATGAATTTTAATGACTCCATGTCACATGGACTATTACTATCACATGATGTGATAGTAATAGTCTATGTTACTGAATTGCGTGTCAGTGATTTTCATGGTGTCTTGATTTTCATGCTGAGCATTCAATGACTTCACCAGATTTACAAGCAAAGTAATCTCTGTGATACAATTCAGCATTAGTGAGACAGAACATTTACCTTCTTTTGAAGTCATCTTCTGGTACTCAAACATCTTTGCAAAATTAAACATTTACTTTAAACAAACATAACAAGTGCACTACTTTTCAAATATTCTGGAAAAGTTTGGGATAATGTCGTGTACAAGGTATCTGATTAGATGAACCCTACATAAAAAGAACATAGTTTCATTTTCATGTAAATGAAACTCTTCTCATTCGTTATAACCCCTATCTTTGCAAGTCCTGCAAACTGAGATTAAGTCTTCATTTAAAGGCGGAGCCTCCCTTTAAAAGGGCGCCAACCTATGGCGGCGTTCATTGTGTAAGTGGACACCAAACAGGCAACATGAGGGCACACACTCCAGAAAATGCAACTTTTTATTTTTTTCTGACCGCAAAAACGCAGACAGACTGCCAAGCGGTCAGCACGAAGCTGCTGCCAATCGAACTCTGTGATTATATTCAAATTCTAACGTGACTGGAAGACGTTTTTTAAGGAAATTCGAGTGTGGTGTTGGGGAATAAATGACTGTTGGCAATTTGAACTGACCGTCAATCAAACGGTTATATAAGCTCTACTTGCAGGATTAACAAAAGGTGACAAAAGATTGAAATCAGTTTGTGTAATTAATGTAATAGAAATCAAACATCGTACTGGCCATGTGTTTGACTGGGAGGAGAACTCCACTAATGCGAGAACCAGGGATTGAAAAGTGTGGCTTTAAAGCCATTTCTGGCGATCCCTGGGATCGCCTTTGTTCTGGTCTGTAAGAGGATTATGGAGGTGTGATAGCCTTTTGTTTTCCATTGAAATTATAATCTTGTTGGCAAATTTTCTGATGAGACAATCTGGTGCCAACGAATGCCTTTAAACAGTAATACAAGAACAGAAACAGTGTAACTGTCCAAAAGTAAAGAGAAATCCAGTTATTTTAAAAATTTTAGGACACACATTAATAATGAGTATTGCATATTGAATGACTTGACCAGATTTAAAAGCAAAGTAACCTCTGTGATACAATTCAGCGTTAGTGAGACTGCGTCTTTGATTTTCAAGAAATTTCGTTCATGGTATTTATTGATAGCTGCTGCCAGTGTCAAGTTATGATGCTTTAAAAATGTGTATTTTAAAAAGTCTGATTATTTTGTTGTGTTTCCTTCTTGTTTCTGTTTCAGAATGACTCTGTCAGCAGCAGAACGTCGCGGACAACCAACAATACTATGCAAAACAAGAAAATCTCAGCACAGACAGGAGTGGATTCCGGCAACGCAGAGTCTGACAGTCCAGAGAGCGAACAGGAAAACAATTACCAACCACAAGAACCGATGGGTGGATACAATGAAGTTTTCTCACCCATAGGTAAGCAATATTGCAACATGCAGCTAAATTCAGACTGACGAAAAACTCAAAAATATCACTGATGAGAGGGTAACTTGTTTTGCAGGTTATGCCCTGCATGGGGCAGTGAACTTTGTTTCCTTATACGTTAAGATTTCTAGATCCTTTTTCATGTTCAAGATTTTCTGTTGATTTCCTCATGCTTTATGTCAATGCTGATAATGCTGATAATGTTTCAATTGTATGGCTGGTATGAAAACTTGCAAACGTGCTTTACATTCTGGCATAATCAGTGCAGCTTTGTGACAGCAGGTGTCAAGGAGCCCTCTATGATTGTATAGAATTCTTTTGTTTTTCAAGCCAGGAAGATTTGTCTCACTGCATGACAAAGAAGGCAGGTGTTCCATTGTGTGTTTCTCCGCTCATGAGGAAGTCAGTCACACAAATCAGACAAATGTCCAATGTAAACTGTAGTAAGTCTTACATAGGTATGGATACTGTTAAAAGATCAGTCAATTCAGCGTGTGTGGATTGGAGGTTTTACCCCCAAATGTTGTTCAAATTGAATGACTTTACCTTTTTTTAATTGAAGGTGAAACTTTGAGGAATAAAGCATTAATCAAAATTAAAACATTCAGTTGGGTGCGTTGGTCCATGGCAAACTTTATGAAATCAGTGTGTCATTCTTCATTGAACTTTTATGCTACAGTTACTGTATTCCATGATAGATTATGAAACACCAATGGAAATATAGCACTCCCCTTCCGTCTTATGCTGTCTTTGTCAAGTACTTGTATGGTTTATGTACTCCCAATGTCCAGACAGCATGTAAATATTTGAAATGAATATCAAGGCCATTTCATTGAATCTGTGAGATGTTTGATTAGTTCAAAGACAAACACACTTGTGGTGTTCTAGGTCACAGAGAGAATGGCTGGAATACAACAAGGTTTGGAGAAAGTATGGTAAATTTGTGTTGTGAAAGCCTCGCTGGCCTCTTTTATCTTTACCAAAGGGAAATAAAGTTAATCTGCTCTAAGAAAAAATGTTATGTAATTCAAACTTTCCTCAAGGGCATGGTGGTTTAGTGAGCATGAGGGTGTTATTTTCGCCCATGTTCCAAAGTTGGCCACCCGAATGCTATTTCCAGCATTTTGATATCTTTTGTGTCAATTTGACAACACGTCCAATAATTCTATTCAACACAAATTCACTCGCAACATTCATAATTATTCACAAGGCCAGGACAGTATGCCAAGATCAATGAAAAGTCTAAGCATCATTTACATCCAAACTCCATTGTTATTTCTGAAGTGAGGAGACAGTAAGCCATGCTATACTTCAAAGATTGCTGATTTCTGCCAATGTAGGTCATGCAATGTTTCACATCTCGTGTATCACATCAAAAATTACCTGAAATCAGTGAAAGTGCACAGCTGTTCTTAACTTATGCTTGACTCTCATACATTTATTGTGGCCAACCATAAACTATGGCTACTGATATAAATTAGTTTCATAGAAATTTGGATATTTATATGCGTTCTGTGCACAAAACAACTGAAGGGCAGTGCTATAAACTGGTCAATCTGTATTCAAAATATAAAACTAAAAATAAGTAGTTTTTTTTTTGTTTTTTTTTATGATAGCTGTTTCATAATTTCAGTGTGGTAGGGTTGATAGTGGAGTTTTTATGGAATGGCAGTTAAAACGTGATTGAGCTTGTTAATTTTTACAACACCAATGGGTCACACATCGGGCTGACAGATGGTGAAAATGGTGTTATGTTATAGAAGTGAGAGTATAACCCAATAATATTTTATGAGCACCAAAAATTTTAAACAGGAAGACTTAGATATATAAAGGGCCAGGGGTATCTGCAACTTTTGAGTATTTTTTTCACATTTTTGTTCTGTATGTCAATGTCAAGATCTTGTTCTACTCTCCAGAGCATGTCAAAAAATCTACTATTTAGCTTGTCAACGCGGCATCCACTAGATTTCTAATCTGAACCAGAATTCACTTTTCAACAAAAACAATGCAGTTCACACATGTACAGGCTTAGTTGACTAGCTGAATACTGTGCATTTTAACATGCTTTGGGGAAACTCGAGTTGTCACGCAGAACAAAAGTAGTGAAGAAAAGCATCAAAAGAAACGGCTACTGGCCCTTAAACTTGACTGAATTTTTCTCAAAAGAGTGAACATGTACATGCTGCAGTACCTTTTGTGTCCGGTCACTTGACTCAATCATGATAAAATGACCTTTCAAAGGGAAATGTTGTTGAAATTCTCTACCACGGCGAACATAAAAAGCCTGAACAGAATGACGCAAACATTGAACTACAAAAGGTATTTTGTTGAAGCCTATGATTTATCATAAAAGTGAGATCCCTT
The DNA here is from genome assembly GCF_041260155.1 of Ptychodera flava. Classification (NCBI taxonomy): domain Eukaryota; kingdom Metazoa; phylum Hemichordata; class Enteropneusta; family Ptychoderidae; genus Ptychodera; species Ptychodera flava. Next base: position 21,534,362 of record NC_091933.1, on the reverse strand, counting down.
TCTTTAATTTGGTACCTTTTACTTCTTTTGTACCCATATTCCATTTTACTTGTTTGGACTTGTCAGTCAAGGGAATTAACACATCTTAAAGTTATAAATAATATGCTTTTATGTAACAACCTTCCCAAATACAATGTCATTGTTTGTTTGTGATTTGCAGTACAGTGTAATGCCAGGTATTTTGAATACAAAAATTGTTTAGATCATATTCCATGTCCAATTTTGCCGGCCTAGGTTTTTGATAACTGCTACATGCCAAGTTCACATGCAAAGGTGATCATGGTGTCATTCTTCTAAAAGTTTTACCGTCGTACTGTGTAGATTTACCTGTATGCCCTCTAACTTCATAAATCTTTGAGTCAGTTTAGGAATTTTTGGAAATTTCTTTTCGTGTCAGCCCAATACCAGTATGTGTAGTATGTAAAATTTTTGTTATGTCACAAGGAACATTCTTGAGTCAACAGCATTCATTTCAGCCAAGATTGCACACTGATTTATACCAAACAACATTGAAAATTTGCCATAGAGGAATGCAGATAATATTATCAGCTTTCATTTAAATTACCATCAAATGTTTCTCATTTAAAGTCACTGTATAAATGTGAATACGTAGCTTCTTTTAAAAGTTCTGTGCAAATCCAAAGTTTTCAGTCTAATTGTTGTTCAGTTACGACAGCTTTCCCTACATTAGCATTCAAAATTTAAATTATTTTTTTCACAAATTCTCTCTGGGTGACAGGTTCTATTTTCTCACCTCTGTCGGACAATATGACCAATGTGCCTCCAATGACAAGGAACCCAGGCAGCTCTGGCAATGCCTACAATGCAAGTCCTGTGTACTCCCAACAGTTAGCTCAACAAGAGGGTCACGTTCCACATGAGCCATATGCCTATGAGGAGCCAACACCGATCATCACAAGTGTTTCTTCACCTTACAAGCCATCTGTAAGTATCAGACTGGGGGGATTTTGTACTATCTGTACAGTATGATCCTGATAGTGTGATGTGCTGAGACTTTTATATGTAAAGTGTCCTGATCATCCATCAGTGTTGAATTAAAAGATTTTGTGTTCAGAGACTATACTGAACCCATGTACATATAATGGGAACAAGAACAGAGTACAGGTAATTCAAATAGTTGTAACCTCAAATCGAACAGACCCTGCTTTAAAACGAAATCATGTTCAGAAAGAGTTCATAGAAATATGTGTGTTCCGTGGACATGTTTGTATTTGTTTGTACTGCCATGACTTGACTTCTTCAGTGTCCATAGAACTCTGTAGTGGTCAGAATACAACATTTACTCTGCAGTAAACCTGCAGGATGATGTTATTGCTGTACTCAATATATAACTCTTTAGAAGATGGTACAAAATATGCTACTAAAATATTTATTAATGTATAGCAACTTTATCATATTGATGTTGTACAAATTGAGAGATCTAAGTAAACATCCATGCAGATTTGATAATTCAAAGAATGTTTTTTTGATAGCCTGCCAGATCAACCCAACACACAGCACAGTCACCCTACCACAACGCAGCCAGCATTGCATCGACAAGGCACACAGTCCCATCGCCAGCAACCCATGAACTACCGGACAGAGCGCCGGTATCCAGAAAGACGCCCATCGTCAATGATGTTCCACCATCGCCACCACCACCGTCATCATCCACAGCAGCGGGCGCATCCCCTCGTTCATCCTCCAGAAGCACACTGCCAACTTTCTCAGGGAGTCACATGTATAATGGTGCAGCAGGGGATGATCCCGATGGGAGGATGGGTGTCAGTGGCGGTGCCGTCGGTGGATCCGCTGCCCCTCAGCAATTTCAGCCATTCCAAGTTGAATTTATCAAGAGTATGATAGAAGATGCGGTGGAGGACGCTAGGTGAGCTCTGATTAAGCTGTGTAAACCTTCCATTGGAAGCTGTGGATTCCAATGAAATGCTGTGCATTGAAACATACTTCACAATCCTGTGAGTCATAGTGCATTGTTTTCATCATGTACAGACTGACAGTTTTGCCATTGATTGACAATTATAGCTACATTTCTCTCTTGAAACGTGTTATTGTGTTGATGAATTATTTGGTGGTCATTTACGGTGTCGACAAAGGAAAGACAGGATATAGCTTTCATGTTTGAACAAGCTAGAAATCTATGTTATCGGAGGAATTTCAAGGACAAAAGATCTCCATTGTAAACCATCAATACACACAAAATAAGTCTACACCTAGCCTCTGATCTCCCAGTTATTTATAAATCGTTTGTCATTAAATATCTGGGGGACAAAATCTGTTTTAATTAACCCTTAAAACGCCATGCCCATATATATCCGTACACGCCCAACTCACACTCAGCGCCATGCACGGATATATCTGTACACGGCCTGAGGTTTGCTCAGGCAAAGTTTGGAACTTGATTTCCCGCGTTTAACAGGTCACCTGACAAATAAATCCATTCCTTACCCTTTGAACCCACTTCAGGTCCATATAAGGACTAAAATAATGACATCATCAGTTGTAGCTACGGCAATTTCCAGTAATTTGAGCGACCTTTCGAGGAAATCGGGTCGACTATTTTTACCGTGAATATCTAATCAGATCTGGTCGCTGACTTCGCCGAAGTGAGAGACATTCTGAACGCTTTTTCCTGCTGTACATCCTAAAGACGATCGTTTTGTGACAAGTTATTGGCCATTTCTTTATAGAAATGACATATTTTGGTATTTTTTGAGGATAATCTCTGAGAAAATGAAGACTTTTTTTGATCGGCTGAACGTGATTTTGAAGTTGAACAGCGGCTTGAATGGCGTCACCACGGAGCATCGCATTGACCAGCCTCTCTGAAAGCTCAAAGTTTGAGTATGTTAGTTTGGTTTTCTAGGCCGAAAACACTAATGATGAAGAAATTTGAAAGGATTTTCACGAAATCTTAATTTAACATGTGATTTTGGAGCGATCAGGTCTGTTTATGTCAAGTAAACTTTCGTATCATGGCATTCTTCACCATGTATCGAGACGGCCAAGATGGCCGCCGATCACGGGTTTGTATGTACAAAACGTACAACACGGCACGTTCCGAACTGTTGATCTCGCGTCATATTCCGACGTCTATAACATATTCTTTTGTCAAAATATACCCGATATGTAATTATTTATATCATATCTATTGGTTTCTGTTCATTTACTGGCGAATTATGTTGCGTGCTCGTCAAAATACGTGATCAAACTTTCGTATGTGTTCACATTGACTGTCATGATTTACGGAGACGTCGCGATCAAACGTCAGGGCCAGTACGGTTATCGAAAGCGTTCAGAGGCAAATGTCGTTCTTATTGTACCTCAAACTTATTTTATTTAGTTCTTGAATCAAATTTATTTTCTCAGAAGTTCAGGCAGTGCGTTTTTGTGGTGAAATTTTTCGTCGTTTACCAATCACAGGGTAGCTAATAATAACGTAGCTGAATACAGGCTCTGATTTGAATTGCCTTGTAATGATGGCAGCTTGCTCATGTTGTTTGTGTTTACTTGCAATGCCAAAATCTTTCAAACATATCCTCTCTAACTGTAATGGCAATATTCATTCAAGAACAACAACAATTGAATTATATCTGATAGCAATCAGAATCCAAATAAAACCAGATATGAACTGTAAATGCTCACGTGTTTCATTATATATTGAAGTTATGTGTAAATTTGAACCTTTGCCACATGTTTGCAACTTCATTGAAATTATTATGATCAACATAATGAACAATAATCACCGCCGATTAATTCTAAAAGGTCATGAAGTATACAAATATGTAATTAGCTGAAATAAAAATATTAAAGTTATTTGACTGCTCTTATTGTATCACCACTTTATCTAGCAAGTGTAATTACCGTTGGCCAAGTCCTTCAAGCCATATATGCCAAGCTGTGAAAGCTCATTAGATATGCAAATTATAAATTAGCTGACATGAAAATGTGAAATGACTTTCGATATTGTTTTGACCTAGTACCTGGTATAATCATCAATGTACATAGCATGTTTTGCCAACTTTGATCAAGTAAATCCTGGTATATATCCCTAATAAGCAAAGTTAATTAAATATGTAAATTAGGAAGTGGCTTTAGTAAAAATGCTTAGTGATGTGAATGTTGTATCATGGTATCTGCAATATGTATAGCAAATTTTGTCAACTTAGGTCAAGTCAATTCAGATATATATCTCTAATTAGGAAAGTTCATTATATATGCAAATTAGGAATTGGCTGAAGAGAAAATGCTTGATGACTTTCAATAATATTGTATTATAGAGTCTTTAATGTACATAGCAAGTTTCATCAATTTTGATCAAGTCCATTCAGATAAATATCCCTAATTATGAAAATTCATTTAATATTAAAATTAGGTTTTGGCTGAAGTAAAAATGTCTTTTGACTTTCAATAATGTTATATCACAGTATCTTTGATGTATATAGTAAGTTTGAACAACTACAATCAAGTTAATTCAGATATATATCCCTAATTGGGAAAATTCATTAAATATGCAAATTCGGAATTGGCTGAAGTAAAAATGTTTAACGACTTTCAAAAATGTTGTACCATAGTGGCTTCAATACATGTAGCAAGTTTCATCAACTTTGGTCCAGTCATTTCAAATATATATTCCTAATTAACAAAGTTCATGAAATATGCAAATTAGGAATTGGCTGAAATTAAAACGCTTAATGACTTTCAATAATGTTAAATCATAGTATCTTTAATATACATACCAAGTTTGGTTAATTTTGATCGAGTCAAATCAGACATATATCCCTAGTTAGGAAAGTTCATTAAATATGCAAATTAGCATTTATCTTTCATGTCACCCTTAATGGTTCCCACTGCTGATATATCTTGGTGTGATCAACATTTGTAGCAAATCTCATCAAATTGTGTGTAGTCGTTTTTAATATATATCCATTTTTTCTAAAATCACTAATTACGCAAATGAGCAAAAACTATGCAAGCCACACCCACCAAAAACTAATCAGTTCTTGCCATTTGCTAACTGAATATATGTACCAGATTTGATATTGATCTGATAAGCCGTTTTTGAGATAATGGACCAACAGACAGACAGACAGACAGACAGACAGACGGACAGACAGACAGACATCGCTGCGACATATGCCCACGTGTGTAAACACGTGAGCAAAAAATAAAAACAAAGATTTTTCATGGTTACATGGTTTCACCTTTCGATGCAGAAAGAAATACACAAACAAACAAACAAACAAACAAACAAATAAATAAACGACAAATGAATATAAGATGTTGTTTACGAAATTCAATCATATTGCTGATTAAAATTGTGTCTTGAGCTATATTTCACTTGTGTTATATGCTTTTGTGTAGCTGTGTTGAAGGGTATGTGGTATTTGTATTATTGACAAATATCAACAATTGTTTGTTTGTTTATTATTTACATTTGATAAGTTCCGCTGCTGAAAATTTTCACCAAAATATGTGTCTTTTCATGACATTTAAAATGTGTTAAAGTTTGCAGGTTTTTGGACTATAAGATCTATTTTTAGAGTCTTTTATTCATTTTCAATACATTTTGAACCAAAAATGTGCATTTTAAGCCCATTTTCCCACCCCCATTTGCTAAACCAAACATGGAAAGACTTCTCAAAGCTTCTCCATTTCCTGATCTTTGAAATTCATAGTGGTTTGGCTGGGCTTCCAATCACAGGAAACACACTGTACCTGTCTAAAAGAAGTGTAACATGTCAAGTTTATTGGTTCAAAAAGTTCTTCGCATGGTAGGCTACATTGCATGAAAGTCTATAGCGTCTTAAGGGTTAAAGAGTCTATCCGTTACTTACTTTCAAAGGTCCTCAATGTCTACAGTCAGGTTGCAAATGGCCCTCCCGAGATATCAAAGTAAAACCCTGCATAAATTTTGACAGAAACCATCTTCCTATTACATTTTGATTTTCAGCATTACATGTTGTTTTTTTTTGTTTCATTGAGCATTATTTTTTATAAAGTGTAAATATTTATAAAGATTACATGTTCTTTTCATCTCATTCCTTTATTTTTAATTCATAATTGTCTTTAATAACAAGAGATTGTTGCAAATATACCACAGAACATGTAATTTCCTGTGGGACGTAAACCCTAATTTTGCTACTGCGATTTGAAATTGAACACTACAGTTTTGATAACTTCCTGATATTTCAGTGGCTAACTTCTTCCCACAACTTCAAAACCAGAAACCCACAGGAACCCAAGGCTATAAACCAAAATGTTATAAATATTGTCCAACACTGATGGTTAACTTTTCATTTTGTGGCTAATTTCTTCCCACATCCCCTGAATCCCAAACCCACAGAAACCTGAAACTGTAGACGGAAATGCCAATAAAATGTCCAGCATGGGTGGTGAAATTCAGCACATTTTGTAGTTTCCTACAGTGGTTCAGCGGATTACTTCTGATAAACTATGTATATGTATTTCCTTCAAGTCACTCTGTAGGAGAGTTTGCTCTGTAGGAATGACTGTGCAAACCTTGAATTTCCTGTACACTGTAGTTTTTTTTAACCCTTTTTTCACCTTTAGAAAATATACTCCATGTCAATTTTTTTCAGATTTTTGTCTAAATTTTGATAACAAACTGTAGGTAGCCAATGAAATGTAATGTCCATTTGGTCCAAAATTATCAAAAAATTTCAGGAAAATTTAAAAAAAAATTGGGGCAGTAAAGTTTTGGTGGGAAAAATTACAGGACTCAAAGGCTTAAACAGAAAACCTCATTTTCAGTGTGTCATGGTATCACTCAGACCATAGAACCTGTTCACCAGTTTACTCTTTCCTCTTGCAGGATATCACTTCATAGGGACATAGTCAATCTGCAAGTTGAAATGCTAAGACAGTTCCAGATACAAATGGTAGGTTTTAGTGTTTGTCTTCCCGCACATCTATTGTGCTTGAGGTTTACATCGTGAATAAACTTTACATTATAAAGTATTAGTACATAAATCTGATGGTGATGATTGGTTATCAGTGTATGAATATTCATGTACCTTTGACATCCAAGTGACCTTTCATTTGGACGATAGTTTGCTTTCTCTTCAAATGCCAGTTTGTCATCAGGACTCCTCATGTGATGTACTTTCCATTGTTTTTGTTTGGGTGTGGAGGCTGTGTTTGTTTTGACGACTGCACCAGTTGTTATTTGAACAGAAATTACCTCATCTATAAAAGTCTTCAGGACAAAAGTAGTTGTACTCCATTAAAATACACACAGTGAATTTTAATAGGTCATTACTGCTGTCCTAATAATTAATCTGGTCAGTTGCCAATTGTAACACAATAAATCATGAAGTGATGAATCAGGTATTTGTTGAAGTGGTTGTGGTTAGAGCATTAGTGGTATCAGTTTTGCTCTTCAACAATGCGTATTCAGAATGCTAAAAGCATTTATAAGCAAAAGTACATTTGCATGTTACGGCTTAGGTGGGTATATTGAGCATGCCAAATTTAATTACGCAGCAAACTTAGCTGAGCAGTTTGCGATGTGTCTCGACATTAATCTCAACAAGAGTCCTGTTTCATTGTCTGAAGACTGATTCGGAATCCAACAAACTCAGTAGGCAGCTCCGTCACTGAGTAAACTGATATGTGTTTGCCGGAACAAACCATTTTCAACCGGCACCCTGATCATGTGAGAGTTTTGAAAGGGGGAATAAAATATTGATGAGTATAAAACACAATTTGGTGTGGTTGGGTGTGGTTTTAATTTAAATATCCCCCAAAAAGACAGGACAGAAAATAACTACAATAGATCATTTTTACACTCAACAATAACACCCTATAAAAAGTTCATTATTCTAAGTAGCTATGTAGTTATTTCTGTTAGCCCATTCCTGCATCTTGTACATTGATAGATGATTTATTCGTGTCTCATCTTTGTTTCATTGTCTCCACCAGAATGAAATGAAGGCAGAGATGGCCAAGTACTCAGTGAATGAGGCCCTCATAGCTGAAATTGAGAGACTAAAGGAAGAAAACAGACTCCTGAAAACCAAGTTCTGAACTCAGCCGTGCAACAACAAGCTGACACAAGTAAGTGGAAGATATGGGCAGAGGGGCTGTGCAGCGGAAGTACATGATCAGTTTTCTCTCTGAAATGATGACGCTGGGTTCAAGTTTACGGTCAGTGACCTAACACAGACAAAGTTACGGTTTAAAGAGGGAACGAAACTTAAACCGTCTGTGTTCAAGTGCTGGGAAAGAAGGTTGTCTGCCTGTCACTTTCACACACCCCCTGCATCATTTGTATCCATAACAGAATCTAGGTGATATGAGACCTTGATCTCAAGTTTCTAATGCAAACAGGCCCCAGACAGGCCTTAGGTCATTAAAACCAAGCAACGGAAAACTGACACTGGAGTATCGGTGAACATTTGATATGAATGGAAAGTGTCAAAGATGAGTCAATGCTATCAGCGACCTCTGACCTCCACATCCGCTCGGCCACATGGTTATTAAAATAGAGCAAAGTACCCAAGAAGACAGAAGCAATTTTCAGCAGCTCATGGCATTGTTTTTCCCACCCACGTCTTGTGTAATGTATATTTAACTTTTGGTGTTTGTATACTCTTTGTAGATACTATTGACAATTTTACCACTGGGAGATGTCAATTTGTATAGTGTAATGTGACCATTTGATAGCAGAGAATCAAACTGTCTTTCTAAGGAACAGGGTTTGCTTTCCCGGCTAGTTTTGTTTTTCTTTGACAACTATTTATGCTTGTCTTCTTTTACCAGAATCTACCTGTGGGGATTAGTTAGATAATTTTCAGTCTGAGTCAAATTCTATAGTCATTTTTGTCTTTTCAAAATTGTTTGCCCGTGTCATTGGAAAACATATTTTGAGTCCCGAGTAAGGGGGAAAAAATGGTTAGTCAGTGATGATGAAAGGGTTCAGATATGTGAGACTGCAGTTAACTTGTGACCATGACTTTCCTATTATCCCTTCGTGTGGGTCTGAACTTCAAAAATAGCAGCAGCCATATAACTGAAAGTCCCAAGTGTTCGTTTTAATGAAAACAAACAGAGACTATCCTTGGCCCACACACAGATGCACAGTAATTCATGTTGGGTGTACCGCATATCCTGAGAGCAAAGAGTAGATTGAAATGCAAAAGGCTAATATATATGCAGGTACTTGACATTGACAAGATACTCCAGTGTGTGGTTGCCCCTGAGAGGTTGGAAATTTGATCCCCAAATAAAATGACTTGTCTGTCAGTATTAACTTCATGTGGCCTATTCTTTTTATGGATATCTGTGAACTTTTATTGTCAAAATTAATTCATCGTAATGGTTGTATGTTCAGCATCAGGGACTGCAAAATTTTGTAGTAGTGGAAGTAAAATGTGATTCTGGAGTTTGCACATGCTAGTCTCCAAATCATCAAAGCTGTCTTCACAGGATTTCAGTGTATATGAAAAAAGAATAAAAAATTCTTTTGTCACTGTTCAGGAGCTAGAGCTTTGGCATCGACTTTCTGGTTTTGATTTATTGTTCTTTCACTTTCAGCATTGAATAGCCAAATATCTATAAAAAAAACCATAAAATAAAACTAACATTAATATAAGAAAAATATATTTTCCATTCCCACGATGTGGGGTTTGTTTTCTTTTATGGAGGAATGGGGAGACCGTTAAACCTCAACTCAATTCTGTAACTTTTCAAGATAAAAGCACAACTGATAAGAGTGTAGCGTTCAAGGTTAAGATACATTGACGCAATAAAATTCTGATTATTGACTTCAGGCTTCACAAGGGAACAAAATTTAAGAAGAGAGAGGAAATGCGGTGTGAAATTTCAGTGGAGACTTAAAAAAAATTCTCTGATAAAGTAGGTCATAATGTGTATGTGGGAATCTACATATGTCCCCCAAAAAGTAGGTCACACAGTCTAAAGAGGCCTGTGCTTAAAGTTAAAATTTATTTGAATTTGGTGCAAAATGCCTGGAGAACATTACCCGGTGCTGGGTTTATGTATTCTCGAATACACCTGACTATAAATAGATATTGCCTATCACTGCATCACATGTCTGAAGCGTGAGATATTTGTGCTGACATCAACAGATTTGTATCCATTTTTCAGCGAAGCAAAATGCCATGTACAGTCATATCAGTCAGTGGGAGGTGATTTGCATTTCAAATCCAGCTCATTCTATATCCATGGTAGAATACGTGTGGTGTAGGGAGTAGTACACCCTAAGCCATCAAGTCCAGGTAACATAAAGTGTTCAAGAGGTCATTTCCCCCCCCCCCTCTGCTTAACCATACCTCCTATCTGTTGTAACTATTTTGAGAAATTCAAATATTTAAAACTCAGTTATTTGCCCTGTTTGCTTTGATTTATTGAATTTGTTGAACCGTATGACATAAACAGTTTTTGTATCCTCAGGCGACGGCCCCCAATTGTTGCCTTCATAAAGCACAGTCAACCATGTGGACTCTGACTAGTCCATTTTTGAAGTTATTTTCCTAAATATTGAAATCCATAATTTGGGGAATCAGGATACACCTTGTACAGTGGATGGACAAGCTGTCGTCACATATCAGCTCACATCTTAGACAAGGTTGGTAGGCTTCTGGAAAGTCCTTGAGAAGTGCTTGAATTTTAAAGCTTCCTGTAAAGTCCTGAAAAAGTCCTTGAAAAGGAAATTGGGTCCTGAAAAATTGATGATCTATCCACAATTTTCAAAAATGACAAGATGATCAGTCGTGAGATTTTAAAAATGATATGTAAAATGATACCTGGGAAAGGTTATTTTTGGACTCAAAACGGTCCTTGAAAATTGCTGAAAAAGTCCTTGAATTTTAGATTGACTTGGAGTGCATGGACCCTCTTATCTAAATTTCTTACTCTGAAATCTCGGTTTCTGCGGGTTCAGATGATCTCTGCTGAAGCAATTAGCATCACCAGACTGAGAAGGCTTTTACATTAGATGTCAAATACTTATGTTTTCCGGAAAGGAAAAATCATATTACATATTGAAATGTACTTTGCCCTCTAGACAAATCAGTGAGCATCTACTTCTTGCTCTCATCAGATATTCAAACCAGACAGAGAATTCTACTTGTCATGTGACTCCATGACATTTATCTGTGCTGTACATTCACAGAAATCAATCTTCTGTGGATTAAATTTTTCTTCAGAAGAAATAAATTGTCCTTGAATGTGGTTAGGTTGAAGTGAAAATTTTTTTAGGAATAAAGGTGGTGTAACCCAACCCCCCCCCCCCCCAACCCCCCCCAAGCATGGTTATTTACAATCCTACCATTTGCTGGCAATATAAATATTATAGATATTGCATTTCAATAGTGATGAGATTTAATAGTACAGTGTAATCTTCTAACTCTTTAACACTGCAGGGATACCGGTTGCCATCATGATGTCATCGGTCATCAGGCCTGTGGACATCATTCAAAAGGTTAAGAGTTCTTGTGTAGCGTAATTTCATGTTGTTGATGTCACATGGGATTGTTCCCAAAATGCATCACACGGAAAAGAGTTTACTTCCTGGCATGCAACTGATGATATATAATACAGTTGAAAGTTGCAAAAACATTTTTATGCTTTGTAAATTTGGTTTACTTTATAGATGGATGAATGTGTCTTTTATCTGAATGTCCTGCATCTACTTAGCAAAGTTGTCCGGTTTGTATTCTAAGCATAAGAGGTGCACTCATACACTGTGCAAATAGAGTGCCATGAGACAATTTGAAGTCACACTGGAAGTGATTAATGAGTGATGTCACGTGTGGCAAGGCATTTAGAGTCGTGTACAGCTGGCGCTAGACTTCTAATTAGTTTTTCAGGTCTATCAATTGCGCATCACTTTGTGTCGGACGTCAGGGCAAGCAGAAACTAGGGCATGGCTAGATCCTTGAGGAGCATGGATGGATCTGACAGATGATGCGTTTAGAAACCTTGATTACTTACTTTCTGGATAAAGCATTCGTTTGTTTGTAATCAGCATTTGGTTGACTGTTGTGTAGCCTCAATTACTAAGTGCTCGTCAGCAAACAGCTCCCAGTCTGTCCACATGACTGCATTTTGAATTTACCTGCAGCCAATAACAAATAGCCATCACATAGACTGACACAGTGCCTGTTAAAGATGACCACAGTCCCTCTATATGACCAAACCAAAGTCTCATGATAGTTTGAATTTTCAAAAATGCCTAGTCAGCTCTATTGCATTTTGTGATATGTTGACATTATAATTGGACAGACAAATATGAAAGGGATGTTTTGATGAAAAAAAAAGGGATATTACAAGTGTCAAATTTGATTGCAAGAAAACCCCAGCTGACCTTTCCCTATCATCGCAAGGTCACACAGCGTCTATGTCTTCCTTGAAAGATAACTGTCTCCAGTGAAGATTAAAATTTGCATAGTGTTTGCCTAGCATGTCAGACAAATTTACATGCTTGTAAGCAGAATGATTAATCACTTCTCTGACAGTTTGACTTTCAAGTGAAATGAAACTTTGGTTTCTTTTTTTCTTTTCTTTTTTTTTTGGGAGGGTGTTGTTGGTTCTGTGCTCAATTTTATTCTGTAGTCATTCTATCATATGGAGTGTTGAAGTAGACATGTAGTTATATGCAAACTTTTAGCCTTAGTTTAAGTTTTGTAACTTATTTTCTGCAATGCAGTACAGTACATGGATGTACAATGACACTAGAGATGTCAAGGTCTATAAAATTGAGGGGAACAGATGTTTTATCTTTCTTGCGTCATAAAGTCTTTCATTGTTGATGCCTTGTTTACAGTTACACCAAATACAAGAGGCATTCCGAAGTACAATGCAAAACACATCTATCATAAAAAAATTAACTCATGGCACTGGTGTGGAAACTGCCAACCATGAGAAAATCTGACATTTAATATAATGTATTCTTCATCAATATTTTGCTGGTGGCCATGGCAAGTCGTTTGGGGTCACAATGTGGAAATTCGTTCCCATTTTAAAATATTCAAAATGGAGACTCGCTAATAAAGCAAAAGTAGCCTGCTGTAGATTGTTTTTCACACAGGCGTTATTCCACCGAGTGCCTCTGAGATGTTGCTGTGAATAATTGATGGCAGTCTCGGTGTTTCTCATGGAAGAGTCTTGACAGATGGTTGAATGCATGATGTAGTCGGTTCACGTCAGGAAGAGGTATCTCAGAGGTCAAGCCACAAGCTCTGCAGGGAGAAAAAAGTCTCATGAAAAATAATGACGTAGCGTCGCAATTATATAGCAGTTAGCCCAGGGTATTCAAGAAGAGTGTGTAGCTATGAATCTCAGGGAACTTGGCTTGCAGAGTTCAGCTTAGAATGAAAAATTTGATATTTGTATTCCTGTCTCATATATTGTTTAATGTTTTCAAGTGGACTGGTAAATCACCATAAACTAACCACATTGATATTCATGTTTTGCCGCAAAAGTCCCATCCACACTCTTTTTAAGAAAAGAACATGGTCAGTTGCTGTCCACTCGTTGTTCAGTATGTAATTTGATTTTCTGAATTCATTTCATGTGAATAGAGAAATGTTGGCAGTTAACAATGTAAGTCGCCGGACGTTAAACAACATTTATATTCATGATTTTGATTTGAAATTCCTGTCCATGCTCTTAGCAACTGAGAAAACAGAATCATCGGTTTGTGCCACTTACTGCACATAGTTTATCTTTTGTTTGGTTTTAAGATTTTTTTGGTATTCATGTCTCGTAAAAAGTTTGATGTCGACGTACAGACATGCAACTCCCCAGATACTGACAGCTCTGATGGTTATAGTTTTTGATTTGAAATTCCTATCCTCACTCTTTGTGATGAAGACAACAGCCTCATCAATTCCTGTCAGTTACTGTCCACTCTGGTAAACACTGCTCTGAATGCAAATCACACCCCTGATGTTTGACGTTGGCGGCCTCAAATCACCATGACAACAGCCTCAGTTTCTGTCCAAAGCCCCTGGATACGCAGCGCAGGTGAAAACAAGGAAATCCTTTATCAGGTTTTATGTGTATCATCATTATACCTATGAGATAATCCAATGACTTTATTTTGAGTCGACATTTTTCAAGAAAAAATTATCCTGTTTATTCCACAGGTATGATATTCAAGTATAGATTTAGAAATGTCAACCATTCTGTTATTCTGTATTTCCATTCTGTTATTCTGTATTTTATTGCACATATTATATTTGTCGATATGAAATTTGTGAGTCCTGTGTCTCCTTCTCTCTGTTTGTCCTTCATCATTTCCTTGTGTCATTGGTGTGAGATATGCGGAGGTACTTGAATACCAAATCACCAAGACTCCCAAGTCAATCATCATATGAGGGCTCTTAACATCGAGTCTTCACAGCATCTTCCGTCAGTCGTCCAATAATGCCGATAACTTACCCATGGTCTTGTCATGTCATTCGTCTTCCCCTGGGCATTCTAAAATGGCATTGTGAAATTGTAAGGGATTCACCGTTGCTTCGTTTCTTAACACACCCTATTTACATCATGTACATATACACCTGATCTTAGACTAGGATGTTGCATGAGTGACCCAGTAGAGAATGTAAATATTACTAGGAGTCTAGTACCTATATATTGGATAAAAAAGCTTGTTACGATGGTGTTATTATTGACAACTGGAAACTTATTCTTTTACACATGAAATGCCAATTAAACAAACATAATATTATAATGGAGAGTGAAAATAGAAAAAGAGGTTCACAGCTGTTGTAATCCAAACGTTGCACAACTCTAGCTTCAGTGACATCATGCATATACTTGCATGTATAATTGAGATTGACATTCAACAGCATGGTGGTATGCTGTCGCATAGCCACTCAAAAACACGGATTCTACATGTTGGAGCATATGGTGGAAAAGGGTATGGTGTTTACACAATTTGCTCATCTGTTGCCATCACTCCACTTTCCAAGTCACAGCAGAGTTGAGTCCAGAATAAAGAAAAACGCCATATCCCAGGCAAACAACCCTCTCAGAATAAATTGCATGTTCAATTGTTCTGTTTCTCAAATGTTGATGGCATAGATTTCAGTTTTCAACCCATCTACCACCAGACATGGGTATCTCCCTATAGTTTTCAATGGACAAGTTGACCCAGATATATAGGGAAATGGAGGCGACAGCATTCAAGACGCAACCATTAGATATGGAAGTCCATCACTTTTGTCATTGCCCACAAACAGGTGTGCAGCCTTATTATTATGACATGAGTGAGTCTTGGAAAAGAGATTCTTTTCAGCTTATGAAAAATAAGGAAATTTGTTGTACATATTTGTTATCAAGCACTTCACCACTAAGAAATGCATTTTTTGCCAATTATTAGTGTGATTTACCGCAGAGTAAGAATCTAAAATTATAGAAACTCGCTATTTCTTTACGATGATGGGGATGATTTGATCGTTTGTATTTTTTTAACCAGTCACATGTACTAGTTTCAGATTTGCCTTACAAGTTCAAAGTTTACTTTTTGCAATTTTCTGTATTCCTTTGTTTCTATTTAAAATGCAGATTTTTGTACACAATTGTATTTAACCTTTTGGATGTGAACATATTTCTTGCTACAGAAAAGGTCTTGCATTATATATTGAGCCTTTTTGTATGAATGGGGACAAAATACTTGATTTGTTGACGGTTTGCTGGTAAGCAATATGCATTGTGTTTGTTAACCTCAAATTCATCAGAGCACACTGACAGTTGTTCTGTCTAGCCATTGCTTTGTAAAAGTCTGCCAGCCATCCATTAGGTTACCCATAGTATAAGTACATCTATAAGAGATACTATAAATTTCTACAAAGGGATAATATAGACAAAAAGTGTATGCTGCACAGCGTGTAGGTAGATGACAATGTATAAAGCGCATTATCTATTTAAGCAGGGATTATATCAAAATGTGTAGGGTGGGTTGGGCTAGAAAGCGGGCAACTAAGGTAGGTCTTGACATAGGATTCAGGTCTTGTACTTTTTCCTGTGAATGGCAGAATTTTTTTTAAGAAATGAAACAAATCTTGGATGAATAAAAGATTCCACAGTTATCTATGAAATACTAGTATTTCTCAGTTTGTTAGTTTGCTGTTTGTTCCAAACAGATGAGTGATGTGTGCTGTATTTCATTGGACTTTGTTGTGTCCATATTGAAAATGATATGACTGTAGTGTCGTCAGTGTATGATATAATTTATGTTTGTGTCAGAGAGATACATGTACATGCAGATTTGATTTGAATCACATAACAGTAACAGGTGTTGTTTATATCAATACTGTGTGAAGCCCTCTAATTCATGGTCATGTATGCTCTAGCTTTTTTCCTCATGTAATAGATTTAAAATTGGTGTCTGCATCTCAATTCAGGAGGGGGGCAATTTTAATAATTGAAATTTGTTCAAGGGTGAGTTAAATGTATAATATTGGAAAAAAGGGCTTGCGTCTCTTAAAAGACTACCCCAAGTCAAGACTTTTTCATCCATTCACAGATTCCCCAATGTATCTGCCTGTTACAATGTCTCTTCACGTGAGTTCACGCTGTCCTACTTGCGTCAGCGTCCAAACTTCCTGAATAAATTATGTACATATGTCATACATATGATATATATACAACACACTTACAGGCTTCATATTTACATGATTTTGGGTAACAGAATAAAAAAACTGCATATTCATGAAGACGATAAAAATACTGGAAAATACATAAACTGTTACAGCCATACAAGAACCCTGCAAGTTCAATTTGAGTGCCAAAGTCAAATTTTGTCAGATTTATAAAATATTACGCAGACAATTTTTTTCAAATTTTTTCCCAAAATCTTGATAAAAATCTGTAGCCAATGAGTAGTTATTGCCATTTGGTCCAAAATTGTTTTCAAAAATTACAGATATATTCATAAAAATTGGTAAACTGTTGCACAAAAATTAATTCATAAAAATTAGCAAACTGTTGCACAAAAATTTTGGTTGGAAAAACTGCAGCACTGAAAGGGATAATTTTTAGCTTTGACATATTTTCTCCAAGTACTGCCAGGTACATTGGTATTTTAACTCAACCATACTGAAAGTCAGTGAAAGTTTTGGTGTACAAATGGTCGTGAGGTTAAACTGTTTTGGTGTTAAGGGGCCATCGATAATAAAAGCTAACGCACGACAAATGTAATTCTTTAGGGGGGGAGGAGGTAAAAGCTCATTTCGTTTTGTGTGCGTCAAAATCCCATTAGGATTTTCGTCTGTTGTTTTTGAAGTGCGACTGTAGCGAGAACACAATACTATCTTGCGATACTATCTTGGAGAACAGAATGACAACAAAATACGGAGACAAAAAAGACAACAAAAAGACATAAATGTGAAATAAAAACTTGTAAGTTTTTTCAACGTGAAACATATACATGAAACATTTTCCTACATGTGAAATACATTAAAATGTTCTGTGTCTTAAAAAGTGAAACGCGTAAAGTGGAGGTTTAGTAATTAATGTGAACTTCCGGTGTTTTTTCATGGGCGTGCGGATCGCAGAGCTAGAGGTGTCTGTGGGTTTGTCAGAAACGGCATCATAATATGAAGTTGATTTCGCATAAGAACTTTCGTTTTGAGGGGGGAGGGAGGGGGTTTCAAGTTTAAATGAAGGAATTATGTTTCTTGTGTGTCAGCTTTTATTATCGACGGCCCCTTACTATAATGAATTTGTTTTACACTCACCAGCATACAATACATCATATCTGTGCTGATACAGATAAAGACATGGCCGATGACAGCATAGTGTATTCCCTCAATACTTGAGAATGTATTACAACTCATCAGCTGTCAATAAGATTGTCTTTTTATCACTGTTCAAGTTTGCTACTGCTTCCTTTACATCACTAAAGTAATAGAATTTCAAAATGCTGTCATTCAAAGAGACTTCCAATATACTCCAAGACAATTGATCAAACACTGTCACATGATAAGCCTCAAGCTCTTGGCTTCACTCCACCAGTCCGTACAAAGGTCAAGCTGTCAAAAATACAATGGTACTAGAACAAGGTACGGTGGTCTGCCTCTTCAGGTAGTATTTTTGGGGGAAAGACATTGATGTGGAAACCAAAAGCGATAGGGTGTGAAAAGTTATAGGAATAAAGGTGAACGGGCTGACCCAAAAATTTGGGTCACTGCTGGTGTTTGCATTCATTTTTAACAAGAAATCTACTTAGCATTCCTTCATATAAATGGATATTTAATAGTGACTATTAAATACAGCTTTATCGATACCAGTGAATTTTGTGACGTCATCGCCCCAGTTACTGATAATGTATCCATCCGATCATTCGGTATTGTGGCCCCAGATGTTTTCTACATCTACAAATTCCCTAGCATTGCCCAAACTATAAAATAATAGCAATAATGTACCGCCTCCCAACCCATAGTGGACTCAAGCAAACTTTGCACTCCATAATTTACTCAGCTTCACTTCATACACAATGTTTCGTAAAGTTCCTTTTGCCAATTACGGGCCAGGAGTTGGTACATTATTGTCAGTTGTTAGCACATTATTAACTGCTGTACCTGGTCATTACAGATGAGAAATGATGTCCTTGCTTAGGGGCTGAGGATAATTAAAACATGCATGGCAGACACAACTTCTGCGTTAAGGGGAGGGAGTTTGGCTGTATTTCACACTATTTGTTTTTATATCGCAACATCTCGCTACACGTTTTTTGTGTATCGCAAAATATCGCTATGTTGTTTGGCGTGTACCAGGCCAGTACAGCACTGGCACTATACCATTCTCTCGCCATACATATGGTTCAGTGCGTGAATAACGTACCAATCATTTTGGATACACTCTTTCAATTCATTTCATTCTGTTGGTTGCGTCATTGTCGAGTTGGCGATGAAAAAAGATTGATTTTAAAGGGGTATGCTGAGGGTGATGGGAGCGTATGTGTGATTGCACAGCAATGTAATTACCGATTGTGTGTATGCTGATACAGAATGAGGTTTTGTTGGATTTCCGCAATTCCAAACTTTCGTCTAGGAGAGGGAAGGGGGAGACTAAACGCAATAAGTTGCATTTACCGTGCACATGCTTTAATTATCCATGGCTCCTTAATTTCAAACATTTAGAACTTTTGTCAATCTTATTATGAACATTTTTTGTGATGGCACTATACCATTCTGTGGTACAACCCCAGACTGTGGTACAACCCCCATTACTTTCAAGTTAATGAAATTGGTTTGATACAGGGAAATGAGGCTAGAGGGTTGGGTTGAAAAACAGAGAAGCAGTGATGCCTGTGATAAAGTCACAAAGATTGTAAAATTATTGCCTGTCTTCATTCTGTGTTACAGTATCTCGACAATCATTTTTATTTTAGAGTTTTACACAAGAAATCATCGGTTGATTCCATTCACAAACACACTTCTTGCTCTGCTGTAACAAATGGCATTTCAGGCCTCATTCAGTCAATGCACAGGGTACGAGATGTACATATTTCGAGACAATGTGTGTGTCAAAGAATGGGAGAAAAAAGCAACCAAGCAAGTGAAATTTTTGACATCCCTGGATGAATTGATGTGGGAGAGAAGCCAGAAATTAGCGAGCTAAGAAGGCACTTCATAGTTTTTAGTCATTTGGCGTGTCTCCAGTGCCCTCCCATTTTAATGGACATTATTTTACCGACAAAGCTGGCGTCTCTTAACTCCATTAATACGCCCACTGCTTCTTGAAACCTATAGTTCACAAAAAAATAGCACATGAGAGAGAATCATATTGATTTTTATCTTACCTGGAATCCGATATAAAACAGAACACCTATATTACGTCAGTGGCTTCATAACCTAGAATATGTGACAGCCTTGTCGCTGGTATAAAAACGATCCTTTACATTTTATTAATCCCAACCTGGTATTTGATTTCATGTCCAACTTTCCCGTATTAAATTAGCTTTTAATACTGGTATACGGCAATGTTTGCACATGAAAGCCCTTTTCCTAGATAAAACACAGATTTGCTTTCAGAATACACATATCTGAATGTTCAGTGAGAATGGCAAGTTGTTATCCAGGGAGTTTTTTTTTGAGATTTTTTTTATTCCGTTCATCCATTCAGTGAATTGCATATGCCGCTGACGCAATGTCTCCCAAAACTAGAATGATTTGAATTTCCTTATTAGATAAAACATGACTTTCCAAGAAGAGCAGACAACCTCCTGCAGCTTGATCCTCGCCACTTTGCGTGGGGAAATTAAAACGCCCAAAGGAGCCTGAATCACATGAATTTAAAATTCTCTGATTTTACTTTTGAACTGCGTTGAGGATCATGTTTCAAGGCATTGAAGGAGGCTATGAGTCCTGCCCTTACGGGTAAACCATGTCATCACGCATCTCATCATCTTTCACAGCTATTTCTAAGTATAGATTTTCAAGGTAACCATGACGCGATGTAATATGCATGTCGTAATCCCTTTGCAATCTCTCACACAAATCATCACACAGCCAATTATACATCAATTTGCTGTTTGTTATCTACGGAATTCAAGCAGTTTCACACACTGATTTTCGTCATCAATTTTGTTTTTGAAAAAAGACAACATTGTATAAAAATGATGACCTTTTCTGACATTGATAACCATAGCAACTACCATAGCTGAAAATAACTAAAAGGACATTGCTTAGCAACAGTGCGATAAGTAACAAGACTAAATTATAAAATCATCTATCACTCATGAACAGTCCACTGTGATAACATTTAGGAGCATCTCATAATTTGTTGAAACTCAACCCCTTTCCCCCCTCATTCCTCCCATTTTAAAAGCTATGTAAAAATCCAATTATCATGCTCTTTAATGTAGTAGGTTCACACTCAAGTATAATGGCAACAGTGAGAAGCCAAAGAGGTTAAGCAGCCAACCATCTCTGCCAAATTTTCTCACAATGAAATCGTTACAAACATGCACATGATAAATCAAACTTACTGTGTTTGAGCTCAAATCCCCTTCCACCAACCCCCCCCCCCCCCTTTTCCGTTTCCTCTCCCATAAACAAATGTAGATGGAAGTGCAAAAATCCAATGACAAATTATGATAATATGTACGGCCTTCCTCCATCAAAACAAAATTAACAGTTGAAGTAATGCTGAGAATTAAAATTGCACACTGGCTCTTGGCAACAAACATTGCAAAACAAGAAGAGTCTGATCAGCATATCTGAGCAGCATACATACATGTATATACACAGTTTCAATTGCACAAAGCAAATATTGGGAAAATGTGCACACGAAAATCAAAGTACCGGTAGAACTAACCCCCTCCCCCAGAACTGCAAAGAGTTTCATTTGTCATTCATAAATCGTCTACAGCCCCTGATATTTCAAATTAATATACATTTGGATATTACTAGTTGTCATAGTGATAGTGAATCATCAAACTGTTGTTACAGCTGTTACCAGACGCCTAGTGGTAACCATGTCATTGTGTGTGAATAAAAACCAGCAAAGGAGGTTTCATATGTGTTTCTTCTCCAATAACATGACTTGATATTTACATATTGCACTTTGTTAAAACTAACCAAAGCATGTTGCATTGACCTGACCAAGCTGAAGGTTAAGTGTATTCTCTTTGTGGAAAACCAGAGATTAAAAAAGTTACTGTAATTCCCAAAATTTGACTAGTTTCTCTGAATAAAAGTCGAACATCCTGAAACATTGAGATTTAAGGATTAAAATGACTGTATGAAACTAGCCTTCCACCCCCCCTCCCCCCCCACCCCCAACATTCTGTCCTTCAAAGTGATAATAAAACCTTCAACCTATGGTCATCAAAGTTTATCCTGGCATACAATATCTTACAAGACAGCGTTGTGTCGGGTTGTCAAGGCCACCCTCAATCGTTACATGTGAGAATGAGCTGTGTATCAAAAGCATTACTGCACTGCATTAAGAAATGAGTGCGTAAACACTGCTCCATGCCCTCTGGCTGTGTGAATTCAAATAGCCGGGTACAATATGTATGCATTTGCTTGTGAAATAGATGCAACCCACCAGCCAAAGACACTGTGCATGTACCACATACTTTGCCATGTTTATTCTAACTATTAGTCAATAGAAATGAACAGACCATGTATATTTCTGTTCCCTGATCCAATGAATACATTCCCACTATCTTTTCCTCTTGAAACAAAAAAGTAATCTGACACAGTGAATATACACTGTTGAAATTACAATTGACTTGGTTGATCAATAAAGATCGACGTATAACTATACGGCGTTTCCCCACGTCCCCCTGCCAACATAGCCAGCGTGCTTTATCAATAGAATTGTGATGTAGGCGCTATGTTTGATTAATGGATGACAGTCCAACCACTTCCCAGCTGTTGTCTTCCCCCTGATGCGCAATCCTATTTAAAGATTATTGTGTGCCTGCATGTAGAATATCAGCTGAAAATCCACGATGACCCAGTTTTCATACCTTGCCCAGCTCAATCGCTTTGTAAATATTTATCATGTCACTTTACTTCTGCTATTAAGTCATCGAAAAATTGATTAATAATTCTTCAACCTTCGCTTGAGTATTTGCAGCAGTTCAACACAGTTATCTAACTACTCAAGAAATTCCAAAGGTTCGAAGATGTTGAATTTATTGTACAAAAGCCAATTTATTTTTGTTAAAATAATTGTCATGTGTACAAACATGTGCTATTCTTACCTAGCCAATGTTGCCATATAGTTGTGTAACACTTATTACATTTTTACACTCTTATTCAGGTAGTTTGCGCCTCAAAATAAAAAAATGTAAAGTTTTGCTTACATTTTCCTCAGGTATACTTCCAAAGTTAACCATGCAAAATCAAGAATAAAAATCAGGGGTCCCATGCAAATTTTGGTACTAGACAAGCATATTACCATAATATTAAATGATATTTATGGAAATTTAAAATGGCTGCCATTTCTGTGGTATCTCTATGTGAAAATTCTCTATTTACGCAGAACTAGGCCAGTGAAAATTTTGTTTACTCCATTAGCTTCAAAATGAGCCCTCACAAGTGGTAGGTCAAAAGAATATTGTAAAAAATTTGAGAGTCTGAATATCAGTCTCTGTGGTGCATTCTACCTAATGTTTTTATTCAGCAATAGTATTTTGACTGCTAAAAAATTTCAGCATTGCCAACTTCCTCTGTTACATGTAAATTCTGACAATGTTGCTGTTGAAAAGTGTGTGCTCTCTAAATATTAACTTTTGGTTTCATTGGACTGAAACAATAAATTTGACCTTTGACAAGCTCACCTTTGACACTCAACTGTCGCCCAACTGTGTTCACGGTATATGGTTTGAACTCGTTCTGGGGAATGGAACTGAAAGTGGTACACCATTGGAAAAGGGCATCAGAAGTGCTTTAACAAAGAAGGAATAGTGTGAAAAGGTTGAACGATCGGCTTATATGAGCAATCAACCTGTGACCTTTAGCGAAATTAGTTTCGTCATTTTCTCGTCTGATTGTCAAGTGATGGCTGACATTGTCTTTTAAGGGACTAACAATTTGATCTTGGGAGGGGGCAGTTAGGATGCTGAATTGCAATTATTTTTGCATTTCAAATGTTGATGAATCATTTTATATGCAGTATTTACATGATTGTTTTTCAAAATATGCACTTTTACTTGGGCCAAAGTTCATGTGAATATTTTTTGGTGAAAATGAGCATGGATGGAAAAAAAAATTTCAGCTCTGAATTTTTTCCCATTTTTAGATACCCATTACCAGAATCAACTTGAGTTTATGCATGCTACAGTAGGCAAGGTCAACCCATCGTCATAGGGAAATCAAGACAAATTTCTAATCTTGTAAACAGTCCCAAACTTATATATCCATGATTCAGTGCAGTAAGAAAGTAAGAAAGTTTTAAAAATTTCAGAAGTGATGGCAGTCAGGTATCTGAAAATGTGAAATTTTCGTAATTACAATAATTCAAATTATCCCAGTCCCCTGTTTACATTTATTTGACATGCATATTGATCAATGATACAATCATCTTGCTGGTTTCAAATTTTCCAAGAGTGAATATGGAGAGATGCATTTGCAGAAAATGGAAATTATGTATAATACTTTTAATTCATCATGTGTAAAGACAAGCTGAGTGAAACACCTTTCAGACTTGCACTGTTTCGTATTCATAATTTACCTTTGTATATCTTAAACTGGGAAGTTTGTTAACCATTTTGTGTTGTATTTCAAAGCATGTGGTAAAATTTCCACCAAAGTTACTTGCCTTGTATAAGTTCTTATAGGTCTGGACTTGATCCATTTCAAATGAGTATATATCATTGAGCATTTTTCCCATGGAAAATAGCAAAGTGCACAGTGTTGCACTACGGCATTGTATTACCGGGAGGGGAAAGGTATCTTTTACGTTACTATTTCTGGTTAGGCAATGAGAAATGGTCATGTATTGCCTTTGGTAGCAGACTATAAGGGTAAACATCCTCGTCGACCTGGGGTCACACCGTTTGATGCGCATGACTTGCCCAAGTAACCCCTAACAGAAAGGCTGTTAACCCATGTCTGTCTGCCACCAATCGCTCGATGATCCATAGATTCTTTGATGTGTGTCTCATTTCAATTCTGCCGCAGTGATGTCATACGTCACCTGCCAACACAATGATGGATGACATCACTCCCTTTTTTTTGGACATATCGTTTACGATGATGTCATCCTGCTGCATGCATTAACAACCATTCTGTGATTTGTCATCCCTCTGTAAAGCAATATCAGTTTGTGGAAGGTCATTAATCCCTACCTGAAAATGTAACACAAGCTGTTGATGATGTCATACAAGACACAATTATGACTATTTTTCTCTGCTACTGGTAACATATTTGCATATTTGATGTTGCAAAGTCATTCTCATCAAGGACAAGTTCATAAAACCTCATCTGCATACATCATTAACTTTGTTCCTTTCTCAACAACACTGAAGAATAATCACTGTTCAAAAAAACATCTAGCCTACTTGTAACTTTCTCTAGTAGCAACAGGGCAACAGAAAGCTGATGAATTTCAGACTGTAGCCCAGAACATATATATATATATATATATATATATATATATATATATATATATATATATATATATATATATATATATATATATATATATATATATATATATATATATATATATATATATTTATTATACACACACACACATACAAGCATACATATAAACATACATACATAAACCTGTCTAAACTGAACCGTGCAGGGACTAAGCAAATTGTTAGGTTTGGAGAGGTGTCTGGTTTATAGAGGTCCTTTTAATATAGAGTTCTATTGGAATGGGACTTGGAAATGGGTTCAGTTTAGACAGGTTTCCAGTTTAGACAGGGTTCAGTTTAGACTGGGTTCAGTTTAGACAGGTCTCTTACACAGTCATGTTGATTGGGAAGAGTGTGCACCTATACCCATACAGAATGCCTACAGAGTTGTTGAAGTCCTTGCTTACAGTCAGTGTGAGTAATTGTCACTGCCACTTGTCAATTTAATGCACTGCTCTACTTTCAGAGTTTTTTGAGCTCAATGTTTAAATGAAATAAAAGGACTAGGTAATTGCAGATGGAGTAAACATGCTTTGATATACTGTGAGAACAAACATTTTATGACAACAAATAATATGGAAATTAATTTAGGAGATAAACATATTATGGAACTGTAATACATTACTTACAAGCAGAGCTGGATAACAGGAAGGGTAGATATATAAAATGTTTTGATTTCACAGAATAAAATCTTTGATGACTAAAATTATGAAATAAGTGAATTGGCAGAGGAATATTATGAGAAACAAGATGCTGTGGTTAGAGCTAATATATACAGGTCAGGTGCGGAAAAAAATATTGCTTCATCTGCCCTGTGTATAGATAGCCTTTGGCGGCATTCCAGATCGCTGGAATTATGGCACCCCTTAAACCTGAGTACCTGTCCCCTGGATTACCAAGGAAGGAGATTGCATTGGTTGGGTGGTTTAACCTCAATCACTTCCTTCTGTCCCAGTGGCCACATTTCAGGATGAGCGCATTTCATGGCTGGTTTCACCGGCTTACGGCGCATTAAATCATAGGCCATGTAGCAGAAACAAACATACAATGTACCTCACTGTGGCGACCGTAATTACTACGGGACTGCGTGAACTGGTAGCTTACAGGTCAGCTATGTGAGTGACTGTGTAAAGCATGTGAAGGACCAAATCATTGCGTAAAGCGGTCACATTGCCACTTCAGAGTCAAGTGCCAGCAATTGATGTATTATGCAGCATAAGTGTATTAAATACTGATATTGCAATACAGTCACAAGATAAATCATAATGTTTATTGCAATCATGACAGCTTTGAGTTATATAAAGTCATACATGTTCATTTCTTAATGACTAAACAACAAAGATGGCACAGTATTAACGGTGGAGGACTGGCCGGCACATTAAAATTTTGCCTATTCTCTACAATTGCATATGTTGTAGGTTAAATCAGTGCGTACAGACATGAAAAATTGCGTTCCTGAACTGCAATTATAGATACAGCTCAGCCGTTGGAATACATCTTACCCTCTGATATTATGTGGCTTACGTCAACTGGTGATAAATGTTTACAAAGACAAAAGGAGCTGACTGATTGAAATGCTGTCTCATTTCCTATCGAAATTAGTTTTAAAAACCCCTCTACATGGGACCGTCAAATAATTGAAAGCAAAACTGGATAACTGGCCAGGAAATGAAGATATAAATGTTAATGGGGCCAGTGTAATTAAATTCTTTGTTCTGCGTCCCGTAATTTTGCAAAGTGAGCAGGTAAGCAGTTGGAAAGAACCACATGTAAAAAATTTCACTCTCACTCTTTTTATGTTGATTGTTTCCCTTTAATATGAGTGCCCATTCAAGAACATAGGCAGAAACTTCATTTTAACCTACCTTATTTATACTATAATGTGACATTCTGCAAGCATGAAGGCGTTTTCAGTTTTATTTACAAAATTTGTATAAACAAAGATCAATTTGTTGACAGATAAGCTATAGGGTAAAGTCCTATACTCTGTGTTTTAAAGATGAAATACACAAATATACTCTGTTCTTTTCATGAAGACCTACATGCGTTGGGATGCCGCCAAAGAATTTTCTTGAATTACTTTGGCCTATCTTCATAAAAAGAGCATGAAAACTGCTGAGTAAGCAGTTTAGTGGCAGTGGTTTTGCGTGAGAAACATGGTCAGTCGAGGTCACCTTGAAATCAAGCATGGAGACACCATTATTTTCAAATACTTTATTTGACTTGGCGTTTCTGACCAATCTGACCAATTAATCCTAGGAAATAAGTCAAATACTACAACAGCTACCACTTTTTTCTCACATTTCTGCATGGAAGTCAATGAAATGAAACTTACTCCTCATCTACTACTCATGGGCAGTCTAACCACCCTACCAACTGTTACAGAGTTACTGATAACACACACACGGTATCAATCCTTCAAAAACTAAGGATGGAAAAAAGAAAGCTGACCACTATTGATAATTATAACTATAGAGATTGGACATGTAAACAGTTTGAAATGGAAGACAGCTCATGATGGATAATGCCTTATCAGTTATATCATTGATACAGACTTGGGTAATAGCATCTCCTACTTGTAATCATGCATGCATTGATGGGAAAAAAAAAAAAAATTATATATATATATATATATATATATATATATATATATATTACACCAAAGTATATATATACGTATCCTCATGGGAAATTACAATATTGGATGACAATGCCAAAAGCAGAGAGCACACACACACACACACACACACACACACACACACACACACACGCGCGCGCACACAGACAAATAGATATTTAAGTTTTCAGAACAATCATGCAGTTTATCGTTTGTGCCACTGCATAAAAGTTATGGACTGTCTCCTCACAATATACTGTAGCTGCATCGCTGGCAACTAGCCAAACACAACCAGCTGTTGCCTTTCCAAGTCCATCTTACAAAAGATTATGACATCCTGTCAACTTCATCAAAAATTCCCATTGCATCAAAGTGATCCAAATTTCACATGACATATAGCTGTTTCAAATGGTTTGTGTGCAGGCGCTAATCCATATCACATGCCAATTGTATTAATAGGACATATGAAGTGCGAAGTGAAACTTGTTTATAAAATTAATACATTGTGAAAGACTTCTTATTCAACTAAATTTATTCAACTGAAATTCTAATGAACACAGCTGCAGACAGAACCAAAAAAAAATTGACAGGACATATAAAAACATTACAAAAGCATTGTATTGCACCTTTGGTTTTTCACACTTTATAAAATATCTTCTGACCAGATCATGTGAAACCTCTGTGTATGTACTATGTTTGAAGTTTTCTACCATGCATTAATTTAAAAATATGTAATATCAATTTGTATGATTTGTATTATTTTGATTACTGTTGCTCCTCTTTGAAGCTTAGCTATGAAGTAAAATGCATGAAACATGGACTGTAACACTATATGCCTAAAATAATATGTTGTGAGGTTAAAGATGCTAATTGTAAGACGTTGTAACCTCTTATGTGGTTTGGCATTATCATGATTAACCACCTTTTGAGCATGATCAAACGATAGGCTTTTTAGCCATATATACCAGTATGGTCAATGTGAGACTCGTGTCTGCCGGGCATCTTTAAATTCAAAGTCAATGCGTCTGCCTGGTAAGTTTATTCACAGCCAATGTACACAAGGCCTGGCACTCATCCCTGGTGGTGATACACACAATGTGTTGTAATTTTTGCAATCCTAACATGTGGCATTTCACCTTCCCGTATCAAGTATCCATATGATCAACAGGGTTTGGAATGCATTTCAAGGAACACAGTCAGATTATGAGTGGGTATACTCATGTGAATGATTCATGCATTATTCAATGATAACACAGCCCTCCAATAGATCCATATGGCTGTTGATACTTTGGCTCTGTGGTGTTATTGGAAATATAATCAATGGAAAATTGTATATGAAACAAGTTATCAATACATTGGAATTCTTGTTCACTGATAATCTGGACACATTAAGACTCCATCCCATCTTTCCTCTCACCTCACCGTAGTGACCGAAGCCTGTACAAACGGGATTTCACACCATCCATCGCTCATGAGAGATTCATTTTTAAATATGAATTAAAGTGTATCACCGTACACTCACTGTACAGCTTAAATTGCTTGTTCAGAAACCCACAAAATACACATTTGGAAAACTTCAATGTTACAGTTGTGATGATTTTTTTGTCTGGAAATACAAATTACCAAAAAATCAAAATGGGAACTCTGGAATAGATTCTGCCACATAAAATGAATGTGTGGCCTTTTCATTATTACAGGATGCACTCAATTTTAACATGGTCACTTGTTCTTGCGCAGTTATGCTCTTCAGATCCTTTGCAAAATGATGGCAGTTGAGCCGGCCTTGAGTCAATCAAGCCATGCGTGTAAAGTGACTAAATAAATCCCAATGATGATACAGCCCAATTAATCACAGCAAAACACAAGATAATTGCGGTTGCATTAGTTTGGCTGAAATACTCTTTTCCTACATGAATTGTTTGAAAGATTAAAGCCCTCCCTAAAGCCCCCCCTCAAGGGTTGATATGCACTCCAGACTTGGAGAGATTGATGGTTTTTCAATTATTTACTCCAGTATAGACAGATTATAGTGACGTTCGCCCGTAGAAGTCAATTTGCACCGTATCATTTGTCATGAGTTCAATTCAGGAATTTGTTGTTGTGATAAATGTCATCCAGGAAAAGTTTTTGAGTGCCAATTTTTTTTTTCAATTTTTTTTTTCACACCATTGTATCTAGCTATCATAAATTTGCCAATGCCAGTAACTCTCGCAGATGCCCACTATTATCAATAGCTCCACAATTTCCTGCACTGCCACGACTTTGGTTATAAGTCTTCCTATTTGCGAGCTGATGGTATCATTATACTTTGTGAATTTCCTGATATCGTTTGCCATTGGAGGGAAATCTTAAAAACGATCACGAAACGGATGTAGCCGCTTTGTTGTAGACATTTATTGTAGTCAAAGACCATCTCCAAGTAAATTATTCCTCGATTTTATGCCGGTCTTTTGACTATCAAGTGTTTCAATTTTCTCTGAAATTTAAACAGTCTACATTTGATTAATGCAATACAAAACTGCGTACCACATTTTTTTAACTCTACATTTTTCCAAGTCAATGCTACATTCTTTTGATCTCTTGAAATTAAACTGAAATATATATCATTTTAGATAGTTTTGTGACTGGTACATTTCAACTATTAATATTTCCCATGCCACAAAAACTCTCTAAATGAGCTGCCAAATAAATATTATCTTTAGTTCTTGATAAAACAATAATTCAGCTCAATTAGCACAATGACAAGAATGTTAAGTTCATTGATGTGCATATAATGTAATTAAGTACCTGATTGTTATGCTTGGAAATCAACCATTACAGTGATTGAAAACACGATTGTGTTACAACAATTCACAGTTTTGCTGCACATATCTGTTAATTATTCCCCACTTAGGTAATAAGTCCATCAGAACAGTACCTTCACAAAAGTTCTTTCACAATGGCTCAAAAAGGCAATTAAAATTTTCTGTTCTGACATTTTGTTTTCATTGGCATTTACAAAATATACGCCATCTTTCACAGGTTTTGTTTCTTTAATTCCATCATATCTGCCAATCAAAGTGACTAATTTGATTTTTTCATTGCGTAATCTAATTGATGAGCTTGAACCATTGTTGTACGCATGATCTGGTAAAAATTGGACCAAGAAAACACAGGAACAAATACTCTCGCAAGAATTTTCATAAAAGTTACATAACAGTATAAGTTTATCCTAACATGTATTAATTACAGCTGAATCATAAACACATGCGCATAACTGAAGATTTCTCATAATTTACGTCCAAAAGACAAATCTAGCTTTTCCATCGGTCAGCTACACTGTCGCATTGTGAATGGATCATTGCACACTTATAAATTTACTTTGAAGCAAACAGTAAAAGAAGTAAAAAACAATTTAAAATGTTCGAGCAAGCTGAACAAAATATATGCAAGCATATGGTAAAAGAAATAAATATGTTTTATAAAAATTCTTATCAGCATGATTACTATAATAAATGAAAAGTACTGTATCCATT
Source organism: Ptychodera flava (assembly GCF_041260155.1). Lineage (NCBI taxonomy): Eukaryota > Metazoa > Hemichordata > Enteropneusta > Ptychoderidae > Ptychodera > Ptychodera flava. The sequence continues at coordinate 21,503,110 of NC_091933.1, read as the reverse complement.
ATTTGAGAGCAGAGCTCTGCTCAAAGTGAGTAGAACACCAGAAGGCAATTCGCTGCAGACACTAATATATAGATATTTAAAACTTACCACATATATAAATTAAGTCTTAACTGTTTCAGTGAAGAAAAATTTCTTGTCTACTGTGTTATAAAATATCGAAAATATCTTTTGTCTCCTGCATTATAAAAATTTAATTTTTTCATAATCCTATGGCAGTGTTAATGATCTCCATCGTGTTTGTAGTTTTACAAATATCCATGCCTTCATTTTAAAAAGCAAATTTCACAAACTAATTATAGATCTCAACTAACGCTTCTTCGACTTCCTCTTCCACTATCCTGTGAAGTAGATGGGACTTTTGGACAGAGAAATAGCAGTGAAAAGACTGCAAAGCATTGTTCATAATTGCTAGTTTGGCAGTGATGTATTTTAAGCTGATGAGATTTCTTTGTAATACCCTATGTTGCCTATACTTCATATTTGCCAACACTCAAGTGCATCCATTCCAGGTCGTCTAAGCTCTCATCAGTCAAAATCCTAGTAACTCCATAATTCCTGATTTTAATTTGATAATATTGCTAACAAGATTGATATGAATGACTGCCTTGGTAGACTATTTTATCATCCTAGACACTATCGATAAATCTGACAAATTCCCTCAGAAATCAAAACTATCTATGTAGGAAGTAGCAAAAAAAAATTGCTCATGGCAGCAAGATATAACAGTCATTAATCTTATGTGCCGTTCATTAAGTATCAAAAAGCCACTGTTTATCAATACGTAGTCAACACATCCTCTCACACAGTAACCTGCAAGTAATGCAATGTCTGAAATTAAAAATTTATGCGCAGATCTGACCATTCAGACAGCCGGCATCGTACTCAGCTAATTGCCCAAAACTTAAAACTTGATACCAGCTGCTCGTATACCCACAGAGCTGTACATGAATACGCAATGATACTTTGTCGATCAAATTCTCCATCACATTGCTAGAACTTTTGACTAGTTAAT